>NC_134543.1:50654944-50957802 GCF_050624435.1 Tenrec ecaudatus
AAAGGAAACCCTGGAACCACCTGTTTCACTTGCCACGTGGAATGGACTTCAGTAAAACCCTTGCCCCAAATTGTGGGTTTTCATTTTCTTGGCCTTCATAGGGTGAATTGTTCAGCAAAAGAAAGAGAGGCACAACACACAGGATCGTGTGCTGGGAGTCACTGAAGAAAACTCCTAGCAATTTTAAAGTTCCATTTTGGAAAACAGAAGGATTAAGGAAGTATATAACACACCCACCCTACCCCCAGCCGTCCGTCCCCACCCCCCACCCCACCCCCAGCATTCTAAAAGACAAACAAAACGGGAAAGCTACACAACACCCTGTTTGGACGTTTTTCAAGACATAACATTCTGGAAGAACTGGAGAAGGCGTCTAGATCTCCCAATCCTAATAATCACGCAAAAATATTTATAGTAAGAACGCCTTAGATGGCTTTTGTTGTCCGTTTGTAAAAGGTTCAAAGAGAATGAAAGCTTAGGTTAATGCTTCGAAGCTTCTATGAGTTGACAGTTACATTTTCATAACCTAAATATAGTCTCCAGCAGAGTGCCTTCTTCATTTCTGAGCAAAAGGAAACACGATTCGATATGCATGACACTTAAAGTCCTGTGCTTTATAAAAGTAGGTCTTGCTTGAAGATTCTCTTGCCGAGGAACTTATAGTCACACTGTGTCTTTAAATTCTGTGAATCACAAAGCAACCCGTCTTCTACATTCCAGAGTCATGTACACACAACGCACCTCTGGAAGGAGAAAGTGCACCAGCAGCGAGGGTGGGAGAGTCCCCCACAGGGACAAGAGGGCAGAGAAGTCAGCCATGTTTGCTTTTCCACTTCATATCTAGGGATCCTATTTGGGTTTTTTGCTCATATGTTTGTATGTCTTAGTTTGTTTTCTTTTTTTAAAACTACACTCAAGTCAGAACGGACGTGACTACAAAGTCCCTCGGATCTCCATATCACATCACGCAAACAGGAGGGCACCGGGCTGTGACTGAGAGGTCGGCAGTCCACCTCTGCCCAGAGGTGCCTTAGAAGAGAGGGCGGATGGTACACTTCTGAACAGCCACCGCTGAAAACACTCGGAGCACAGTCAGACTCTGCTACACTGGGGATTGCCCCGAGTCAGCGTTGACTCGATGGCAACTGAGACTCGCCCCTAGAAATAAAATCATTTTTAGAAATTCATTTTAAACACACAAACCCGTGTGAAGGGTCCTCTAACCTTTGGTAGCCATTACACTGCATGTCCCTGGAGAACAGTAGGAAGTAATTTCCGCAAACATTTGAATATGCTGCCACCAGGGAACAGGAGGCTCTCATCCGGCAGATTCAGCCATGCTGCAAAGGAAGAAACCGAGGCTGGAGAGGCCAAGGGACGCAGCCACGTCCTCGAGCTGCCTGGTGCTGGAGCCCAACTTTGCAGCTTAGCAGCAGCTTATTCTCATGGTCATGATCACGCGACGCGCCACGTGTTCTGCAGTACTGTCAAGTGTTCAAGGCCTAAACCATAACGCAAATTTATTACAGTTTTACAGAAACACGACTCATTTGGAACCGGAGTTCGAGACTCTCATCAGGGCTTGTGTTGGACACTGATCTACATGCCAGCCAATCACCTCATAGGCACGAGAAAGCCAGACAATGAATACGAGCGGACAGGGAAGAATTGAGGCACTGGCAAAGTGGCCTGGGCAAAGGACCCTGAAAGCCCCACGGACGTCCAGAAGAAACAACAGAGCTGGCTCGGAGCAAGTACAACCAGAAAGCTCCTTGCGAAAAAGCGTGGAAAGATGTTGCCTTGGACGTGCCCTCAGGAGAGACCCGGTCAAGCAGCTGGGCAGCAGGAAAGAGGGAGGCCCTTGGTGAGGAGGACGGACACAGTGGCTGCAACAATGGCCTGAACCATGACCATCGGGAAGATGATGCCGTTTTCTTCCGCTGGCCCTTGGCTCTCTAGGTTGGAATGGACGCAGTGTCACCTAACGACAACACAGAACCTAAACAGAGGCAGTGTGACGGGAGGGCTAAGACCATGGACTTAGGAGCTTTCTGCCGGAGTTTATCTCTTGCACTTATTTAATTGTGCAACCCTGTGGAAGCTACCCAGATGCCTGCTTTTTCATGTCTGTAATGTAGCCATTAAAAGCCGTACCTTCCGTTTGATGGAGTTGGGAGGGCTACATGAGATAGCTTATGCCAAGGGCACTGCGGCACTGGAGTCAAGCACTGAGCTGCTAGGAGAGAGGCCTGCTTGGACCCACCAGCTCTTCTTCCAAGAGCAAGCTGTGCCAGCCTGCTCCCGTACCCGATTCAGAGCTGTGCGAAGCCAGGGGGGCAAGTCTCGTCTGTCTTCCAGGGCGACTATGAGTGGGAATGACCGTGACAACGGGTGCAGGGTTTACATAGCCAAACGCCTTGCACACTATTCCAGGAGCTTTAGCCACTTTTCACCAGCACTTCAATTCATATACTCGCTAAAATGTTGACCCTTCCTGGTGAATCCTGCTCTACCATAACCTCGGTGTCCGTCCCCAAATCTGATTAGAAGTACTTGTCTTTCGAGAGTCTGGCCAAGCTCTACCTGTTCTCCCTCCCCATCAGATCGTTAGAGAAAGCTCACACGTTACAGCATGTGCGGAAGCTGTGGAATGATACAGTTCTTAAGCCAAACACAGACTTTGTTTCCAGCTTACCCGAATAACCATCACCGCCAGGAGAGGAGAGGCGAGGCCTTCCAAGTGCTTTCTTCTCAGATTTCCAGCTCATTCAAATGACCCTTGACTGCTTCCCCCAGCTGCCTGCAATGTGTATTTATCCTAATGGGTTACTCCTGGGTCTGCCTTCCTCCCTCAGTCACTGACCCTGCCTGACGCACCCTGCTGTTCTTCTTGCCCCTGGGTGGGCAAAGACAGAGAGAGAGCAAGCCAGCCCTCTCTCCTATAGGATCCAAGTGCCCAACACCCTTGGGACTAATTTCTTCTCAAATCTGATGGAGGTAGTTTTCCACTGTGCAATTCAGTAGAGGAAAAGCTAGCCAGACCCCGGTGACCTCTGAAACAAAAACATTCTCTTCCAGGCACAAACAGAATAAGCGATGACTGACGATTGAAGCATACCTGGAATGTTTTCCCTCACATATTTTTCGAGTGTCTTATAGCACAACTAAACGTCAACTGGCATACCAGCCACGGCCTACAGGCCTGCCTACAGGGAAATTCAACTATCTCAGCCAGTTATCTAAGCATTTCAGGGATATTTTAAAACGCTTACCACGGTGACGAGGACAACCTACCTCTAGCTGCTGTGACCAATCTTGTGCCAGACTTGATGTAAAAAGGACATGAGGGTGGTGTCTGACCTCTTCTAACTTCCCAAGGTGAAGGAGGAGAATCTTCAGCATCAGCTACCCAAGGCTGATTCCTATGACGCTGAAGTCAGGCGTGCCTCCAGCCGCCAACCTTCCTTCCCAATCCTGACACCAACCAACCCTCTCACCACACTCTCTACTTTTCAGCGGTTGGCTAATTAGTTGCAATGGTCTTGGCGCAACTCACAGACAATACTCATGATTAGGAGACTGATTACAGAAGATTTAGAAGAGAACCACTTGGGACACGGTTGTTGGATCAAAAGGCAAGTTTCTTCTGAGCTGTGCCCATAGGCCACTCTCTCTGGCCTTTGACCTCTTGCTCTGGCCTCCGTCCTGCTCACGCAATGTTACAAAGCTCTTTTAGGACTTCCAATAAATGCCAAAAGGGCACACCACTTCAAGATTAGCGTCAGCCTGGAGGTGGCTCAAATCTGGTTCTGTGAGTCCACAAACCCAGCTCCCCCAATTACATGCCTAGAGGCAGCCCACTCTACAAGCCAAGCTCCTGCCCAAAAGCTTTCCTTGCTCCATGCACTGGGAAACCCAAGGCTTTGTCTTATGATCAGCTTCACGGTCCTGCTGCTGCTGCTACTCTCTTGCTCCTGGACCAAAGAAGTTCGCTGAGCAGGGTTTCACAGTCCACAGGACATGTTCCACGCCTGGCTCTTCGTTCACTCTGGCTGGTTCTGACATGGCTCATTTCATACCCCTAAGGACAGCGATCACAATTAACTCTGTCAACCACCTCTCAAGACTGAAGATACGATCAGCAGCTTCGCTTTTCCCACCTTCGCTTTCCTAGGTAATGAGTGAGGGTCACAAGATCTAAGACCGTGTTAAACAATTTACTGCACTAGAGTTCCTACTCACAGCTGCTACTTCCATAAAAGGGCTGACACTTGCCAAGGGCTCGTTTAGTCCCAAAGACATAAGAACCTCCTGAGAATGTAAAACCACACAATCAAGGGTGTGGGGCATGCCCTTGCTGGTAACAACTGAACTGAGGAGAAGGGTCACAGTCAATTCATTTGCATAGAGCTATAGACACCTATGAGCTTACCCAGTGAGCACCACAAGTCAAACAGCTCTGGAGGGTATGCGTCATAGTCGATTAACATGGCCCCTCCAGCCCAATCCTTTACGTGACGAATTATAATCCAGATCTCTGGCTAGCATCCCATTTTGGAGGGCATTCTCTACTACACTAACGGACAGGATTAGGGTGGGATTAAGACCTGACCTCTGAAGAATGTACAAACCCAACCATATCCTTTGTTTCCTTGGGGTCGTCTTTAAGACCCCACTTTAGGAGAAGGTGTGAACCAAACCACACCCCAAGTTTCCTTGGCAATGGCACTTTCAACTCTCCCTTGGTCGAGGGTGAAAATTAGAACAACACCCTTTGTTTTCCTTGGATGGGGCATGTTTACGGGCACCACCGTGCAGTTCCAACACACCTCCCCTCCCCTGGGAAGTCAGAGTCTGTTTCCTGGCTGGGTGTTGGTAGAAGTAAGAAGACCAGCTGTGATTTGTTGACACGCTGGGCTTCTGCACTTGCCTGGATCTCTGCCTGACCTTTGTATCTGGGGCCGACCAGCACCCACCACCCTGTGAGACATTCCCTCAGTGTACTGAGTTTCTGTGGGACGCTGCAGTGAACCGCAGAACCCAGGAACATGAGGGAATAAACACAAGATGAGGGGGGAATTAGAGAAGGAGTGTCTCGGAAGAGTTGGATGTTTGGGACACCTTTAATCTTGGGTTTCATCTGGCACAAAATCTAAAAGAAATGATTACCACAGAGTGTATTCCCATTTCTTTTACTTTCCTGTAGTTCTTTCTCAAAATCCATTCTGTTAGAAAGAAGCAAGACAAACAAGTGACCATCTAGCTGAGAAGCAAAGAAGCACACCAGCCTGTGTGATCATGAGATGTTGATGGGATCAGGTATCAGGCATCAAAGACCCAGAACAAAAAAATCTTATCAATGTGAATGAGGGGGAGTACGGAGTGGAGACCCAAAGCCCATCTATAGACAAATGGACATCCCCTTACAGAAGGGTCACAAGGAAGAGATGACATAGTCAGGGTGCAGTGTGGCACCAATGAAACCTACAACTTTCCTCTAGTTCTTTAATGCTTCCTCCTCCCCCCCCCAATATAATAATCCAATTTCTACCTTACAAATCCAGCTAGACCAGAGCATGTCCATGGGTACAGATAAGAGCTGGAAACACAGCGAATCCAGGACAGATAAACCCTTCAGGACCAATAATGAGAATAGTGATACCAGGAGGGTAAGGGGGAAAGTGGGGAGAAAAGGGGGGAGCTGATCACAATGATCTACATATAACCCCCTCCCTGAGGCACAGACAACAGAAAAGTGGGTGAAGGGAAACATAGGACCATGTAAGACATGACAAAATAATAATAATTTAAAAATTATCAAGGGTTCATGAGGGATAGAGGGTTGGGAAGGGAGGGGGGGGGAATGAGGAGCTGATACTAAAGGCTCAAGTAGAAAGCAAATGTTTTGAGAATGATGATGGCAACAAATATACAAATGTGCTTGACACAATGGATGCATGTATTGTGATAAGAGCAGTATCAACCCCCAATAAAATGATATATTTTTAAAAGAAAGGAGCATAAACCAGTGGGTAAAGCCAGGCATGGCGTTGAGTGGTGCCTTCATGATTTTTGACCGTGTCCCTGGCAGAGTCGATGCAGCCCCTCCTGAAGCATCTGTCTTCCAACCCAGGTATGAGAGGCACACAGCTGCCAGGGAATCGATCGCTCAACTGCCCGGGACCTTTGAGGAAAAGCAGTCCTTCACAACGCAGGCCTTTCCCAGCACCATTCCTCCATCCACTGCCTTCGCTGTTGAGTTCTCTGTCGGCCAGGGGTTCTGGTGGACCAGTGATGCTGCGTGACTTATTTCCTGATACATTTTAAAGCTCACAGGCTTAGGGTGTGTGCTCAGAAACATGGGGCTTGTAGGTTTGGTGGCAGATGTAGGTTTCCCTTGGTTCAGAATGCTCGTCGACATCTGACTCTCCACCCCATCCCCAAGCCAGGCCCTGCCCACCACCCCCACACCACTCAGGCACACTCAATGCGACCACTCATCTCTGTTATGACGGTGACTCACGGCATCGGACAGGCACCTGGCACGGAGGGAAAGCTTAGTGACGAACAAACTGCTACTCCACAGAGGTAGTAGATCAATGATTTGTCTGGAGATTGAGGGCCACAATTGGGAACAAGAAGTTACCCAGCCAGGCAGATTCAGAAGCTTCTTCTAAGGAAAGCCAATGCTAGACCCAGACGAAGCAGTGGTCTATGTCCGGGTGTAACACCAGCTACTGCATCCTTTTTGCTGTCCTGTGTGTGTGCTCGCTGTCCTCAAGTCACCCCATATGCTCAGCAGCCCCTTTAAGATAAAACAAAACACGGTCTGGCCAAGCCTCGTTCCCGTGATCGGTGATGAGCTGCCGACAGGACACTGGGGCCCAGACAGTGATTTTCAGAAGTAGATTACCAGGCCTTTCTTCCTAGTGCATCTTAGTCTCGAAACTGCTCGCACTTGTTCTGGGTCGCAGCAACACCAGCTTCCTCAGGCACGAGGCACGCAGGTTTCAACCGCAGGTGTCGCCTATGAAAGGTCAGAATTCCACCGGGAGCCCTCACCCACCTCTTGGTATGCTCTACCCACCCTCAACTCCCAGGGTGCCCCTGGGGGAGTGCAGTCCTCTCGCCCAGTACCCCCAAGGACGACTTTCCCAGTGGTCAACATTACCAGCACTTTAACTCTGCCCTCAGCTGATGCTGGTGGAGGACTCGCCCAAACCAGACTCGCTGCCATTCGGTCAAGTCTGGCTCACAGCGACCCTACAGGGCACAGGAGAACCTGCCCCTGTGGGTTTCCAAGACTGCGAATTTTTACGGGAACAGAAAGCCTCCTCTTTTGCCCTCAGTGGAGGACTGGTTGTATGCAATTTTTAAAAAGACTTAGAACTATTAGCCTTCTCAGAGCTTAAAGCTTAATGGCTTAGAGATGAAAGCCTTAGGCAGAAATGGAAGGTCACTGGTCCACCACAGAAAAATCGCTCTATGAAGCAAAACACTATATTGGGCTTGGAGTCCAGACAACTTGGTCCAAATCTCAGGTCTTCCTCTGGCTGGCTGGTTAACTTAAGCAGAACATGTCCCCTCTCCACTCTGAACATTTCGTCTATGTAGAGAGACTGGTCCCTGGAGAAGGACACCATGCTTGGTGGAGCCAAGGGCCAATGAAAACGAAGCAGCTTCTCCGTGAGATGGATTGCCACGGTGGCTGCAACAGGGGCTCAAGCCTAGCGACTAGTGTGCAGACGACACAGAACTGGACAACAAAGTGCCGCCCTGTTCTACACAGGGTCGCTAGGAGGTGGGACTGGCTCCACAGCATCCAACGACGACGACGACATGGAGAAAACAGAGAGCGCAGTACTGGTTGTCTTCCAGGGCTGCTTTACGGAGGATAGCATTTGGATCCCCAGTGCTTTATAAAATCTCAAGGGTGCAACGAATGAGTGTAGTGACGAAGGGAGAAGAAAATTATTCCAAGAACTCAAACTCCAAGGTAGACGGCAAACCGGCACCACTCTAAATGAGGGTCAAGAGCACCACCCTGCTGCCTGCAGGGCCCAACACAGAAGAGCAGTGTCAGAAGTAGGAAGGCTCCCAGCTGTTGGACCCAGTGTAGACTCGGGGTGCTAGTGATAAAGAGGAGGGGAAAGAGCTCTTTTGTTGAATGATAACCATGTACCTGGCACGCCTGGGAATGTCTGATCCTTATCGTGTTCATCTTGACAATGGCCCTGAGCAGTAGTAACATTATCCCATTTCACGGAGGAGAACATGGACTAAGGTCTGAGAGCTGAGCTCAGCCCTAAGCGGCACACCCTCCTGAGCTCGGACGCTGCTGTCTCCTTCTGGGAAGAATAGGATCAAGCATCAGGAAGTGAGAGTTGAGCCTTCATGCAGCAGGGCTGACAGGACGAGGCAGAGAGAGGTGAAGCTGAAGAGCTGGGCGGAAAGGAGTCACAGAGAGGGAGAGGAAACCGACAAGAACGCTGGTGTGAAAGACCTGAAGGAAATTTTTGAAAAGAGAAGCCAAACCCTGGCCTGTGTGTGTGGAAGGAGATGGCTGGTGGGGGGCAAGGAGAATGGATCCCCCCACGGCCCGCCCCAGGCAACAGCCACGCTTGGCAGTCATGTTCTCATTCTCGGGGGGGACAACCTGCTGTCATGGCAATTAGGGACGGGAGAGTGAAGGCACGGGAGGATGCTGCTGCCATCCACAGAGCCCCGTGCCACCCCGAGCACTCGGCACCCTTCCTGCGAGCGGTGAGGGGAGGAAACGGCTCAAGCTAGCTGTCGCCACCAGCCTGCTAATGAAAACCAGCAACCGTTTGCAAACAAAGCCGCCTGCTCTCCGCAATTAAACGTCCACAGAGCATAGCAGGCCGTCCCCCAAACAAGACCCCCTTCCACTTGCCACTGGACGGTAAGTTCCAAAACAGGCTTAAACCTTACAGTCAAGCAACTGAAATGAGATACGTACAATTTCCTGCAGATGCTTTTGAGAGTTCTTGCTGGTTTGTTTCTGTTTTTTTTTTTTTCCTTTTTCTCCTCCTAGATCAATAGATAATTGATTGTATGTCGATTGAGACCCACATACAGATAAGGGGTTTCATAGATTTGCTAGAGAGCGTTAGGGTCATTAAACACATTTACAAAACTAAAGCAAAGCACAGGAATCCCTGAGCTTAACTGGGGAAAGGCCCACAGGAAAGCTTCCCTTCCTCGACTCGCATGGGTTGTAGATGGTGATGCGAAGACACACTGCAAGCTAAAGAACCACAGTCACTGTAGACCAAATGCAAAGAGCCAGCTTATGCAGTCTTATTGGCCAGACCTAGCTTACTGAAAATGCCAACAGTTGCAAGGATTTGACATTTTAGAATGCAGCCATTTGTCAATAGCAGAATGCGAACATTCTCGCATCTTTGCCAGTGGGCCAGACCCAGTAAGGGGCCGCAGGTGAGAGTGTGGGTGTGTGCTTTCATCAGTACTGACTGGACATTCAGAACATCTGGCCAAGGTAGGCAGGCAGCGTAGCGGCTCATGGAGCCCAGAAGCAAAAACAGAGTGGTCTGAGCTGACCTGATTGGAACCCCGAGACAAAGCAGTGAAAACCCAGCCTTGACTGCGTGGGCTGGAGGCTCTGCAGAGAAAGACTGAGAAGTTCTGCCAGTGGGCAGAGCCCTCTCAAAGGAAAGTGAAGGGCAGTGCTGAGCCCACCTTGACAGCCACTGATTCATGAGGCTCAACTGGGGGTGTCCTGCCCATGAGGCTGACTCTAACCTTCTCTCTCTCTCCCCCACCCCCATCCCCACCCCAGTCTTGAGGTCTGTAAGAAAAAGGTCGGGTTTGTGGAAATCGAGATGTTTTCAGGAAGCTGTAACACACCCATGAGAAGCAAGGACGGTAGGCTCTTTCACCACGCGAACTCGCACGTGGCTTGTCCCTGTCAGGCTGTAGGACGGAGCGGACAGCACCGATTACAGCAGCAGCCTTTACAATAATTAATAGCGGCCACTGTGCAACCCTCATTCCTGTGTGTGTGCCAGGCAGCGAGCTAAGAACTTCATGTACTTCATGTTCACTCTCACGGGAACTCGGTGATGCAGGCTCTTATTGCTATAATAAAGATCAGCAAGGAGAGACTTAAAGGGATCCTAAAAATGGTGTGGGGCATCTGACCTCTAACTTCACAAGGGGAAGGGAGAATCAAGATCAGCAGTCCAAGGCTGAGTCCTTTGAGACAAAGGTCAGACAGACACACCTCCTCTCGCCAAGCTTTTTTTTTTTTTTTTTTTTTTTTTACCAATTCTGACAGTAGTCATCCAGCTCATGGCACGCTTTGCTTCTCTGATGGGTTCGATGATCTGTTACCACGGCAACACAGAATTCACAGGCAACATTCATAGTTACGGGGGTTAATAGAGGAGTAACAGGGTATACTTCAGGATCAGGAACAACTTGGGATACAGTTCTTCAGAGACAGCAACTTCTCAGCTGTGCCCACAGGCAGCCTCTCAAGCCCTGTCATGAACCTGCTCCAGAAAGTATCACAACGCACTTTAGTTCTGCCAACAAGTGCCAATAAGGGCACTCCATTACAAATCCTCTTTCCTGAAGGTGCTCCTCTCTTGCTCCGTGGGCCAGCGCACCCACTGTAACTGCCTTGCTCCGTGGGCCAGGAGGCCCACTGTGTCCTCGTGCCCTGGTCTCTTGGTTCTGCGGCTGCCACTTCCCTGCAGCTCCCTTTCACGGTCTTGTACCATCTCCAGTCTTAAAGTCCCCTCTCTGTGTCCTGAATCTAGGAGGTTCTCGGTAAAGGCACCCTGGGTTCAAAGTAAATGTTCTCCTCCCACATGAGGTACCCTCAGAGACGGCTCTTTTTCAGCCTCAGGGGATGGCAAAACTGACCACTCTCCTAGTCAGGGTTCCAAAGACTCAAAGCCAAGCTCACTGCCATCGAGTCAATGCCGACTCATAGTGATCCCATAGTACGGGGTCGACCTGCCCCTGTATGTGTCCAAAACTATAAGTCTACACGGGAGTAGAAACTATAATTCTACATGCGAGTAGAAACTAACTCTACATGGGAGTAGAAAGCCCCATCTTTCTCCCATGGAGCCACTGGTGGTTTCGAGCTGCTCACCTTGCAGTCAGCAGCCCAATGCTTGACCACTCCGCCACTAGGGCTCCTTTGTCAGGGCTCCACACACCTTATTTGCATGGCCCCATGCCCACGGGAGTCCCACGCACTTGGTTTGCAAGCTATCCAATCCTCTTTGTGAGCTGTAAGCACCCTATTTGCATAGTCCCCCCAAGTCATTTAGTAGGAGTTACAAGATCAAGGCAAGAAAGGCCATATGAAAAATGGTCCATTGCCCAGCAGGGATTAAAGTAATTGCTGAGGGGCAATATGTACTGAGTGACACAGCCCACAAATCTGTCAACCCATCTCCCCTTTCTCTAGGGTGCCAACCTTGCTCCAACCCCAGTAAAATGAAGCGGATCCTGTGCCCTACAGTTAACAAACATAAACTTAGATCTAAAAATACAATTGATGTCCAAAAGCAAAATTAACCCTACTTAAGATAGGGAGGAACTTTCTTTTTCCCTCCAACACAACATTTCAAATAGAATGTGCATGTGCCCACTGCCCTGGGACCCCAGCAAACACTGGATTCAAATAAAATGAACCTAACAATTCCTAGTCTGGCTAGATAGTCTTGTAAAATGTTTCCACAGACCTAAAAATTAAGACCAGGATTCTATGACACCTGCAGAAACACATCATGCTCAGTAGAGTCGGCATGAAAAGAGGAAGACTCTCAGTGAAACGGACTGAGAGCCGGGCTCCAACCATGGACCCCACTGCAGTAACGACTGTGGAGATGGCGTCCTGTTTCATGACGGCTGCGAGTTAGCCCCGATGCAGTGTCACCGAAGCACCCTGTTCATAACTCAGAGTGGAATCTACTCCAAACACCACAGTAACGCGACTGGGGTGCCCCTACAGGAACCCCTCCTGGTGCTCAGTGAATGGGAAAGGAAACTGCAGGACTTACATATACATCTGTGTTCAAATCAGCATTTAAAAGACTTAAGAGATAAATATGCTTTTCAAACAGCCTCTTGGACAATGTACTAGAACTTCTCTTTCCTCTTTAAAGGTTTTCACTGTTTAAAAACCTTGAAAGGGAAGAGAAGTTCACAGTACTCAAAGTTTACCGTACCCAACTCTAAACCCCCACCCCCACCCTTCAGAAGGCCAGTGTCCCAGGATCCTCCTGCCTTAGTTCAGAGTAAAAGATTGATGTGCACAGGGATTTGGGTAGGATTAACAGAGCCAACCCAGCATGCCGAGTGGGGGAAATTCCACACACAACATTGATGGGAAACATCAGGTTAGTGTTTTCCTAGGACCAGCTGCCCCGTGCTGTGGCTCCTGGGCAGCCCCCATGGCTCCTGAGAGTCACAGTTGCCCTGAACCCATGGCATGCACCAAGTGGCCAGCAAAGACGAGACGTTGCTTCTGCTCCCGTGGCGTGATGGCTCCATTTGTTGTGCCATAATCTCCTTGTAGCAAAAAATAGCCTTGGAGATGTCTGTCACTTCCAGGAAGGAAGGTTGTTCAGGATGGTGACCATTTGGCAAAAAAGCTAGCGCGCTTGTGACTGTGTGCAACAACTGACTTGTTCTGATGATCCCTCAACACCGAAGTAGTCACAGAGCAGCTAGTGTGGCTGCTCATTGATACTGAGACGCTCAGTAAAAATGGCCAAAAAAGCTAAGAGATTCTGAGTAGCACGTGAAACAAAGGGGAGAGACATTTCATCTTCTGGGGACCCCAAAGGCCATTTAAAACTCACTTAACCGAAGTGGGGTCCCCTAAAAAAAAGGATCAAAGGTACATCGCTGCCTTGAAGATTAGTCCCAGTTGCTTCCTCTGCCTGGTAAGCTATCGTCCCAGATCGCTTACATGGCTGGCTCTGTCTCATCATCTAGGATTTAATCTCAAGGACACCCTCTGCAGAACGGCTTTCATTGACCAGCCAATCTAAAGTAGCCTCTGTCTCTACCCCACCCACCCACCCTTCTACAGTATACTTCAGGGCTGTGGAGGGGCACCTCTCTGGGCATCTGGTTGGCCATGTCCACTAAAGCCTAAATGCACATAGTTAGCCATTTGACCCAGCAATTCTGCTTCCCAGAATTTATTCTAAAAGGAAAACTTGTGAGAGCCCAAACTCAGCGGGCCCCTGTTGTTTTCCCAGGTCTCCCCGCTTCCTCTCTTTGGTCGGGTGAACCTTCCCACTTTTCCATTTGTGGGAGATATTTGACTTTTCCTTCTCTGACAGTTTCTGCCCTTCACAGGTTCTCACTTCCACAGGTTTTACTGTATGAGCGTGCAAACCTATACATATACATGCGTATCATGTCCTTCAGACATGTTCTCAGGAGAAACCAGTCTGTGGAAAAGGACAAAACACTTGGTAAAGTAGAGGGGGGTCAGCAAAACACAGGAAGACCTTCAGCAAAATGAATCGACACCGTGGACGCAGCAATAAGCTGAAACTTAACAATCGTAAAGATGGCGCTATGAGTAGGGACCGACCCAACAGCACCTAAAATCTCACACACGCACGCACGCACGGTACAGGAGGGTCTGTATTATTTCTATTAGCAAAGTATTAGCAACAACTTAAATACTCTCCAACAGAGTCCCCTTAAATAAGCAATGGTACACAGTAGCATACAAAATGCACTGGGCACTTTCCATACGTCTAGCAACCTTATAAGCTGAAATCTATAAGTCCTACTGTAGGTAAGGAAAGTAAGGCATAGAAAGTTAAAGTAACTTACCCAAGATGCCAGGTGAATAGGGCCTAGAGTAAGGCTTTAGCTCCAGGCTCTTGGTTTCTACCACCATCTATTCCCATGGCAGAACACGGGTAGCCATCAAAAGGAAGATGCAGTTTTGTTCTGATATAGACTAATATCTAAGACATGCTTTAAATTAAAAAGTAAGACGCCACAATTGGTCAAGGAGCTGTGCAGGAATGAGCAGCACTTCGTTCCGTCGTGGCGGTGTCGCCCTGCATCGGGCAACTAAGAGTCCCGCAGCGGTGCCTAAGCTCACTGGCTCCCACCAGAGCCATAAAGGCAGGGGCAGTTCAGTGTTTCAGACCCACCATCTAACACACCAAGGCCAAATGCGTTGCCATGAGAGAGGTTGCTGATTCATAGCGACCCCCTGTGGCTTTCTGAGACTGTAACTGTTGAAGGAATTAGAAAGACCGGTCCCACCCCTCACCCCCACTGCCCGCCCCCGAGAAGCTACTGTTGGTTTAGAACTGCTGACCATGCAAATTGCAGCCCAATATATAACCACGATGCCACCAGGGCTCCTCACTAAGTTGTATGTAATAAGAATGGGTAAATGCATGAGGAATTAGTGTCCAAGGTAATTAGAGAGTCAAAACAGGAAGAGCCCTCTTTATCAAGAAAATAAAAGCACCACTTCACAAAGCGTGTTAGATCAACCAGGAAGCTTCTTGCTATGGAAACTTCAGATCTTAAATTCAAGTAAGGGCACTACCAGGTTATTAGTAGTACGCTCAAATACAGCTTCCAGATGAACAATCCTCTCAATAAATCCTGCAGAGCTGCACTGGGAGTGGCAGAAAATACTGATGATTGGCAGGAAGTGACAAAGTCACGAGAGAAAGAGAAAACAGCTCTACGGCTTAACAAAACAGGAGAGGTTCCGAAAAGCGACATGAGCATCTGCATCACCTGGGTCCTTATTTAAGGACTATTATTTGGTGATTTCACGAGCTCTGGATTGTCAACTTGAGGCTACAGGATGACATACTGAAGAGAACTAGATATGGGCAGGGGCCTCTGAGTCCTCCAGAGATGCCTGGTCCACCCTTAACCTTCAAGCGCAAAAGGAATGAGCTGACCAGCCGTAAACCCCACAGGAAATGATGGCGTTGAGAAGTCTCTTCTTTCCACACGAACTAGGCGGGCACGTCGCCGAGCCTCGCTTGTCGCCGAGCCTCGCTTGTCGGGCTGGTTCCTCTGCTAGGACTCTTGCTGGAGTGGGAAGGCCCCTAGGACCACCCATCCCTGGAGGCGGGAGAGGAGAATGCAGGCTGCCACCTGCATGCTCAGCTGGTGAGGATACCAAGCAAAAGACTTGGAGTTTTCGGAGCTACACTGAGCAGCTTTGAGAAGCAAGAGGTGCACAACAATGCATATACTACAGACGCACTGTGCCAACACTAAAGCAGATAAATACGCATAGAGGAGAGAGACCAGCCAGCGCTGGAGGCGGCCGGTAAGCTGCTGCCCTGTTCTCGATTCCAACGGACCATCATTGCAATGGGCACGCCTCACTGGCCGCTGGCCGTGGCTGTCTGTGCATGAGGTGCATCCGCTGGACTGGACCCGGGTCTCCTGCCCGGAAGGCAAGAATTCTACCACGAACCCGCCAGTGCCCCTGCGGCACTGCACACGCGTCACCTGGGGGTGACATTGTCTGCACTCAGACAGCAGACCAACTACTGTCCTGGGGCCCATCTCATCTGCATGATCACCAGCAAGCTTGCGGTGGCTGGGGTGGGGTCTCAGGGCAGCACCCCCTAAAACCATCAGCGGAAAATGCCCGGTGACGTCGCAGGCAGCTCACAGAGGGGCCCAGCACAAACCTTGGCCTCAGGCCTCCTACTTACTGTGAGCAGGTCCCTAAATTTGGATTTGATCTCGGCCCCACTTGCTGCTAAATCTGTATCCAGTGAATCGCACAGGGCCGTGGGGGAGGAGCCAGTTGCTACGGCAACCCAACAACTCAGGGCAGAAGGAGAGGAAATGGAATTTCAGGACCCAGACCACCAAAGGACCCAGAAATACCCATTTCCGCCTTTGTTTCACAGGCGTGCATCTTGATCTGCTAAGATAAACAGCTCGGGCTCTGTCTTTAACACATTTCCAGCCATTGGCTAAAATAAACGCCTGCTTATACAAGTATTCTGTTCACATGTCATTCCCTAGCAGGGCAGAAACTGAAACTCACACTTCATTCAGCAAGTCAGGAAGTCAGCTGATTTCCTTTAAAACGCTCTCTCTGCATGAAACGAACAATTGTCCAAGCTGGCTCTTATACATAATATTACTCTTGGAGCTACAGTTTACAAATAAACTAAGGGAAGGTCACAAAGAAAATGGCAGGCCTCTACTCTCCTGGCGGGTTAGAGGCGAGCAGAGAGCGGGCGCCCATACTTTCTCCTCAGCAATGGCTTCACTGGCCGACAGGGTGGCCGAGCTGCTCCAGCAAGCCAGGGCACCTCTCTCCATCCTCAGGCTGTCTCCCTGGCTACAGTTAGGGCATTTCTAGGGAAGCATAACTAACGACTCAGAGGGTAAGTCAAGGGGCACATGAGCACAGATCCTGCAGTATAAGCACAGATCCTGGAGAAGGGCCAACTGGGCCCCAGATCTTCAGGCACTAAGGAAAATCTAGAGGATGGAGCGATGGAAGTTCTGGTAGGCTAGTCAATCCAGAATAGGCCCAGCCAGGGAGCAGGCCGCATGTGTGAAAACCGAGTGCGGGTTAAACTTGGAACCAGCGTCTTAGGAGAACTGTGGAGAGAAACATCCTTTTGAAAGTCAGAAGCACCCCTCAACCTGATTCTCTGGCTTTTGGGTCCTTGTCCCCTCTTTTTTTCCCTTTGTTCCCCCAAGAAAACTTTCCTGAGCTTGAGGCAAAGTTCTGGAGTGGAAATTGGTAGAAGTCCTGGGAGGTGTCCATGGTCCATGTGTGTGGCGGCTAACCTAAGGTTAGGGATTCAAATCCACCCGAGGCCCCTGGGAGGAAAGGCCTGGGAATCTGCATCCACAAAGTCCGCGACTGAAAAGCCTGTGGAATACAGTCCTGCTGTTGGAGAGGGTACACAGTCCACAAGGAAATCACGGCTGTAAAAATTCAGGAGCCCAGGTAATCGGCAATATCTGGAGAAAGCACAGGCTGCAGAAACAATACCCTCACAGGGACAGGGCAGGGCGTGGGGCGTTGTAAAATAACCCGAGAACCTATGAGGGCCACAGCTCAGTTGTTTTCCGGATCATAAACGTCCTCCTCCAAGACCAGACTCCAGGGGTCTCAGGGTCACACACAGCAAGGACCCTCATGACCGAGGCGTGACCTCAAGTGAGTCTCCAGCTCGAACTTGGGATTCCCACCAAGAATCAGGGAGTTGTGCGATGCCCAGCTCATTATGCGAAGTATGCCAGGTGCTTGGACTTACAGACTCGACTTTCAATTTGTGGAGTCCCTCTTGGGGGCTAGTAAAAAACTGCCCTCTCTGGGGGAGCAGTGGGGGGGGGGATGAGGAGCTGATACCAAGGGCTCAAGTAGATAATACATGTTTTGAGAATGATGATGGCAACAAATGTGCTTGACACAAGGGATGGGTAGATGGATGGATGGTGATAAGAGTTGTATGAGCCACTAATAAAATAATTTAGAAAGAAAACAAACCTGCCATTTGAGTACCCAAACCAGCCACCGTACCCCCAAGAAACACATGCCAGTTCTTCACTCACAGAAGCACACGACAAAGACCATCGACTCTGTAAGCTCGGAGAGAGCCTGTCGCCGGTGCCATGTCTCCCTTGAAAGTCGTTATTGGAGGTACAGTTGTCTGTGGTACACCCTCCCTGCAGGCTTCTATCTTTTAACAAATGCTTTAACGCAATTAGACTTTCTAGTCTCGTTGTCCACGCCTGTCTCAGAGAACACTACTAGGACACTCCTGAGGCCACCAGGAGTTAGACTCACCTCAGTGAAAACAGAGTTAGTTCCTGGGGGGCCTGGGAGCAGGCTTATGGGGGAAAGGTGATGACTTACCTGGGATAAGATTGTGCTTTGTTTTGTTTTGTTTTTCTGAATTTTTGCAGGGAACAGCAATTGTGTAGGAGAAATAGCTGTAATGTGCATGGGGAAGCTAGACAATGAATAGAGAAGAATCGACGCATTTGAATTATGCGTTTGGCAAAGCATAAAGAACGTACTGTGGAATGCAGTAACACTCAAAGATGTCTTGGAAGAAGTGCAACCAGAACGCTCCTTAGAGGCGTGGACCGTTAGACTTTGTCTCACACACTTCGGACATAGGTTTAGGAGAGAGCAGTCCCTGGAAAAGGACGTGACGCTTGGTAAATTGGAAGGGCAGCAAAAAGAAAAGAGGAAGACTCGTGGTGAGCTAGATTGGCACCGTGGCTGCAGCAACGGCCTCCAACACAACAGCTGTGCGCTGGCACAGGAGAGGCAGTGTTGTGTTCCGCTGCACATGGGGTTGCTGTGGGTCAGCACTGAGTTGACAGCCCCGAATAATCCCAACACCGTGGGAAGAGTAAAGGAAAACAAAGACCACTCTGGGGCGCGCGTCTCAAGATTCAGCTCCTTGCTTGTCTCAGCCACTTAACTTGGATGCTCACAGGCAAGCTGTTTAACCTCTCTGAGCCTCAGCGTCTTCATTTATAAGACGCATACAACAGCACCCGCCAGGCCCTCTGCTATTGTAAGGCTCAAATGAAATAAGCCACCTACATGAAAGCCTCCTATCAAACTGTTCAGGGACACACATTGTTATTTCTACAAGAATACAAATTTGTTGAATGCAGGAACATGAACGGACGTTCTCCTGCTTTGTATTTCCATCAGCGTCTATAAGGGCTCTTTACATCTATTGAAAAGAAATGCAATTGAAAATTTAAAAATGTGCTAGCAAACGCGTTGCGTAGGTTTTTAGACCAATTCTCCAAAAAGGGGCATAAGGGGGGCTGTTCAACTTGGAAAAATCAAAGCAGCCACCAAAGCATTCTGGGAGTACAGAAGGCCATAGGCAAAGCATCTCCTCTTACTGAGGATGCTTCCACAGTGAGATCACTCATTGTTGCACAAGAGATAAGGAGTTTACATAAAAAAAACAATCCTAGTTGGTGGCACCGCGTCAATTAGCTTCCTACTTCCTGTTCATAGTACCAGCACTAAATTAGACCTAATTATCATGTCAATTGACAATTTAGAGGCCATGACAAGATAGATGGGTCTGAATGTAATATAGTGTCCCATGGAAAGTGGGATTCTGATGGTGAGGAGAGGCACTCTAGCACTTCATAACGACTCAGCATCCATCAATAACCCAAGGGTGATCATTAGAATAGAGTTACTCTACTTCCAGAGCTCCTGGAACGCAGCGTCTACAGGACACGGTCACGCAGACACACACGCACACACACACGCACGCACGCACGCTCACAGGCGTGAAGCACACTAGAAATAGAGCTGCTGTCCGGTAACTTGGAAGTGCAGTCCACAGCAAGACTTGGATGGCTGCTCAGCAGACGCGGTGATGAGGGGCTTCAGACCCACTCGAGAGGTTGAAGCAGGAGAAGCCAGTACTCTGGATCACTTGGAGTGAGCCAATTTAGAGCTTCAGTGTTGAGCGGAGAAGGAAAAGCAAGCGAGAGAGAAGAGACAGTAAGGCGAGGCGGGCCATGACTCACCAGCCAAGCACACCGAGTCGCACAGTCCTAGAGATAAATGAACTTCACTGTGTAAGTGAGCCTAGAACAAAGCTCCCCTTCCTCAGGTACTGCCCGTGTGCATGTCTAGCTGGCGACCAGTGCTCAGTTCTGGGTGGGTGCCTTTCTCCCCGAAGACTCGCACCCTGGCGGCAGCTGGTCAGAGGGTGCGGAGAAGTTAACACGGCGCCCTGTGAGCATCCCCGCGTCATCAGAAGAACCGCACTCTGTCCACCGACAAACCCACCTGGGTTCACAACAAAGCAAAAGGCTTCTGCAGGTCCTCAGAGGAAACTGGTTCTCGTGGATTTTCACCGCGGAACTTCTGGGCAGCTCGCTGCCGAATGGCAATGTTTACGCTCCGTGCCGCCCACGGCGACCGCGTGCAGGGCACACTAATGACAGGGCCCAGGCAGCGCCGTGGGAGCCGCTGCTCCACCAGCAGAGAGCTTGTGATGGGGAGAGGTGGAACAGCGGGAGAACCCATTTCTCCAGCTCCTGAAATTATGCTTTGCTTGAGTCAAGTTTACAGAAATATTTATAGAATTAGCAAAACACTATCATTGGCAGTTTCTTTGGGTCGCCTGAGAGCCTGCGGGGCTTGGGTTGTGAGAGGATGTGGGGGCGGCAGTGGGAGTGGGGGCGGAACAGGGAACCCATACCCTAAAAAACTGCTACCTGCTAAAAAGCAACTGATCAGGTTCTTTCTGCTGCGCAGTGTTCGAACCAAATCCAGGTAACTGTTCAAAAGATTTTTATCGGCCAGCAAAATCCTTACTTTGGGCACAGACCCTGACGAGTGGCATTTTTTGTTCCTGCTATTTAAAAAAAATACTGCACACCTTTGCCATATTCATGTTTTCATCATTTATTAAATGGTTAGATTTACACACACACGAATCTCTTTCCCTACATCACCCTTTATAGTAGTAAGTAATTGTGTAGCTCATCGGTTGACTTCGGTAATTGAGGATAATTGGGCCGCCATGGGAGTAAAACTATTTGCTTTCGTGCCAGCTCTGCCAGGTTTCGAAGTCTATGGAAAGGCACAAGTGATCCAGGGAAGGCTACATTCGCTCTCGGGGTCTCCACCGGAGGCGCTTCGCCCGACCCTCGATGGCCACGGCCTTTGCTCTCAGCGACAAGGGTTGTTGCCGAAATTTCCTGCTCACTAGAAACAGGCGTCAAAGCAGTTGGTCTCCAAAAGGTGTTGGATCGGCCCTGCGTGGGCTCGCTGCCCAGCAAGCCTTTGTGTAGGGAGGCCCAGTGCTCCGGAAGAGGCATCGAGTCCTTCCCGGATGCTGGATGTCTTCTTCGTTCCCAGGCTGCACCCTGACAAGAGGCCACGTGGTGAAGAGGGCCTGATAGACGTTAAACGGGAGTGGGAGGGCTCATAGCCGTGCCTCGGGGAGAGCACACACGAGACATTCTTAGGAAAATAGAAACATCCTTCTCATGTTCTTCCTGGTTGCTACGTCAGAGGTGAAGGGGCCCCAGGTGGCTACAACCCACTTCTTCTGTTTCAGGGAGGGGGAGAGGCCCAAGTCCAGAGACTCCAAAGGAGGTTGCTTACTTAGAACCAGAAATTCCCATGCTGTCAGTCCCAATTGTCTTCCAAA
The DNA here is from genome assembly GCF_050624435.1 of Tenrec ecaudatus. Classification (NCBI taxonomy): domain Eukaryota; kingdom Metazoa; phylum Chordata; class Mammalia; order Afrosoricida; family Tenrecidae; genus Tenrec; species Tenrec ecaudatus. The sequence continues at coordinate 50,676,151 of NC_134543.1, forward strand.
TACTTCTACCGGGGATGTGGACCCTTCTCTCCAAGTCTGCAAGTCCAAATCGAGTGGATTCCTGACTCTCCAAACCGATTCCTACCTTGGTTTCCCGATGCTCACCAATACGAGCAGCCAGCCTTTAACCCATGACTGAGGATTAACACTTTGGAATCAACCTTTCCATTTTTTTCTCCTCAGCCACTGAGGTCCCAATTATTTTAAATAAATAGACTTATAATCATGCATATCATTATATCAACAAAATTGGGCCCCTGGCCTGCGCCCCAATATTCACCGACACAGCTGTAAATGATCTTCCACGTGCTCAAGTTCTCCGAGAAAGGGAAGTGGTCCTTCCTGATACTGAGAACATTGGTGGAAAGCCATGAGGACTCGAGGGGGGACTGCCAAGAAGCTGGGAACGGGCGCGATTAGAAAGGCTGGTGGCTCAAACCCACTCCTCAGTTCTGCGAGAGAGCCCTGGGGATCTGCCCCATACAGATTACAGTCTAAAACCTCCAATCTATGGGGAAGATGCACCGCATTAGCTGGGGTTCCCAAGGAGAAAACATGACTCAGTGTCGTCCAACAACTCCAGAGGAAAACATGGGCACAAAACCTGGGGTAGATGTGCAGAACAGCACAAAAAGAACGCTGGTGGTGGGACGGAAGAGGAAGAGGGGAGGTGAGCACAGACAAGAGGGTAGACAGGTGTTATCTACTTGGGTGAAGGGGAAGATAGGAGTCTCCAAGGGGGAGCAGAGAAATCAAAGGGGGCGGTCCCCACAGGGCAAGCTATTGGGAGGTTGGATGAGTAGCTTAAGCAAAATCGATCGTCCGAAATGTCAACCCCCACCTAGTTCATAATAAAGAGTTTTAAGGGTGGGGAAAGGATGTTCATAAAAATATGTAAATAATACATCCTATTGGAAATAATTTAAACGTGAGGCTATGGAAAATAGATGAATACACAGTACATCTTTATGAAGAACTTCATGTAGTTGTTTGGTATCTATTTTAGAAGCATTATGCATGAAGAACTTCTCGTGATCTCTGTAGAGGAGAAAATCAAATCGCATACATATACAACAGAAAAGTCAACCTCCAGCTGAGCCCCATTCTGACCCTACATTCCATCTCAAGAGCCTCAGGATGGCCCCTCACTGATGCCCAGCTGTCACGGAACTGTCCCTCTAAGAACGAGGCAACAAACGCACAAGGAGGAAGGGGGACATGACAATTAGTGACTTCTCAGGAAAGCATCAAGACTGATTAAACAAAATAACAAATTCTCAATGACCCACTCCAAACAAAAGTAACTTATTAACAACAACAAAATGATTCCCTATTAGGAAGACTTATCAAGCGTCATTACCACAAAATTGGTTCCCATTCAGGAAAATGCAGATACGGAGCATAACCCAAAACCAAACCCACTGCCATCCAGTCCATTCCAGTTCACAGAGACCTGATACAGGCTTGCTGAGGCTGTACATCTTTGTGGGAGCTGAGAGCCTCATCTTCCTCTCTCACAACAGCTGGTGGGTTTGAACCACCAACCTTGCAGTTAGCACTGTAACACTCAAGCACGTCACCAGAGTTCATCAACAGTAAGCATGGCTACCACATTTTCATGCCATGAAAAATCAACAAAATACTTCCCTTCTCTCTTCCCTCCCATGGCTCCCCCACCTCACCCGACCCCTAAAATGCTTGTGGAAGAAATAGTCACTGATCCATTTCTAAATGCCATGTTTGGAGTAACACACACATACACACACAAACAAAAGGTGCACACGAGCAAAAAGCTTCTCTCCCCTCCACACTGCTCCTGCCTGCTTCACCGGTGCATCCTGAACAAGCCCAGGGGCACCGGGCACATTCACCATCAGATCGTCCTTCTTTCTTCCCGCAGGCATTCCACTGAAAAGCAACTGAAACCTGTCCGTTCTAGGGGGAGGTGCTTTCCTCTGGGGGCAGTCCCTGGGTGACAGCAACGATGAAGGCCTCAACTACTAACCACTCTGTGCACCTCGGGTCACGCCCAGGAGACGGGATTCACTTGGACAGCAAACTACCGCGACAGGGCGCTGGAGGCTGCCAAGGAGGGATCTGGTCTAGAACCTAGGAATGCTGGTGCCAGTGGTTCTGAAAGGAAAGACGAGCTGAGCACCCTTCGGGCCCTGCTAACCAGGCAGGGCTGCTTCAAGGTGGCCTCTGGGCTCAGGGGAAGTGCAGCCGAGGAAAGATGATCCTGTGCCCCACGGCCTGGGTTCAAGAGATGCGACGCGGAGTTGAAATGCATTAAAGCTCACCCAGAGCTCACACCTCCTAAATAGCTCTCCGATACCGGCCCCTGCTCTCCTCGGTCACCTGGCCCGTGGTCAACCTTGCACGGCACAGATGAAAAGAAACGGAGCTTTTCCCCTAGACTCCAACTTGAAATTTAAATGTGTCTACCCGAAAACCACCATAGCCTTTGCCAGTATTGCTGAAGATTTTATTTCCTGCCATCATTAATTCCCGTGTAAATAAAGAAGGGAAACTTTAAAACAGTGAAAACACTTAAAATGTAAAAGCAGGCGAAGTAAGCACAGACTCCACCTCAGACCCCAAGAATGCCTTCTAAACAGGCGGGAACAGCCCATATAATCTGCCCTGGTGATTATTAGTTGCCTCGGGTTGAGTCCACTGGGGAGATGAAGGAGTTCTGCCTGGTGGCCCAAACACTTAAGTGCTCAGCGGTTTACCAGAAGGCTGGCCGTTTGAACCCACTCAGGCTCTGTAGGGGAAGCACTTGACCGTTTGCTTCCACAAAGATTGCAGCCAGTCAAGAAAAGCCAGTCCTCTGTCACCTAGGGTTGCTGACTCAGAATTCAATCCACAGCCCCTCACAACAACAACTGGGGAGGCTGTCTCCTCCTGAAGGGGGAAGGAAGCCTCTACTATTCGATTCCCTAGGCATTTCTTACAGAGTTAACAGGACAGATTTGGAAAGTGGCCCAACCTAGTGTCAATCATGATGATGGTGAGGCTAAGTAAGGTAGTAGAATGGTTACAAACTGGGCTGCTCATCTCAAGGTCGACGGTTAGAAACCACCAGCCGCTCCACAGGAGAGAGAGGGGGCTTTCTACTCCTTTAGAGTTATCGTTTCAGAAACTCAGAGGCGGTCTACCCTGTCCTATAGTGTTGCTATGTGTGAGAGCGGACTTCTTAGTAGTGAGTAGGCTGGTTAGCTGGTTGGCTGGCTGACTGACTGTTCTAGGCACTCCCATTCGCAAATTATCTCAGAATTTCTCAGAACTACGCGATGAGGTAGGTACTGATATCAGAACTATTTGCCAATGCGTTTGGGATCTATCACTGCTCACTGTGTAACTAAGGGTGCTTTAGTTAAACTCCCCAGCCCTCCATTACAGCATCAGAAAAAGGAGGCTCCCAATAATACCAACCTCATGAGGAGCTATGGATGAAGCTCGCCAGAGAGCCTGTTCACCAGGGTACCATTGCGGCTGAGGTAGGACGATGCTGGCCATGGTGAGTCCGGCTAAATGTAAGAACATCCAGAGGAGAGGCGTTTTCCTGACATCAATGACAATAGAAAAAAACTTTCCCAAGCCCGAAGGCAAACAATGTTTTAAACAATTTATTGACCTGCCTAGCTTTGGCTTGCGTCCGTTAATCAGAACACAAAAAGATCATCTCTAGCAACGAGCATGATTCCCTCAGATTTCTGATTGTGTTCTGCACTTGAAAAAAATGTGGAATATATTATCATGGTGTGGGAGAAAGCGTACAGAGCATTCAATCATCTACACACATCTTGTTTCATGACGTTAGCGGTCATCCTTTTAATGTTACAGCACTCTTCCCTGTTCCCCTCCCTGTGTTCATTTCCATTCACCCAACTCTCTTGTCCCTTTCTTTCCACCTTCTGGGCGTTGCCTTTGGGCAGATGCTGCCTGTGGGTCTCCTGCGGCCGACGGCTCAGAAGGGCACCTTATTCGTCGGGGCCGTAGCTCACTTCACAGGCCTGTCTATGGAAGGGTGATGTCGGGGATGGAGCAGCGTGTTGAAGAACCAGAGTCCCAGGGCTCTCCCCGTCTCTACAAGACCAGTAAGGCTGGTCATTTTGTGGTTTGGTTCCAGATCTTTCTCCCATTCCGACCAAGCCCTCTTATTGTGACCCTGATCGGAGCCGTCAGCAGGGGCCGCCGGGCACCGTCTAGTTCATTTCTCAGACTAACGAAGGCGGCGCTCCGTGTCTTTCGCACTAATTGTTCCTTGAGTCCTTGATTTTCTTCACTCTGCTTTGCTCCGGATGGGAAGAAACCAACAGTGGTGTCGTAGATGGCTGTCCACGGCTTTTAAGACCCCAGTTGCTACTCACCAAAACAGAATGTAGAACCTTGACTTTGTTATGCCACTTGGCCTAGATGTCCCCGAGGCGCTGGTCCGAAGTCCTCAGAGCCAGTCCCTCATCCCCCCCCCCCCGCCCCCTCAAGGTGTTTGATTATGGCTAAAATTTTGCCTAGCTTTTCGCTCTGGGTGTTCTATTATAAACATGGTATGTTTGCAGCACATCCAAAGACATGCAGCAATGGCCTTCGCTAAGCCTATACCTGCTTCTGGGCATGGGCCCACCTGCCACCCAGACCTGTGCAGCTTACAAAGCTACCTACCCATGCCCTCATGGCGACTGTCATCACAGGGTCATACACAGAGCAGTCTCACTGCGGTGGCACTGCGGTTCTGCTCACTGCCTGGCGTCTCCCGCTGCCTCGCTCATGCTAGGCTGACCCTCACTTTCTTTGCATTCCCTTCACCCAAGTTCATGTTTGTCTACTGTCTAGTTCCTCTTTCTGACCCCTCCTCCCTGGGAGACCACCAAGGAAGGCTTCTTTCTAGGTAGCAACCTTTTCTTGGCTTTGTAACATAGGTGTCTCATACCGTATGTGTCCTTTTGTGATTCATTTATTTCATTCGGTACGATCCCTCTGGGTTCAGCCATGTTGTCAACCGCTCGGCAGGTTCATTGTTATTCTTTAACGTGGCCAAGTGTGTGCCAATCTGTTTATCCACCATCCACTGAGTGACACCTAGCTCTTCTCATCAGTGGATCTGCACTATCTCTGTGTCGCTGCTCTGATTTCTCTAGCTGCGCGCCTAGTCCTGGGTGTTCTAGGCAGTCCCCTAAATACGCGGGAGGTAGGAAAGGGCGCTAGCCACAGAAGATGCCAGCTTGCTAGGGAACCTCTTACAGACACAGCCAGAAGAAAACGCACATGAGAAGGCTGGAGATCAAAACCACCACCACTACCATCCATGGTAGTCCTGGTGGCACTGTGGGTTAAGGGTTGGACTGTTAGCCAAAAGGTTGGTGGTTCAAATCCACTAGTCAGCCTGTGGGAGAAAGAGACCCTCTGTTCACATACAGATTCATCGACTTGAAAACCGAACATCGGCTGCTCTGGGTTAGCATCCACTCAGTGGCAGTGGGTCCCAGCTCTCTACTCCACCTCCACACACACAATAATTTTAGATGTTTAGGTGACACTGAAAATAAAGCTGTCATCAAATTCAAAGTCTTGATGACAAGAATACCAAAATACCAGAAACTGATTCTAGCTTCTTAATATTTTGACTTAAAACAATTACCTAAAATAATTTCCTAATAACTATAGAAGGACATCATACTTGGGAAAGTACCACAGGGGCGAAAAAGAAGATGTTTGCCAAGACAGGTTGACACAGTGGCTGCGCCAATGGGCTCAAGTGTAAGACCAAGGATGGCAGAGGACTGGCCGGTGTTTTGTTCTGCTGTACACAGCGTCATTGTGAGTCGGAACCAACTATACCAATAAGAATATATTCTTAGTCAGCCTTCCATTTATGATTCAGGCTATTTTAAATCGTTACAAACATATTTGATGGCAGTTGGATTCACATGGAAAATAACTCCATAAATCTACTCTCAAAACATATCCAAAGTGGTATATTGATCAGTAAAGGAGGTAGTTCTTATCTTTCTATATGAAACATATATTTTTCTAGCATTCTTTATTTAAGACATGACTTTCTTTTATAGAGGCTTGCCCTATTACACAGCCCTGGGCGAAATTGCATTGCTTTCTAGAGGTCCAATAACAAGAGCGGTGGAGCATTTTTCTTTCCTGCCCAAGACATCTTGAAGTAAGTAATGCTCCAAAGGACATATGTTGGCTTAAAAATAAAACCAAAGAAATGGCAAAACAAAGAAAAAGCCAGTCACTGACCAGAAAGGAAACCAGGCAAGATGGTGTTCTGAGGAACTAGGCTTCAGCAGTTATAGCTGCTCCCTCCAAAAAGGAGAGAAGTTTGTCCCCAGAAGAATCTATTGGTCAAACGTTTAAAAAACAAGCACAAGGACATAGTTACCTATCTTAACCATGGCATAAGTTTTCCTGTTTATGTTCAAATGTAAAGAAGGGCAGTTAACTTTGGTGAATGCTTGGGTGGAGGTAGTTTGGCTCAACCTGTGACTTATCCTGAAGTCAGAAGATTTATGTTCATGGCATTTTCTTCGTGACTGATCCTCTGCCGATACTGTTGAAAAATCTAAAAACTTGCAAATGTGGTATTTCTCTGCTTGAGAACTCTCACTCAGACAAACCTGATTTTTCTGACGCATCAGGGATTTAGCTTTTGAAATAAGCCCTGGTGCGTTGGTAAATGTTTCAACAACTGGCTTGTGGCGGGGGTGTGATTTGCAGCATGGGCCAATTCCCTTGTTATAAATACTTCCACCATTCTACCAAGGTAACTCGCTGAGAGTGTCGTTGGAAAGCTGTGAATAACTGCTGGTGGGAACTGCAGTTGGGAGCTGGCTCCAGCACACTCCCGAAAATAAAGTGTATCTACATCAGCAATACCATGAAACTCTATACCAACTTTAATCCGGGTGGCCCAGAGCCACTTCGTCCAGCTCAAAGCATTTCATTTTCCTTTCTCACCATCTTTCTCACTGAACGACTGCTGTTGGGGCACAAATCAATGACAACCCCTTTGCGAAACAAAACAGGGCCAACCCCGCGCTCGCTCGCGCTCTCTCTCTCTCTCTCTCTCTCTCTCTCTCTCTCTCTCTCTCTCTCTTTCTCTCTCTCTCACACACACACATACATACACACACACACAGGTTAGCAACAAACTTGTAGAAAACATTCTTTACATTGTAGCTAAATCAAGTACCCAGCTTTCAAAAAAAACGTATGTGCTAGCCATGGTTACAGGTGGCCGAGAAAAAGCCCTCATGCTGGAACCTTTGTTGAACAGGGATCGGTTAACGTTATCAGTGGGGCCTGGAGATTAACGCTGCAGATGATGCGTGAGGAGGGGTATGTTTTAGGGTTAGCCCATTTCCTAGTAGCTTCACATTTTTGTTTTTCAAGTTGAGAAAATGAAAACGTGTCTGGTAAGCCATGTTACCATGATCCTGTGTGTGGTCATTCTCACCAGCCCAATGGTCACAATTCATTTAAGAAATCACTCGATCTCTTTTCTCCTGGGATTCTGTCCTACCCCTAGGGCAAGTGTTTTGTTTTTCTCGGCAACTTATAACCATGTCTATCATAGACATTTTTTTGAGAGTGGGGTACTTGATTTCACCACAACGTGAAGTACGTTTTTATTCTCCTCCGATCGCCAAGGCTTCTTCACATCACTCTAAGAAACCAAGCTTCAACTGAGGTTTTCAAGTGAAGAAACTTGTTTGGTTCTTCCGATGAAGTTACTCACACGGTAATATATGTTTCCAGGTACTGATAATACGACATCGATCATCCATGTATTATTCTACTCCACATTTACAATTCTTTTTGTTGCAAAAGCCCAGCATGTTTGGGTAGGCACAATCTTCTCGTGTACAGCTGAGAAACTAGGCTTCAAAAAGTTCATGGGAAAAAAAACCCTATCTCGTAATTCCATTTTTCCACAGATGTGTGTGTGTGTGCATGCGTGCGTGTGAGTAAAGCAAAAATAAACTGTCCTCTCCAAGGGTAAACAGCTTAGAAACAGATTCAGGTACTGACTTCAGCTTACAACAGACAGAACTCAGATTTTAACTTTTGGTGTTAAAGGACGTTAGTTCACCATTACTGAAGAAGAAAAAAACAAATACTGCATTTTTTGCAAATTTAAAATTCTTGAGAGGTATACTGTTACATCAGAAAATGGAAATGAAAATAAAGAACTGCGAGCTTGGCAACAGGGTCAGTATGAAAGGCTCAGAATTCATCCAAAATGATTCGATGAAAACTTAAGTTTAACCACAGGAATTCGCCATCCTTATGTCTCCTCACTGCTAAGTTCTGCAGCGAGCCAATACAGAAGAGTGCACTGATGGTATCTGGTGATTGAGAGAGACCAATTGGCTTTGGATGACTAAGGGGATCGCCTGGCCAGGAGCTTGGGGGCTCAACCTGGAGGGAGCTGTTCCATGCTCAGAGCCTGTGTGGTAAAGGACGTGGGCACAACCTTCAAACAACCGCACGAAGCCCTGGTTGGCAGGACAGGTTTCCAGTGTAGCAACACAAACAAGCCGGATCTATTAGTGTGTGGTCTTTTTTGGGTCCATGTGACTGTTCATGAAAGATTGAAGAAGTTTTAATGAATTTTTTTAAATAACAGGCGGCGGTGTGTAATTCAATAGAGTTATGGTATGATACTTCTCCCCAGAATACAAGCATGGGAAGCAACACTGACTAGTTTTAAAAAGAATAATAAAGACAACTATAAAATGTTCATGAGCAGAAATCTTCCTACAGGAAGATTCATCCTTTCATTCGCTAGATGAGATAACTGGAACAGAAACAGTTATTTGCTTATAGCTACCTTCTCTAGAAATAGCATGCGATTTTATACAGTCACATGGCATATACTATAAATTGTACAGCCACTTAGAAGAACAAGAAAAACGAACTTCAAGGGTAATGAACTAAGACAAAATGCTGCTATGTAATTAAATCTCCTTTCTTTTGCTGAGGGAGATATAGACTCCTTACATGTAATATATGTGGTAAAATAAGAGTAAACTTTTCCAAAGAGTGTACATTTTAAACCTACCACTTTCAGATAGAAGACCCTTCCTCAAAAGATTAGTATTATCACACAATGATTTCAAATAAATCACAACATAGAAACAATAACCTTAAAAGAAAGTAGAATCAGTACTCAAATAACCGTGTGCTTTGAGTTCTAAAATTTTGTTTATAAATATGTCAACTGGAACTGGAGACAACTTATTCCACAGAGACAACAGAGTTACAAGAAATGATGAAGGGCCTGTGTCAACCCACAGATACCCACTTACTGCACCGTCCTTGCTCCATGCTCCCATCAGTCCTGGGGAACCCCCAAACTCCCTGCCATCGAGTCACTATGGACTCACAGCAGCCCTCTGTGGGTTCCCGAGACTGTAACTGTTTATGGGAGTAGTAAGGCCAGCCTTTCTCCCGAGGACCTGCGGGTGGTGGTCTCGAACTGTCAACCATGTAGATCACAGTACAACATGTAACCACTACACCACCAGGGCTCTTAATAAATCTGTGCAAGATTTGAAAGTGGTTCTACCGAAGGAATCAAATACATCGACTAGCCTCTGAGCAAGGATTTTTCTAGGACCAGGGAGTGTGTCTCCTATGGTCAGGAAAAGGTTAATAGTTTAAGTGTCGTTATTTAGGATCCACATCTCAACAGCAGGGTGGAAGTCATGACACCTGGCCTACTTCCCACAGTGGTTTGCTGTGAGCATTACATGAGATAGCATACGTGAAAACAACATGGTCAGCAAGAAAGGGCTTCCCACTTCTCAAGTCTTCCTCGAAGAGATGATCCAGCAGCACTGGGAGGGTCAGCTGACTTGTCCAAGGTCACAAGGCAAGATGGTGAGAAGTCAAGGGAAGCCCAGAGCTACTGACTTCTAACCCACTTCCCTCTGCATCGACATATGGTATGCTGCCCACTCCGTTGGTGGTGCGTACTGATGGAGCTCTCACTGGGCACAGAAAGGTGGCAGAGAATAACAGCACACTGTGGGGTGACCGTGCTGAACTGCAGACAAGCAGACCCTAACTCCCACTTAACCTCTCAATCTAGGGCAGTGGTTCTCAACCCTCATAATGCCGCGACCCTTTCAGACAGTTCCTCATGTGGTGGTGAGCCCCAACAATAAAATTATTTGCGTTGCTACTTCATTACTGTCATTTTGCTACTGTCAGGAATCGGGTGACCCCTGTGAAAGGGTCATTCGACCCCCAAAGGGCTGGAGACCCACAGGTTGAGAACCGCTGATCTAGGGCTTTATTGGACAGCCACGCCCTACATGCCCTTTCACCACCTTTCTGATTGCGAGAAATCATGCAGCGTCTCTGGTCTGCCTCGGAGGAGCCTGGGACTGATGGATAACTAACTGAGACAGAATGGCTTGTGTAGTAAGGTTCTGTGTCCCGTAGGCAAATGGGCAAAACTGCCTGCATTGATTAAATACAATCGGCAATTTGAAACACTTTATGAAAGGAAAATAAACAGTCGCTAAATGTTTTCTACATGTGTATCCTCAGCTTCAGGAGCGCTCGTGGGCGTTGGCCTGCTAACCGCTCAAGGTCAGCAATAGAACCCACATGGTTACTCCGTGGGAGAAAGGATTTGGGTTTCCAGAAAGAAACCGTAGGGAGCCATTCCACTCTGTCCTGTGGGTCACAACGAGTCAGAATTGACTCCATGACTTGGTTTGGGCTCAGCCAAGAATTACATCACATAGTACAGTCTTGGGAACACCTGTGGAGGGGAGGGGAGGGGAGGGGAGGGGAGGGGAGGAGAGGGGAGGGGAGGGGAGGAGAGGGGAGGGGAGGAGAGGGGAGGAGAGGGGAGGAGAGGGGAGGTGAGGGGAGGGGAGGGGAGGAGAGGGGAGGAGAGGAGAGGGGAGGAGAGGGGAGGGGAGGAGAGGGGAGGGGAGGAGAGGGGAGGGGAGGAGAGGGGAGGGGAGGAGAGCGCATCACCAATAGGCCAAGGAGGGAGGGAAGCCCAGATCAAACACTTCTTGAAGGTCACTTCTGTTATCGCCATCTGATTTGAGGGTAGAACTTGATTTCAATATATGAACATGACTTTTGCATGCTCCAAACAAAACCCCTTATTTTTTAAAGCAGTGGTTCTTAACTGTTTTAGTCCTAGGACCCAGTCAAACTCTTCTGCAAAATGAGAACCCCCATTGTTGATGAGGATTTATACCTATTCAGATTTAGTTGACGTGGATTATACCTATTCCTATTTATACAATTATAAATTGAGACTGAGAAAATTTTAAATATGTATTACCCAGTTAAAAATAACACAAAAACTACATGCTAACATAAATAGCCTATCTTTATGGGGGAAAAAGTTTGTTTTTACTTTAACGAGAAGACGCACATCTTTTCCATTTTTGCTAATCTCTTGCTGGCTCCATGGAAATAGCTAGTTTTGTGTGTCTCCTTCGGCGTTCCAGCTGCTGTGATGGGCAGTTTAGGTAGAAGCACCTGAAGACAACTCAGCAGCACAGAAATGTAGCTGGACAAAGAAGAAAGAAGCATTGCAATAGCTTTCCCCAGAGAGCTGCATATGATTTTTACATATACTAAAATGCGACTAGTCATTTCATTTCTTCTTCTTTCATTTGGAACATTTTGCTGTGGTTGAGGTGAATGCTTACAAAGCAACTTAGCTTCCTGAATGGCAATTTGTACATGGATTTTTCCCGTGGCTTTGGGTCCTATCCCCAGTGTGTCAGGACGCCACCCATTTCTACCTTGGGTTCCCCGCTTCCATTTGCCCAGTTTCCCTGCCCCGTCCTACCTTTGCTTTGGGGACAAACCCTGCCCTCCTGCTGTTGTATAGTTGTCTGAATGGATCTTGGAGAAGATTGGGGACCTTCTTACACTTTGAGAAGCCTGATTTCAAGATTCAAATTGTCATGCTGTGTAACTGGTAGAGTAAAGGAGATACTACATGAACCTCAACGAACAAGATCAAGTGTAAAGATATCTTTTCATCCCATGGCCCACCATCACTGGGACCTGGAAAACAGACCCTAGAAGGTAGGAGCCCAAAGACATCAGCGTTAGAGCCTGGAAAAAACAGTTGTACCCTAGTGGAGTCCTGTGGCATAGTGGGCTATGAGGTTAGCAGTCCAAACAACCAGCTGCTCGCAGGGAGAAAGATGACGTTGCTGCTCTCATAAAGAATTAGAGTCTCAGAAACCTATTGGGCAGTTCTACCCCGTTCTATTGGATCACAATGAGTGTGAATTGACTACATGACAGTGAGCTTGAGCTTTTTTTTTTTTTAATCGTGGTTTGAACGTCTCACATAGGGTGTGAGGGCCTTTGGGTACAATGTGAAGGCATTTTAATGGCATCTTATATGGTCACAACCAGTCACCATCACCCCCCAAAAAATTCACTGCCATTGAGTCGATTCCAACTCACAGTGACCTCATAAGACACGGTAGAACTGCCCCTGTGGGGTTTTGAGAGTGTAATTCTTTATAGCACTAGAAAGCCTCATTGTTCTCCTAGCCCCTTTAAGTCAGCCTGGAGGGCCACCAACCATGAGCCGACTCACCAAGAGATGCAAACCAGGGACACCTGCTTCTGATCTTGGGGATGCCCACGAGCTATTTCACTTCACCCTCCATCTGTTTCCACCACCGTCCCATGTCTACTCAGCTCCTGGCCGGAACCCTGTGTGCCTCAGGGCACCCCGGTCCCTTGTCGACTCTGTGAGCTGTCACTCTGTGTGCAGCATGCTCTTTCTGCAGCCAACCTCCTCAGGTGTGGCCCCAGGCCATGCCCATGCCAGGTGGGGGAGGGTGGGTGCAGCTGCTGTATAGAGGCTGCTCAAGAAAACCGATGTTTTTCGGTCTTCTTGTATGAATTTGCCTTTCTTCCTGTTTCTTAGCATAGCCTGGGAGAGAACATGAAAATAAGTCATTTTCATGCTATTAGCACATTTAGCAAACAGGCTTCTACAGTAATTAAACTAATGAAGATGACCCTAGATTGAAGAAACAGCAATTAGAGTTGACTGAATAGGCATTAGGGGAAATGGAGACATTCACATTCAAAGAAAGATGAGATTTTTAAATAAGAGGTAAAATTAATAACAGCCCAAACTGTACTGAACAAGAAAGAGCTTCTAATGACTCAAAAAAGATTTGGAGATGAGCAGATTAACCCATCATATGTAAATGAATTTTTTAAAATGATGGCATCCTATCATAAAAATATGGGATAGAGGGACAGGCTAACGGAAAGAATAAAAAGAAACTGGCTCATTACATATGCAACCTAAACCACAATGGAAATTCCTGTCTTTGAAAAGTGGGGAGAAGGGGAGGGATGGGGTCTTTTTGTTTCCCTCAGGCACATTTTCAGTTGCTCAAAGATAAATAGTTAATTTCTAAAGTAATAATTCCTATGCTGTAGTACTTGGAAATGCAATTCAGAAAATTATGGAGATACAAGTCTTGTGATACATAACCAGCGCCCACCTGGCTCACCTCAGCAAGAGGGTCTGCAGACCTTGGGTCAGTCAAGGGCAAGGCGCCCTGCCAGGGTTTCCTGCACAGGTGGAGTGGATCTGTCCGTGTCTCCCACCACCCTCTGGGGGCACGGGACGAACACAGGGGGCTGCAAAGGCAAATACCTACACTTTATCTTGGGTTGTGGGCTAAAGGACGCATGTTTCTACTTGCCAGCAGGGTGCTGAGTAATTTCTTTTTCTTGGAAAAGGGGTGGTAAGCCAAGTAAGTTTGGGAACCCATGGTCTATACTGATCCCTTAGTAAGGACAACAGCCCTTTCTAGTTTATCGCCATCAAACTCAGCATGGTAGCAGTCTCAAGTATGTCCTCACAGGGACTCAGAGGCCGAAACCAGAAGCAAACAACTGAAAGGAAGTTTTCTGTGAAGGTTGAGCAGGTGGTTTGCTGGGACTTGGGAGACAACCAGCGTGCTCAGGGCTGCGTCCTCCCCAGTGTCATGGAAACGGAGAGCTCTGTGGAGCTTCAAAGGCCACTTACGAAGAAAGAAGGGATACACTCGTGCTTGTCGCCGTGACTAGTAATACGGCATAAGGCACGGTGGGTTATGCACTGGACTGCTAACCGAAGGTCAACAGTTCGAAAACACCAGCACCTCTGCAGGAGAGAGATGAGGCTTTCTACTCCCATAAACAGTTACAGCCTGGGAAACCCACCTGGGGGGAGTTCTGCTCTGCCCTACAGGGTCAGTCTGAGTTGGACTTGGCTCGGTGGCAGGGAGTTTTCAGAAGATGAAAAAAGAAGAGAACTGTGAAATCATTTAGTTCTTCTTTGCAGTTTTTGCAGCCCCTCCCCCCACACCGAGACCCATATCCCCACTGACGATTCAAAGACCCTCTTTCATAAATGAAAGTACTATATCTCTGTGCCGTCATTCTATATAGCCTTGAGGAGTCACCATTAATGATTTTTACTGCACACGTTTAATAAGCTATAAATTCCAATAATCATCAGGCTGGATTTTAATCATTCCTAGGTGGTGAAACATTGAGAATGAAATTTAAAACCTGCCAGAGGTGCCACTAGCTAATCTTATGTTAATTACTACAGATGTGGGCAGAGCTGGTGATCAGAGAGCAAGGATAGCCCAACTTTCTTCTCTTCCAGCTGGCTTCTGTTCTCTACCCTAGCCCCTGAAGAGGGCACTGGAGCTGAGCTATTGTACCACCACACTTGCCGCACGCCATCGTAGCGTTGAAAGTGAATGATTTCGCGAGAGAGTTGCCTCATCTGATTTTACCGAAAAACGAGGGTGGACCTTTGGAGTGGGAAGACTTTATCTCCAGAGCGTTAGTGGTGTACGCTTACCTTGGCCTTCAGCAAACAGGAGTGCTTCAAGTTCACTTAATGACAGACAACATTCGGCTGTAAGTACTGTCCAGCTGCAGGAGCACAGAACCAAAGATGGCAGGACAGGGCCCAGACAGGAACACGTCACAGGCCCGAGGGCAGATGCGGGCTGAGCCGGCTCGGTGGGAAACTTCTCCCGTCAAGAGAAGCTTCTCTGAGATGACCCGAGAGGACACGCTGTGTGTGAGCTGCAGGACCTGGAGCTATGTTTCCACGGCGACTAGGGGCCTTCTTGACACTGTCAAGTTCGGTTTCTATTTCAGCAGAGATGCACTCTTGCCCTTGAAAAGGAAGATGCTGGGCTGGCCGCGTTCTCGGTGGCGTTCCAGTTTGACAAAAGGAGCGCCTGCGTCTTTGGAAGAGACGATGCCCCTCAGAGGGCTGGCTCCTTTGGGAGACTTGTAGGAAGTATTCAGGACGGGATGGAAGTGATCTAGTGTTGCCAGGGAGGAGGAGCCCCTCATATTTACCATCAGAAATAAAGCCCAGGCTGCGGGGAGATGCAACAACAAAAGGAACTCACCACTGAGCCGAAGGGAGGGAAGACAGTGCACATAACCTGAGAGGCTCCCACTAATACCGGCGCCAGGAAAGGAGCCGCTTTTGAAGGCCACAGTAGGCTCCCTTTCCCAGGGAGCAGACATTCCTTCCATGCAAAAGAAAACTACAAGGAGATGAGGGTACTGCTGGTATTCCAACAACTAAACAATGGCTTCAAATCCTGCAGGCGACGCCAAACATTCCACCAAGATCCTCAGAATCCTTGTGCTCACTTGCTGTCAATCTCACGCATGAAAAACTTAACTAACCCAACTTCGCCTGAAAGCCAAGAAGGGTGGGCTTAGAAGGATAATCCAGTAGCAGAGGCCTGGAGAAGCCTGCAATTACCTGCTGGCCAATCACAGCTCATTTTTCTCAAAGTTGTGTCCTGATAAATTCGCCTTCTGCCCCAGATGTCCTAAGACGTTATCCAAGAACTGCTGCATCGATCCTGACCCAATGGCAGCCCTGTGCTCATTAGGACCCGTACTAGTTGGACTGCCTCCTGAGCATGTGCATTTCCGGCACAGACACACCGACTCAGAATCTACATGTCAGCAAGATTCTTCGGTGAGCCTTAAAGAGCCCTAGGTGACTCCCGAGTAGAGTTAACCCAACACCCCTCCCGCCATCGGGTCGATGCCAACTCAGGGGGCCTGCAGGACAGAGGAGAGCTGCTCCTGAGAGCTATGCGGGGCAGTAGGCCCGACTCTGACATCCAAGGTCACCAGTTGCTGTAAGGGCGACTGATTTTTAACTTTTCAACAAAAGCATTTTGTTTCTTGAAGAGTACCCTTTGTTCTCATGAAGGGAACTTAACCTCCTCTCCAACGGCCTGGATTCACGCAGCTCTTCTGCTAACACATGGCCAACTTCACCTCACCTTGGGAGTTGATACTGGTTACCCTCGGGAGTAGAACTACCCGGAATATTAAAGGAGAGTGACCACAGGACCATGCTCCTGCTTCTCTGGCTGTCCCCTCGAGCTTTCAATCTATAATTCTGTGACTAATGATTCCATGTTCCCGCCTAGGAAAATCATAGACCGCATCTCCCACTGTAAACACAAAAGTCAGATGGCTCTGCTTGCGATTCCGTTGCTTCGGCTCAAAAGCAGCAGCCAGTCTTCCGAGGATTTAGCAAGATTCTTCTTCTTTCATTCAACGAACATTAACTCAGGACCTACTATGTGCAAGGCACAGGGTGCCTAATATTACGCGGAAGAGTCACACTCCCTGTTCTTACTGGGCTTAGATGGGCATTTTCCAACACTTCTGAGGGGGGTACAGAGGTTAAGTTACTCTCTGTTACTTAAGCCCCCCCTTCCTTTCAGTGTAAGGAGCCCGTGTAGCGCAGTTGTTAAGCACTCGGCTGCTAACTGAATAATCATCAGTCTGAACTCATCGATCACACCGTGGAGGAAAGATGCGGCAGTCTACTTTCGTAGAGATCGCAGCCAAGAAAACTCTGTGGGTTTGCACTGGTCTTCCTTTCAGCACATGTCTAAGAACATATGAAAATGACACAGGAGCAACGAGAAGCTTGAAAAGTCGGCAGCATGCAAAAAGCAAACAGCGGTGACAGGTGAAGATGTCCCAAGTCTGTCCTGGGCACCATCGTTGAAGCACTGCCCAAGAAGCTGTCTCCTCTGGCCCACGCAACAGCCAGATCAGGCATGAAAACATGCTGATCATCTTCAAACTGCAGGGGAGAAAGAGAAATCCAGAAAGGTTCGGGCACTCGGCCAAGGTCGCGCAATGAGGGACGAAGGCAGGGCTCAGATTCAGGTCTTCATTCAAATGGTTTGCTCAGTCATCCCGTTCCTGTGGTCATGCTGTCACCCTCATGCTATGGACTACAGCCCTCCTTCCCGCCGAGGGAGCCACGTCACTCCTCCTAATTTGGTGACTCCTCTTTCTTTTTAGACACTTCTATTTTTGCCCATGAGCGCGTTGCTCAATCCTGCCGTCTCCTCTCACAAACACAGCCACCCTTTCTTCCCAAAGGAAGGATGAACCTCTCTCCTGGGATCACACATGCCAGGGAGGAATTTCCCTCTGGAATGGTTCCATCTGCATCTCCCTCCAACAGCCCGTCTAGGTGGAGGGCAGCGCCCAGCTCTGCAGCTCCATTCCCTGACCCCTGATCTTTCCACCGCTTTCCAACCTGACAAAATTGAGTCACCAGACTCCTGTCCCTCCTGGGTATCTTGTTTCTGTCAAGGCCTCATGTGCTCCTAACCCAGAGATCACTCAGCTCTG
Source organism: Tenrec ecaudatus (assembly GCF_050624435.1). Lineage (NCBI taxonomy): Eukaryota > Metazoa > Chordata > Mammalia > Afrosoricida > Tenrecidae > Tenrec > Tenrec ecaudatus. The sequence continues at coordinate 50,693,902 of NC_134543.1, forward strand.
GCCAGTTACCCCTTCGTACCCTCCAAAATCTCCCCTGGCCTGGCTACCCTGCCCCAGCCCCCAACTTTGCCTCCCCACGCCCCTCCAGTGAGGAACCGCCCTCTACAATACACGCAGCCCTCCATCTTCTTGGGAAGCATAGAAATCGCGTCAGCAAATCGGGAAGCTGTGTTGACCCCCACCATACCTTCAGAGCTTTTCCACCGTGAAGAAAAAGCCAAACCACCGGTTCCCGTCAGCCACCTTTGAAGGGAGTAGCAAACCCTTTGTGAACCAGATGTCCCGCAGCTTGCCAAATTCAGAACTTTCCAAGCCACTAAATCTCTCTGGACTTGGAAAATGAAATCTTTGAAACAGACATTAGAAAATGTGACTTCATGGAAAGCCCCCAAAGAAACGTGCTGGTGGAAAAAAAATGCTGACGTCTGGAGATGGTTATTAGAACGTGGTGAGGGAGCAGGCCTGTGCTGGCCCTGGAGAACGTCCTGCAGTGTCATGATAAGGCTCGTGGCCAGCCTGGCGTGCAGGGGACAGGTGCCCTCCCCAGTCCCGGCTCGGCTTCCCACAAAGGGGCGCATGAGGAGCGAGCAAGTGTTACAGATTAAGCAGCACCAAGCAACATTTTGCAAACAGCTAGTAAACACTCAAGTTGTGCGAATCTGGGTGGCCAATCAGCACAGGAAGGTGCTCCCCAATCGACTGCTCTTCTGTTTGAAACCAGAGGAGGCAGCCCTGGGCACAGAGGCGGGGGTGGGGTGTGGGTGGGGGGGCAAAAGCAAGCATGAACACACACACACACACACAAGCACACACATCCACACCAGCAGGAAAGGCAGAGAGAGCCGAGTTCTTGTCCTCATGAAGAGAAAGATTTGGTTGTGTTTCCTGACACGTGGGGTTGCTCCTTCAGCTAATTTCTATATCTTCTTCACCCACCCAGTCCTTAGAACCAAGGGGAAAACAGGTCCTGCTGAATGTCAGTTGAAGGTGCCGCTGTGGCTTTAGTCTAAGGTACGTTCTACTCGGTCTCTGCTAGAGTAGTGAGACGTGCGAAGAACTCCCTTTTAACTGTTTAATACAGTGGTTCTCAGCCTGTGGGTCGCGACCCCTTGGGGGGTGTCGGATGACCCTTTCACAGGGGTCGCCTAAGGCCATTGGAAAACACATAAATATTCCACACTACATAATTACATATTGTTTTGTGATTAATCACTCTGCTTTTAATTATGTTTAATATGTTCAATTTGTAACGATGAAAATACATCCTGCATATCAGACATTTATATTATGATTCATAACAGTAGTAAAATGGCAGTTATGAAGTAGCAACGAAAATAACTTTATGGATGGGGTCACCACAACATGAGCACCTGTATGAAAGAGTCGCGGCATTAGGAAAGTTGAGACTCCGGTTTAATAAGAGTGGTGCACAGAAACAGGCTCTTTAAGAAGTCTGTACATACAAAAACAATCGCAGTTCAAAGTGATCATTCTGTTTAAAATTTTTGAAGTTATAAGTATGTGTGTGTGTGTCTGAAATCAATCGTAAGAAAATAGTTGCCCCCACACAAAGATGTATAACATTAAAGACAATAATCAAATACTAAGCAACTGAGCAAGAACGTAAATTATGATGCCATCCTAATTATAGTTATAAGGACATGGTAATGATCAGGCGTCTATAATCGTCTTACCATTTTAAGTGGAGGAGGTAGCTACAGAATGGTCTCCATAGCATGGCGATCATATGAAAGCAAAAGGAAGGCACAGAAAGTCATGTTTGGACAGAGGAAAATTTTGCTTTCCAACTTATTTCTATATATTTTCTAAATGCTCTGTAATGGGCATTATTGTCCTCATCATCAAAAAATGAAGTATTTTTTAGAAGATATTAGAACATCTGAGTAGTCTCAGACTTAGAGAAATGTCCTCTTTCTGCAAATTAACTAGTGTTTTCAAATTATTTCTTAAATGCCCGGCACTACAGCAGTGCTTCAGAGTCATTACCTTAACTCTCTAAAAGGAAAGGCAAAGCTCTTGCCAGTGTTTCATTGTGAGGAAACAGGTGTATAGGAGAGTTAGGGAACTAGTCACAGGGCTGTAAGTGACTGAGAGCCCTTGGGCCTGGCCTCAGAGCTCAATGCTCTCACCAAGCGCATCTAGCAGAGAGAGTAATAGACTCGACATAGCCCTAGGCAGGGCCTTAGCTTCTCTGGGTCTCAAACTCATCCATCCTGGGGAATTCTACTCAACAGAGTTACTGTGAGCCAATAACAAGTAAACAAAGTGCCTGACACCCTGCCTGGCACACAGTAACCATTTAGACTCCAACTCAAGGGGACCTGTACAGGTGTGTCAGAGTAAACCTGACCCCACAGGGTTATCAATGGCTGATCTTTCAGAAAGAAGTAGCTTGCCTTTTTACCAAGGGGAATCTGATTGGACTTAAACTATTACCCTCTTGGTGAGCAGGCAAGTGTGTTAACCATTGGTACCAACCAGGGACTCCAGGACACAGTAAGCATTCACTTCATGGCAATGGCGAGGATGGCGCGGGCCTGGCAGTGCCGCCTTCTGTGTACGCAGGGTCAATATGAGTCAGAACCAGCCCCGTGGCACCTAATAGCAAGCTCGTTTCTAGAAAAGAACTGCTGTTGGCCCTGAGCCCAAACCTCCAGAAGGATGAGTGATGCATGACACTTCCTGGAAACTGTCAGATTAGACATCTGCGTCGCGGTGGGGGTTCCCTGCACTCTGAGGGCTACTGAACACCAACACTCGGATTTTCCCAAATGCATATATCCAGTCTTGTCTTATCAGAGTTGGTGTTGTGAGCCTTGGAGTCTATTCCCAATTCATAGCGACCCTCTAAAACCCCAAACCAAATGCACTGCCACCAAGTGGATTCCAACCATGAGCAGCCCTCGATAGCATACCTGAGCCTGTAAATGCTTCCCGGAACAGCCAGCCTCGTCCTTTGCTCATGCAGTAGCTGGTGAGTTTGAAACCCAAGTCTGCAGTTCGCCTGACACCTAACCCACATCGCCAGCAGAGCCACCCTGTAAGCTCCAGTCCCTACAGCACAGGTCACTATTGTTTTTCCCCCCAAGGAGTCAAACCATTAGCCTTTAAAGTAGCACCTGAGCACCTGCCCATTGTCCCAGCAGGGCTTCCTGGAATGACGGCTGGCACCATAGGATTCGTGTCAGAAAAGAAAGGCCCCAGCGTGTACCCAGGAAGACGTGCCTTGGTATGTGGATTTCCTGTGGATGGTTTAAAGACTGTTTCCATTAGCAATGAACGCTGTGCTGGTCGCTGCGTTTCTCCAGGGCCTGGGCGGCTTTCTGTTTACAAGCACTCACCTAACGCAGCAACAGAAGCTCAGATGACAGACAGCTAGTCATCTTGTGCTCGGGGAAGCTACCATGGCTGGAACTGTCAAATGAAACATAAATTAAAATCTTGAACACTATTTCAGGACAGTTCGTTCATTCAAGATCCGTTTCAAAGGGGTAAAACTTTGGCTGTTCATAAGTATCAGTCAGACTGAAAACCTGGAAAGAGTAGTGTGAACAGGACAGAAAGATGGCTGACCTACTCCCTGGTATTCACCGGTATAGAGGCTCACAAAACACGGCAGGGCACAAATCTCGGACGCCATGTTTTTGATGTCGCCAAGTTGGTCCTGACTCATGGTGACCCCGTGAACATGAGAACACAGCACTGCCTGATCCTCAGCCATCTTCACAGGCATTGCTGGGTTTGAGCCCATTGTTGTAGTCATTATGGGAATCCATCCCATTGTGGGGTTTTGCTGACCCTCTACTTTACCAAGCATGGTGTCTTTCATGAGGGACTGGTCCCTCCCACTCACATGACCAAGGAATGTGAGATGAAGTCTTGTCATCCTCGTGTCTAAGGAGCATTCCGGCTGTACTTCCAAGGCAGTTCTTCTTGCACACATCCATGATGGACTTCATGTTCTTCACCAACACCTTAATCCAAAGGCATGAGTTCATCTTCGATAGTTCTTAGTCACTGTCCAGTTTCTGTGTGCAAATGAAGAGACTGAAAATATCACGGCTGGATCAGGTGCATCTTCACCTTCAACGTGACATATGTGTTTTCTAATTCTCTGAAGACATCTTTACATGTCCCAATGCAATATATGCTGCTTGATTTCCTGACCGCTGCCTCCATGGGTGTTGATTGTGGATCGAAGGAAAATGAAATCCTTGACAACTTCAATCTTCTCTGAATTGATCATGATATTGCTGACTGGTCAAGTTGTGAGGATTTTTGTCTTATGTTGACATAATCCAGCATAAAGTCACTGATCTTCATTCAGTAAATGCTTCAAGAGGCCCCTTCTCTTTGAGCAAGCAAGCGTCATCCCCATCTCACAGGGGCTTATTGAGTCTTCCTGCCGCCATGTTCTTCTTCATGTGGTACAGTTCTCAGATTATTACCGGTACAATAAAGAGGTCAAAAAACAAAACGCAGTAACAGAGACAACTTCTACGATAGTGGTGATTTTTATTTCTTAGGCTGGGTGGTGGGTAAAAGGGTGTTTATCTTATTCATCTTTAAACATAGTATAGTCTGCACATGTGATAAGACACAAGATGCTTTGTTGCCACTGAATTGATTCAGACGTATAGCAACCTTCTAGGACAGAGTAGACCTGGCCTACGGGGTTTCCAAAGCTGTTCCCTTTCCTGGCGCAAGCGGCCAGATCTTTCTCCTGCGGAGCAGCAGGGGGTTTCAAACGGCCAACCTTTCAGTTTGTAGTCAAGCACTTAAGCGCTGCGCCACTGGGGCTCCTCGGGCTATGGAATGGGTGCCCTTCTTTCCTTTCCTTCTTCTTCTTCTTTTAATTGCAAATGCATTGGAAATTCAAACTTGACATATGCCCATTAAGAAGGTTTCTGGGTGACAGATCATTTTTGTACTTGTCTGCTAGCCTAGGTTGGAGGTTCAAACCCATCCTCCAGCACTACAGAAGCCAGGCCCAATGACCTGGTTCTATACAGATTGTAGACATTCAGTCCTACGGCATAGTTCTCCTCTGCAAACCCCGGGCACAGGAGTTGGAGTGAAATGACAGGGTAACACCTGTTCTTGGTGTGTGATGGTTGCTGGGTAGACCACACAGTCAAGTCAGGGAGTGCCTTTTCTCTTCGTCTAGGATTCATAAGCAATGTTGGAAAGGGTTCAAAATTTTTCAGAAGTACAAAAGATGGAAGACCATCCAATCGGATGGTTTTCTAGCCCTATGCCAGCAAACACAACAGCCTCATCCAACGCCTTAGTTAAAGGTTGGCTGGTTGGTTGGTTTTTTATCACAGGGAGCTCATTTTCCCAGGCAGAAGCATGGCCCTAGGTTCTCTCTACTCGCCTCCACACCTGGTTCTTCCTGCTCATCACCTGAACTGCTTCCATAAAGACACATATAATTTGTGTCTTCAGTACATTTAAAACGAAACATACAATAAGGCGACATATCCCACTTGAAAGACATTATGTAAATCCACGTTCTTATGGGGACAGGACCTCCTTGTGGAGCTGAGCCCAGTTCATGGTGTGTGAACTGTGCACAGAGGGGAACTGCCCCCGTAGACCTTTCGTGGTTGTCATCTTCGTTGTTGGCCCCCGGAGCCGCCGTGTAAGCTTGAATCGCCAACCTTTGGGTGAGCGGCTGGGCACTTGCTGCTTGTATTATCGAGGCTCCGGGGATGATTACTAAGTAAGACAGATCAGCACCTTGAAATAGCCAAAAATGAGGACCATCAAGGAGCAAACAGCTAATTCTATCACAAACAGCAAGAGTCAGCAAAGGCGAGCGAAGGGAATGAACCTGAAAATAAATACTGGAAGTAGAAGCAGCCTTCTTCCTCTTCTTTATGCCTTCTAGGATGCTGAAGGAACCAACAGGTAAAATAAAAGAACTGTGCGTGATCCCTCGGGATGCCTGATCTGCAGACCACTGGCCCTCGGAGGTCAAACGACTGACTCCGGGCAGCACGGACTGAGTCCTACACTTGGTTCTGAGCCAAATGCCCGCACAACCATTAAAACAAAAAAAAAACCAATGTCACAGACTAGTAGGCATGGTGGGAGCCAGAGTTACGCACACTGGACCCCAAAGCAGGCCGGGCACCCACGTGGGCGCCGTGCACGCCCTCTCGCACTGATCAGTTTCCGCTCGCTGGGAGCAAGAGGTAGGTAGCTGTTGCTAAATCACCAGAGAGCTCGTTTATGTCAGAATTAAAAATCCATATTCATAAAACTGCCTACATTATACATGGTCCGCAGCGTTTGCAGGTTTAATTATCTTTGGACTAATGAAAAAAGTAAGATATAAACAAAGCAACAACATTTCAAAACCATAACGATGCTATGACGATTTTTATTTAATCTTAAAAATAAATTACTAGGTCTCTTCCCTAACTCTGTCTTAGCCGTTGGGGACTATTGTCAACCTGGCAGAGAGGAGCCCCCAGCAGAGAATGCGCCTCTCTGGACTCCTTCCCACGGCCCCAACTGGGTTCATGCTACGAGTCGCACGAATTCTGCTGGGGGAGTACCTGAGAAAGGAGGCCTACACCAGTATTTCTCCAACTTTGATGTGCAAAAACATCTCTGGGAGTTCTTGTTATAAAATAGATTCAGACTCAGTGGGTCTGGGGGTGGGTTGAGGGGTGGGATGGCCAGAGATTCCCTACTACCCCACAACCTCTCTCCCCATGGGACCCAGTGAGAGAAGAGAAGAAGGTGGTCTGGTACCCCTTGGGTTCTACAGTTCTGGGGTCTTGTTTTCCCCTTGACTGCCCCTAACAGTCTCTCCGCCTTATTCCTAGATACCGTTGGCATTCTCTTCTTTCTCCCACGACCTAGCACCATCCATCACTGTCTCGGAAGGTCTTGGCACAACGCTACATGGACTGTGGTTTTCCAACCTCGCACCTATCATCTGGCTAGAGACAGGGGGCCTGCGGTGGCAGTCTTCGCTCCAAGTTGACAGTCTTGGTCTCTCCCTAAAACAGCAACTCAGAAACTTGGTTCAATAAAACGGTCTTCATCAAGTCCAGTGCTGGAGTGAAGCCCTTGGTCATGAAGTCCACGGGTTTATCTCAACAAAGCCCATCAGGTCATTGCTCTAACCCCAACACTGAGCATACAGCCACAGTGGCCATTATGCTCCATAACATTGTCCAAATGTTTGCACACGATGCACCGTAGCCGTGGACTTGAGACTATGAAAGGGCTGCTGGGTTGCTCTTGAGGCTCATTTGCCAATTTTCTCCTCTCCATGCAAACAAAATGAACCGAGGGGGACAAAGGTGGAGTCCAGAGGGAAGCCAGAGCCTCACAGCAGAGATGAATCAATACTGCCACTGTGACAAGAATCCCGGTGATGCCGTGTCATTTATAATCTGAACTCGACCGACTCCCATGAAGGATTAAAAGGGGCTTACAATAAGCACATGCCCAGGCTAGCTGCCATAACGACGAGGTCACCCCCAGGGGAGAGAGGGGAGCTAACTCCAGGCCACAGAAAGGAGAGCTGTTGTGAGGGAGCCCTAGGTTTGGCACGGAGCTTCAGGAAGCGGAAGCTGGAAAGGAAACGCGATAGGTTTCACATTCTCAACCTCATCGAGGTCGAAGCAAATGGCTTGTCGGGAGGGACTGACCCCTTTTCACTGCGGAGCTCCAACAGGAATTGGTGCCCGGTCCTATGGTCCTACGTCAGTGAGCAATCAAAATGCACCGGGAAATACGGAGTGCCAACTCCGATCAAGGCTGGTGGCCATTCTCTCTGTCAACAGTTGAAAGGAGCCAAAACCCCGGATATTAAAACTCAGCTCAGTAAGGGCATATCTGCACATAGATGAATGGATGTAGTCCATGCCGTTGTTTTCCAATTTGATCAATTAGAAATGTGGTGCTAATTTGACACCATGATAGCTTTTGGAGAACTGAGAGCAACTGGTGACTAGCCTGCCCTGAAGAGTGTCCTTGTCATGGAAGGACAAGGTTACTAGTGAGCCTTTCAAAGGCACAGGGTCTGTATCAGCGGCTGATTACCCACCAAGCAAGGAACCACGCTTACTTTTGCATACCTACTAATCTGTAGTGAACACTTTCACGTCCTTCCCACTGGTGCTCACCTTGCTGGTGACCTTGGTGTCATAGCAGGTTCGGTGATGGATTACAAATGACAGAGTCAGCTGTTCAAACCCACCAGGCGCACCGAGGGAGAAAGATGAGGCTTTCGGCTCCTGTAAAGATTGACGGCCTTGAAAACCTTCGGGGACAGTTCGACTATGCCCTTACAGGGTCCTATGAGTCAAAATGGACTTGGCCACAGTGAGGTTGGTTGTGGGGAGTGACTTTACTTCCTGGGGACTCCATCCCTGTGAGGGAGGAGACATGTGAAAGGAGGGTTTGCTTCTGTCAAGAAGGTGTGGGGGTTGGGAGAGAGGTCAATACAATCCCTACCTAGGAGCAGAGTCCTTTGATGGGCGGGGGGTGGGGTAGGGGTGGGGGTGGGGGTGTAAATTGTTCACTACAGATTTGTAAGTAAGCCGTTCTTACCTTGCTTGTCCGGTATCCACTCCTGACCAGTACTACTAGCTGGTGTCCTATGAGGCCATAAACGCTCTTGCCCTGATTGCGCACTGAGAAAGGCGCTCTCCCCTCCATCAATGGCGCTTACAGGCAAGACCCATCTGATTCCCAATAGTAAGCTTTTAATAAGCTTTACAGAGTAAACCGTTCCTTGGAAGAGATCCAAAGACATTTTTAGCTGAGAAAATTAAAGGCAGGGGTCATCTAGTGGCTAACCCAATCAGAAACAGCTCAGCTCGGTTCTAGCACAGTAAAAAAGTCTGAGAGAGATTAGATCCTGTTGTGCATCCACTGGACCCCAAGCAGCTATATCAATTGAAGTGGTGGATGAATTCATTAAAGATCTTTTAGAAACACAGATTAAAAAGAAAAGCAACACCAGTAACAACAAGCTAAACAATGGACAAATCCATACGGAGAACAGTGACACTGTGGAGCCGTGCACACCTTCAATTCATCAGTCATTTGAGATCCAAAGGTAGCATTTCCCAGAGACGAAATTCGCAGGGTTGGAAAAGAAGGAGGTATGGAAACAAGAAACACAGGAAAACAAGAAGTGGGATAAGTGATGATACATTGAGGAGATTGCAAACAATGACATGAAACAAAATGTGTATGGATGGTTGAATAGAAAACCAATCTGCTTTGTAAACCTTCACCCAATTCACAATATGTTGCGTTGTTCTTGTTCTTGCTTTTAGGTAACAAACAGCAAAACCCTGGAGGATAGCTTTCTCCCAAAGATCCTAATTTCAGGTCCAGGGAAGTCATTGTTGAAAATTGACTCACCGAATTGCCTGGGTTCATGACAATGATACACACAGGAAGAAGTGCCTGGTTTCCTTTTGCCCTGGCAGAAACCAGGCATGTAACTTGCCCAACAGAAAAGAGACACTTATGTACAAATTAAAAAAAAGAAAGGACAGAACACAGCCTTGTTTATTGGCTTTTAAAACTGAAATTTGATCTGGCAAAAGATTGTAACTACTCATTCCTAAGAAATGATGTGGTACAAGTTTTAAGTTAGAATTAAAAGTAGGATTAGTAATCTAGAGTGTATACAGGAATACAGGTTTCTTCTTGACAGATCCAAGTATACTATAAGTCCACAAATTACCCCAATATATTTACTTCACATGGAGAAATTTCAATACTATAAGAAAACACAAGAGCGTTTTAAGGGCTACCCACCTAAGTAATCAATAATTTGGGAAAGAATCAGAGGGACAGATATCTGAGGAATTGAGGAATATTATTACTATTGTTCCTAATTAAATCAAGCATATAGGTATGTGTAGTCTACAGAGTACTCTATGGTTTTATCTCTGCTGTTACTCATCTAATTTTTACAATAATCCTGGGAGACAACAATGGTATTTCGCCCCACTAAACAGATGAGATTAGGAAAAACCAATGCTCAAGATCATACAGCCAGAGAAACAGCTGTGTCAGAATTGGACTCGGAGCAGCTAATCCAAAATTCTTTAACATGAAAGTTAAAGTTCATTTCTTTTGATGTACTCCAAGTCGTGTGGTATATTCTCATAGACAGAGGGAGGAAAATTTAAGATTCACTGGCCCAATGAATATAGGGTTGTTGTTGTTGTGCTTCCTTTTAAATTTTAAGGTGCTCAGATTATTTATAATGGATAGTTCCAACAAGACCAAACTCCTTGCGGTTGAGTTGATTCTGACTCACTGTCACCCTGAAGGTTTCCACGGGTGTAATCTCCAGAAGCAGACTGCCACATGCTTCTCCCGTGGTGGGGTCGAACCACCAACCTTTCAGCAGCCGAACCCTGAAGAGCCGCGCCAGCACGGGGCTCCTTGGCTGAAGAGTACTAGTGGACAGAAATGCAATCAAGCTTGGTCATAAACATAGGACTGATTTTCTGTGGGTTTATCTATGTCCCTCTTTGAATCCTCACTTGCTGAAATAGCAACTACGGCTTCAGATCAGAGTACAGAGGGCACCGTAACAACAGGAATTAAAGGTCTTATAAACAGGCGAGCCATTTGGGAAGATTAAATTTGGCACAAATGGCTAAGCACTCAACTAGCAGCTGGGAGGTCAGCAGTTCAAACCCTCCAAGAGGCACCTGAGAGTACAGGGCCGAAAACCTGTTTGCTGGTCAATCTGGGGCAGTTCTACTCTGCCGACACAGGCTTGACCCGAGTCACATGCCAACACCACCAAAAATGTGAATGGGCAATTCCTCTCCTGGGGATTAATGCTAAAAAATAAAGATGAGTACACAAAAGTGCAAAGTATATTGATAAATGGCAGATTATCTGTCTTCTTCTCCACCTTGACTCTATTTTGATTTTTGTCATGAGCCTATGTTTTCTCTAAAATTCAAAAAATAAAGTGATTTAAGGGGGGTAAAGAGCAAAACTTTTACCCAGCAAATCTACTTTTCTTAAAGACCAGATTCAGACAAATGTTTATAGCATAGTATTTGTTATAATGAAAACTGGAAAAAAATGAGGTGGGGCTAAAATTGTTTATCATAATAATAATCTAATTATTTATGATAATTTCATAAGATTGGTCATTGCATCATTAGTGAAAAGGTTGGTGCTTGCTTTTATTACTGAGGCAAATAAAGCCAACTAATAAATACTATGTATAAATAAAGTATTATATCTTTATGTGTGTGTATGTATATATATATATATATATATATATATATGTATCTATTTGCAGAGGAAAAGGTTGAGATGGCCACGGTTGTCCAGGGATTGGCCTGGATGGATAGGGTTACACAATGGTATGTCGTCACCCAGGGATTCTGGAATCAAGACTGCCCGAGTTTGAATCCTGGCTGTGCCACTTTCCCGCGCTACAACCTGGACTCCATGGACTTTCGGTGTGGCGCGCTTCCCTCATTTACAATGAGAATAGCAATAGCACCTATCTCATCGGGCTGTTATGAGGAATAAAGGTGGAAAGCATTTAATCAGCAGAATGGCTGACATACAATGAGTGTCACCCACCCAGGGTCACTGGAGGCTTCAATTGTGGTTATTTGTTATGAGTGTCTTTTTAAGCTTCCTGCATTTGGGTGGCTTGTACTTCTGGATTACTTATGCACTATTTTAGAAGAGTTGGTAGTCCTGCAACCTTTGAGCCCTACGTTCAGGACAATTCTCCCAAGGTGCCTGGCTTTCACGAAGGGACAAAGGAGCCCTGGACAGTGTTATAACGGAGAGAGGGAACCAAAGAGCAGAAGATTCACTTGTGACAGATATTATATGAGACCACTCTTATAGAAGGAAGAAAAATCAAGATAGAGGTTTTCATCCCAAAAGAATGGGACTTGGATGGCTATGGGGTGGGAGAGAAGGAAGGAGCAGTAGGCTGGAGGTCAGACAGGTGTTAACTTGGGTAAAGAAAGAGAAGATCTGCTACCAGAGGGAAAAAGGGGGGGCTGGGGCAGAAACAAGACAAGCTATCAGGAAGTTTGAGAAGTTATTTAAACTGTTGAATACAATTTGCTAAAAAAAAAAGGTTCCTTCTCCTTTGTCATTGTCTATTCAACCGCCCCCTTTTCCAAAGGTCTCACTTCCGCCTTCCACTGTCCTACCTCCCCCTGGCACTGAGACATGGAATACCTGGTGACACACTTCAACACTATTCATGCGATGGAAACTAATTTAAAAATTAAAGGTAAACGTGGAGACCCACCAAAAAGAGTCAAACTTGGCTTCCCATGATTCTATGACCCTTTTCCTAGTTAGTCTACCAAGTCCTGCATCGGGGATGGCAGGACAGTCTCCTCTTTGGAGGGAAGAACATTGAGACGCCGCCCCCTTTCTAAATGAGAGCTGTCTGTCTGTCCTCTAACCACACTGTGGAGACCGGGAGGCCTAGCCCTCAGCCGAAGGTAGGATTGGGAAATGCCCCCGTTGCAGGGCTCTCAAAACTCAGAGGAACAAACCCCGTCTCAGCAATGCACATCTTTAGTCACTTAGATTCCAACGCAAAAAGTATGTTCCTACAGGTGGCTGAGACGTCAGTGTGGCTGAGGCTGCTTCGTATTTTAAACTCATTCATGATTCAGTCATCTTGTCATGGGAACTATTCTAATGCATTCTCCAGGGAAAAGTACAACCACCAATTAAATCTGATTCAGTGATAAAAGCTCAACCTCTGAATAACCGAAATGCAAGGGGTAGACTCCCACTCTTCCCTTTCGTAAGCTCCCCTCCTGCCCCAGCTGTCCACCCAAACAAGGTGGGTCCTGTTACTTACCTTCATCGGTATGACCTCTACATATGACCTCTACATATGGCCTCTACATTTCAAAGAGCTTACTAGTTACTGATTAGTTAGCGCTAGCACTTTAAAAAGGATTTTTTTTCTTTTGGCAGAACAGAATTTCAAATTCTTATGGAATCCAGACTTCATGGAGTCACGGAGGCTGGAGGAAACCCTCCCTGGAGCTACTGCCCTGAGAGAACCTGTAAGCTTTAAACCAAAAGCATCCTCTGAGGTCTTCTGAAAAAGCCCCAACATCTAACGAGTACAGGACGTTAGCCCTGTGCACGGTGCTTTCTCAGGATCTACACAGATCTCACAGGAGTGAGGTAGTAAATTTAGGGGGCAGTAAGTTTCATGCCAAAGGAAGAGGAACGACTAAGGGAAAAGGGTTGAAAATGATTGCACAACTCAAGAAAGGGAATTCTGGTCACTGAATCGACTGTGTGCATGTTAGGTGGGTTTATGTTCTACTGTGAATATTCTCAGTAACAACAAAAACAGACCATCAACGATGGAAGGAATATTTCTGCTCTGCATGTTATGCAAATAACATGTTAATATGGGCACAGAAGATATGAAGACAAGCACACATGGAACCAACCTTTAACAGCGGTCATTCCGTGAAAGGAGTGCCGGCTGTGAGAGGATGTTACTTTCTATGTCATTCCTACCTGCCTACGATCAATCTCTGAAGATCTTTTCTTTTTCACAGAGACAATAGTTTACCTTTGTCATTGAAGACACCGATTTTCTTAGTGGAGATAAGCACACGAGTCATCTTCCTATATATGTTCTAGCCTGAAAGTCTGAGCAGCCGTTACAAAAGAAACCCTCTCCACACCGGGCTCACAGTGATCCTTCATGTTCACAGGGAACCAGTAATCCCAGTGCCTCGCTGGGTCCCCTCCTCCAGGCTCGCCCTTGGCCAGGTCAAGGAGCCGTCCCTCCCTCTCCACCTCCCTTCCACAGAGAAGCTGCTCATCGGGGGTGGGCGTCTTTGGTTCAAGATATCTATGTGAGCCTGAGTCAAAAAGCATTGCAGCAAAATCTTAGGCACTTTTAGTTGAATAAACATCTCGAACTGTGAAGGATCATTTCTCAACATTGCTTCCCTCCAGGTCTGAACACTTTTCAAAGAATTCTGCACTCTTGGATTCACACCTTGCCAAAAGAGCTTCCAGGGACACACAAGGAACATTCCTGGTCAATGTTCTTTGGGCCTGAAGGGGAAAGATCAGGGCTGTAAGGTGGATGGGGTAAGGCTGTCCAATGAAATTCTCCTAGGACAGCCCTGGATGGATGCCCTTGACGAGTGAGCAGGAGGGTTGTCGTAGTTGAAAAAAAGTCCTTGACACACTTTCCAAGCCTTTTGCTCACCAAGCACCTTGTTTGTTTGTCTGTTTGTTTTTCCCAAGAGAGAGCAGCTGCCGAGGCTGCTTATGTACAACCAAAAGCCTCGTGGGCTTTGGTTGATTGCTTTGGGTCATGGTTTCATGGACATCCAGTTAATGGGGCCTAATACCATGCTCAGCACTCCGGCTCTGCCTCCTGGTTGAAGGCATAGAAAGGCCAGCTAAGGCACAACTGGTCTCTCTTTGCCCGGACTAAAGAGGAAGAATGAGAGTAAGGAATCTTGTAAGGAATGAGGGGATGATCTGGAAGGTGTGACTAATGGCCACCATGAACAACTGCCTCCTTTGCCAACCAAAAAAAACCAAACTCACTGCCATCGAGTCAAAGCCAACTCCCAGTGACCCCATAGGACAGGGCAGAACTGCCCCCCATGAGGGCCGGAGACTGTCACTCTTGATGGGAGTAGACAGCCTCATCTTTCTCCCTTTGTCAGCAGACCAGAGGAACTGGATGGTACCTGGCTATGATCAAAAGGGGGAAAAGGTGGAACAGAATTTTAAAATCTCCTGAAGACAGGCTTTCTGGAGCCATACAAGTGTCTAAACCCGTGAAACTCCTGCCCCAAGATTATCATTAGACCTTAAGTTAAAAACACCCCCTGAAGTCTTCTTACCACCAATCAATTATTTAACTGGACAGGTACAGAATGTCTGCCTTGAGCATTCAGCTCTTTTAAGATTTATTTAGATGAGAGCAAACTGGCAGCAGCAACTTGAAAGGCTGGATAAGCCCCGCAGAGGGCAGAGAGATTCGAACGATGGGAAGAACGGCTTCAGAAAGGGTGAGCAGACGCGTTGTAAAACTCGAGAACGTAACAACGTCACTGAACGGCACCTGTTGAAGCTTGCATTGGTGCATGCAAGGGGGCTTCAAATAATGTGTGGGAAAATCAAATGAAAAGATACTAAATTTTCCCATGGACTTTCGGGCATTCCCTAGCATTTTTGCTGTGTGCCCTTACCTCACCAGCAACAATGCCCAACATGTTTAAACAAAAAAGCATATATTCATGTGTATGTACATGTCTCTGAATAGACGTGGACACAGCTGTATAGGAAGGGCGGGGTATCGGGAAGGTGTGCCTATTGTCACCGTGAACACCTGCCTCCTTTGCCGCCGCTGCCACCAAATAAAACAATAACAACACCTCACTGCCATAGATACGTGTAGGAGTATGTTTTTTATATTTTATATCTATATACATACACCACCAAATAAGTTTCTAAAAGTACAAATTTATATAAATGTGTACATATACTGCCAAATACAAATTTTCATCAGCTGTAGAAAAATGCTTGCATGTATTGATTTAAGTGTCGCACTCACTGCCACCGAGCCCATTATGACTTCCAGCGACCCTACAGGACAGAGTAGAACTGCCCTTGGGGGTTCCAAGACTGTAAATCTTTAGGAGAGTAGAAAGCCTCATTTTTCTCCCATGAAGCAGTTGGTAATTTTGAACTGCTGACCTTGAGGGTAGCAGCCCAACGCATAACCCACTATGCCACCAGCATTCTGATTCAAGTGTAGCTTAGTTTAGATGAGGGGCTATGTTTCTATTTAAAACCAGCATTTGTTTGATGAAGAAAATATTATAACCGATAATACTGTTTGCTCTGAAACCATTTTCTCTCTCCTCCTGTGTTTGTTCCTTAAATTATCTAGAAAGCAACCATCTTCTTACATTGTCAGCTTTCAGCTTTATTTTCTCTAGAAACGGACAGAGAAGCATTCTAACTTGTTATTGTATCTCAGTTGATACCCGCTCTAATACAAGAAATGCTTGGTAAGCTGGATGGAAAAAGAGAAATGACAAGGAAACCAGTCAGAGATATGAAATACAATTTTAAAACCCCCGATGACAAAAGTAATAAGAATTACTTAATCATGAAAAAATTAATTAGATTCTCCAGGAAGCAAGATTTAATCATTACAAACCAGAAGGGGGAAAAAATCAAAGCCTCTATAATCATAGGAATCTAGAAATAATAGAGTTTCAGTAACAGAGAAATGGTTAAATAAATTACGTATCTCGATACAACCGCGTGGCTTGCATCCATAACAAACGAACTGGAACTCAGGATGGCAGGGCGCTGGTCATCAGGGGACGCAGAAGCTGGGTGTCTGGGAAGGTATGATTCTGATTCTGTAGATCTAAAATTTCCCCAAAAAACATGTGTCCTAAAGGAATGTTTTCTACGCCGATTTCATGTTCCTGCTGTAAGATGAAGTGCAACAAGGGGGCGGGAGCAAAACACCAACGAAATAAAGTACATGGTTCCAAAGTACTTAAAATCAGACAAAAATAGAAGACAGTTAGAAGCAGACTCTCTAAAAGGGTAGGTAGGTAATAAGGGTGTCGGAGTGGCAGGATCCATGTTGATTATTCAATAATTATTCTTTATTTACCTTTCTGCATTTAAAAATGTCTTAACGATGACACTGCTTTGCTTTTATGGTTAGTAAAACGACATACAGGGAAGGACACAGGCGTGGAGAAGGTCAGAAGACAAGTGAGCATAGCCCCTGAGCGTGAGCTTGCATGCTGTAGACAAAGCAGGGGCTAACACAGTGTGGGAGGTCTTGTGGCACAGCCAGCAGGCTCGCACTGACGTGCTTACTGTAAGGTTGCAGCCCGCCAGCCCCGCCGGCCGCCGAGGGAAAAAGATGAAGCTACAGCCGCCTGTCAATTTTACGAGCTCAGAAACCCTCCTACAGAGTTGCCGTGCGTCAGATGGAGACCTCTGCTTGGGGAGGACAGAGAGACTAAGACAAAGGATGGTGGAAAGATGGTACGAGGACATGCTCCCACCATCCTCACTCAACATTTATCCTGAGAAAATAATTTTGGTGCAGGCAAAGAATATTCAAAACCGTGGACTGCCAAGACAGTAACCACATCTGTCTTGGAAGATGCACGGACAGAATGCTCCTTAGCAGAGAGGCTGGCGAGACTCTCTCTCATGGACTGGGAAGCGGCCGCTGGAAAGGGACAGCGTGCTGGGTGAAGCAGGAGTTCGGGGGCAACGAGGAAGACCCTGGAGATGCATGGACACAGTGGCTGCCAACAGTGGACTAAAGGTCAGGAGAATGGTGAGGACGGTGTCTGCCTGGGCAGTGTCCGGTTCTGTCACACACCGGGGGGCTGTGAGTCAGAACTAACCTGAGCGGCCCTGACGACCTGGAGAAGGTTACCGTCAAAAAGGAACTGAGAAGTCATTTGAAGAGAGAACTTCAGCGTAAGCAGACACCAATGCCATCAAGCTGCAGGGCAGTGTCAGACAAGGAGCGGCCACAAGGGCTGCCCCGAACGTCACAAGCAGGATTTGCAGGGCCGGGTAATTGAGGAAGAATGACTTCACACGGCTGTCTGGGGACGTGGGCTCTGATGGATGGGTCTCTGTAGAGGGGGAGGGGGGGCTTTTGAGAGAAGAGAAGAGGGGCAGTTTGAGCTGAAGGCGGACATGGCCGAAAAGGAAGCATGGGACACGGAGCAACTCACTTTGGCTGAGGCAGGATTTGTGTAGGAAACTGATGAGAAATATGGTTTCAAAGTTAAGCTAGGAAGGGGGGGAGGGGTTTGCAATCCTTCAGACTTCATGCTCCCTTTACAACGAAAACCACAGACAACCTAATCCACATCTAATCTCTTTTCAACTCCATGGTATGGTTTAGAGGAAATAGACAGAAGGTGGTTTATAGTGACATCGCAGGGACTAACCACTTGGTATCAAGTTGATTCCATGTGTTCAGAGTCGAGCTGCTCCATAGGGTTTTCCACAGCTCTGGCCTTCAGGAACTAGAACACCAGGCCTTTCCAGGTGCCTCTGGGAAGATTCAAACTCTCCACCTCTCCGTTACTAGCCAGGTGCTTAACCCTCAGCACCACGCCCCCACCCATGAGGGAAAAACAAGACTAACCCACGTGCCCTGAATGGATTCCTACTCATGGCAATGCTGTGATGGCTCCCACAATCTCCATCAAACATAATGCAGTCATCAGACCCTTGCCGCCGTGCAAAATCGCAGTGAGTGTGACAGCCCCGCGTGCACGCTGGTACTCCACTTCCCAACCCATGAGGAATGGAGATGCCGAGGGAGACCCTGGTAGAAGTTCCGAAGAAAGCAAAACACAGACTTCCCTGCATGTAAACGATGGCATTTCATGCCTGGAATACTGAAACTGCACAAAATATCTGTTGGGAATCGAGTTGGGTAGAGAGTTGCTCGAGTAGTTAATTATTCATGGGTTTTTCACTTCCCTCTTGCCTGGGGAAGTCCAGTAGGGTGTGAGCAGCTCTCCACAGTGGGCCACTGTCCTGCACATGGCAGGACTTCTGGCCCTGTCCACTTAAGGCCAGTGCAGCAAACCATCCCCTACACTGTGAAAACCAAACACACCCCCCGTTCTAAAGCAGCCCTAGAAGACTACTCTGGCGGAGAACCCTAGAAGAGTGTCACCATCGTCTTCCTGGCTGGGGCAGCACTGATATTTCACGCAGAACCGTTTGTCTTGTGCACAACAATCTCCTGCCTTGCAAGCTACTGGGTGTCTCTATGTCTGGGTGCTAAAACCAGGAACACCCTCTTCCCAGACGTGCTGACAGCCCCTCGTCACCTTGAGGTGCTGCTGTGCCACACCTGAGGGCTTGGATGACAAGCTCCTGCAGCCACGGAGCCAAAGAGAAAAGTCTGGGATGAGGAACGCAATTTAACTGTCAAGAAATTAAATTCAGGCAGGAGGGGGGGGGGATGAGGAGCTAATATCTCAAGGGCTCAAGTAGGAAGAACACATTTTGAGAATGATTATGGCAACAAATGTACAAATGTGCTTGACACAATGAATGTATGTATGGATTGTGATAAGAGTTGTGCGAGCCCCCAAGAAAGTGATTTTAAAAAAACGAAATTAAACTCAGAAATGCTATAATAAGAGTCATTAAATACTTACCAATCGCTCTTTCTCAAAGTCTGAGGTAGTCCTTGGCTAATTCTGCAAAGACACTAGAGGTTGGAAAGCTTGCCATGTTGTAGTCTGGACAACACAAAGCTCAAGGGTTTTCTTAACCCCAGAGTCGGCAGGTCAACTTTGGGTAAGGCATGGCAAGAATGTAATGCTACTACCTTAAAAATGTCATGGGCGCAACTGACAGAAGGGTCACCCCCTAGCCAAGGACAGGAAGGATTGAAAGACATCCAGGAGACAGGAAAGGAAGATACAGCCATCTAATCAATGTCCTGACACCTTTTATTATCCAGGCCCTTCCTAAACATTTCAAGAAGTTCTGTCTTCTTCACGGCACACAGCACTCTCTACCTGTAGTGCTGCTACATCACAAGCAGCTCCACACTCACCGGATGATCTCGGGCAGTCGGGATTTGTGCATGCCTGCTATAGCCCGCCACCTTCCTGATAAGCGGGGGAGGGGAGGGCAGCGGCCAAAACCAACGGTAACAAAATCAGCAGTTCAAGCCCACCCCGGCTCCTGAAAAAAAGATGAAGCTTCTGCTCCCATGGAGATTTGCAGCCTCAGAAACCCACAAGGGCAGCTCTCCTCTGCCCTAGAGGGGCTTGCTGAGCATTGGACTCAGAGCAGCTTTGTGTGTGCTTTATGTGTGTGAATGAACTCATCAGCAACAGGGTCTTGTGAGAAAGAGTGAGGAAGTGCTCACTTCATCGTGACCTTTTGCGACCGGGGAGGAGTGACCCTGGGAGTGTCTGAGACTGCAACTCTTTCTAGATCATTTTATTGGGGGCTCGCACAACTCTTACCACAATCCATACCTACATCCACTGGGTCAGGCACATTTGTACATTCATTGACATCGTCATTCTCAAAACATTTGCTTTCTACTTGAGCCCTGGGCATCAGTTCATTTTTCTCCTCTCTCTCCGTCCCACCCACGAACCCTGATAATGTATAAATTATTATTATTTTGTCATGTCTTACACTGTCTGACGTCTCTTTATGTGTATAGAAAGCCTCATCTTGCTCCCACAGAGAAGGCTAGTGGTTTCGAACTCCTGACCTTGTGGTTAGCAGCCCAATGCATAATTCTCTGTCACCAGGGCTCCTGTACAAGAAGCAGCATAGTTTGGTGGCCTGGTAAGTATGTACGACCACTATGGAACTCGATCTGGCAATATCTAAAACAGATAGAAATCGAGTTACCAAACGACCCAGCCATCCCCCTACTGGGCATATACCCAGAAGAGGCAAGAAACAAACCAAGGCCAACATCTGTGCTCCAATGTTCATTGCGGCACAATTCACAATTGCAAGGAGTTGGAAGCAACCCAAATTTCCATTAACTGACGATTGGATTAAAAAACTGTGGTACATACATACAATGGAGTACTACGCATCACTAAAAAGCAGTGATGAACGTATGAGGCACATAGCGGCATGGGAAGAACTGGAGGAAATCATGCTAAGCGAAGTAAGTCAGGCACAAAAGGACAAGTACAACATGAGTCCGCTGAGGTAAGCTTCTAAAAAAAATGTAGAAGGAACATAGGGAAAAAAGGTACTATATACAAACATTCCTGGGGTGAGGACCAGGTAATATGGCAGGGACCAGATCAAATACAGGGATACACATGGTAGACAACTAAAAAGGAGGTGGGGAAAGGAAAAAACAATAATAACGAAAAAGAAATGGGTAGCAAGGGCACAGGGCACTGACCCACCCAAGGGGGTGTATCGTTTATATCCCCACAAGGAGAGAGGAACCAGACTTTAACCCAGTGCTTCAAGATGTGAATGCAACATGCCAGCGTGGAGTAGGGAACCAGTGGTGAGGTCTGGGGGGCCATCCCCAATCCCAACTACTAAGTGGACACCTGCCCCTCCCCTCAGAAGAATTTATTTCAAAGAATGGCATTGAATCTGCCACTCCGGGAGAGGGACATATCTGATTGGAGCACATGGGTGCTGATGAAGGGGGAGGAGAGAGTGGAGCACATCCTGGCCCACCAGACCTTGAGAACGATATTCCCAATTAGAGCAGTCAGTCCACAGAGAGGACCACATGGCCAGCCCCACTATGAGACATGACGCCCCTCACTGACCCATGGCCCTGTGGGGGACAGCACCGGAGACACAGTGGGGGAGTTGTGCCCGATCTGATGCCGCCACACCGAGGCAAAACACTAAGGGGGTGCAACAGAGCAAGGGATTGGAGCAGCATGGTCCCCAGGGAATGCTGAAGGTGGCCTTTGGGGCCAGGGCATGGTGCCCCAACGGACTGGACTGGAAAACACTCCTAAGGGTCAACAAACGATCCTTAAATTAACTACAAGCTTTTCTTTCTTGTTGTGTTGTGTTTTGTTTTTTGTCAGTGGTTTGTTGTTGTAGTTTTGTTGTATATTGTTCTTTGGTTTTGCTCAGTCTTGTTTTTGTGCATGTTATTATATCCACAGTTTTGTCTAAATAAGATAGGCTGGATGAACAATCTGGAGGAGAAAACAACGGGACCGACCATTCTGGGGGGACATGGGAGAGGGGGTGGTGGGAAGAAAGGAAGTGGTGTTAACAAACCCAGGGACAAGGGAACAAGTGTTCCAAATTGGTGGTGAGAAGGGTGTGGGAGGTCTGGTGGGGCATGATCAAAAGTAATGTAACAAAGAGGAATTGCTGAAACCCTGGTGTGGACTGAGCATGATAGTGGGACAGGAGGAAAGTCAAGAGAAAAAGAGGAAAGAGCTGGGAGGCAAAGGGCATTTACAGAGGTCTAGATAAAGACATATATGCATGCAAATATATTTATATATGAGGATGGGGAAATAGATCTATGTGCATATATTTATAGGTTTAGTATTAAGGTAGCAGAAGGACATTGGGTCTCCACTCAAGTACTCCCTCAATGCAAGAATACTTTCTTCTATTAAATTGGCATTCTATGATGCTCACCTCCATGATACTATCGCTGAAGACAAATGGGTGCATAAGCAAATGTGGCGAAGCAAGCTGAAGGTGCCCAGCTATCAAAAGATATAGCGTCTGGGGTCTTAGTATCAGGCATCATCAGAACAAAAAATTTTACCATACGAATGAGGGGGGGGGAGTACAGAATGGAGACCCAAAGCCCATTTGTAGACCACTGGAGGTCTTCTTGCAGAGGGGTCTCGTAGTGAGACTAGCCAGACAGGGTGCCATGTAGCAACGATGAAAAATACAACTTTCCTCTAGTTCCTAAATGCTTCCTCCCACCCCACCCCCACTATCATAACCCCAATTCTATTGCAAGTCTGGCTAGAACATAGAACGGACACTGGTACAGATAGGAGCTAGAGGCACAGGGAATCCAGGCAGAAGATCCCTTCAGGACCAGTGGTGTGAGTGGCGATACTGGGATCGTAGAGGAAGGGTGTGTTGGAAAGGGGAACCCAATTACAAGGATCTACATATGACCTTCTCCCTGGGGGACGGACAACAGAAAAGTGGGTGAAGGGAGACGTCAGACAGGGAAAGGTATGACAAAATAAATAATTTATAAATGATCAAGGGTTCATGAGGGAGGGGAAGTGGGGGGGGGGGAGAAAGGGAAAAAATGAGGAGCTGATGCCAGGGGCTTAAGTGGAGAGCAGGTGTTTTGAGAATGATGAGGGCAATGAATATACAAATGTGCTTTATACAGTTGATGTATGTATGGACTGTGATAAGAGTTGTATGAGCCCCTAATAAAACGATGAGGGAAAAAAAAGAAGTAGCATAGTAACGTTCATGGGGGCATCCATTGACACCATCTTACAGGACAGTATGGTTAGCAGGCTGGAGACCCAGACTGTAGCTGCTGCGAACTACACGGTCAGAGGTTTGCACACGCCAGGTGCTCCTGGGGAGACAGAAGCTCCTTTCTGCTGTGAAGCGTTACAACCTCGGAAACCCAAATGCGCAACTCTACTCTGTCCTAGAGGTAGACTTGCTGAGTCGGAAGCGATCAGATGACTGTGAGCGAGTTGCGTTACACCAGAGTTGTAAGGATGTGCGTTTCCCTGAAGTGGTGCTTACAGGTGCACATCCTAGAGCTGTAGCTGTGCTGTGATGGATGAGAAACACTGGGAATAACTTACACGTCCCCTGTAAAGCCAGGAACTCATCAATTATGCTACAGCTGTGCCATGGAGTGGTCCAGTCATGACAGACACAGGTGTACAATAGTTCATGGTGGCTTATTAAATGCGAGTGACATATTAGGCTTTAAAAGGCAGGATATAGATATAGATAGATACATATATATACATACACACACACGCATACATAATCACCCAGTAAACATATACACACATATCTATCGCTTACCATATCACTAAGTTTGTATGATCCTGATTTTGTATTTTCTCTGTGTATTTTTGATGATTTTCAATAAAATGAGAAATAAGACTGTTTATGTGATTTTCTTTTCCAATTTTTCTACAGAAAAATGCATTTTTTATTAGAATGTGGGCCTTTTCAAAACTCTTCTACTCACTTAGCCAGGACCTGATTTACACAAGTCCACAAATTTCTCCAGACCCAGGAGAAAGTATACTTAATAATAAGAGAGAATTCTCAGAAATAGCTCACGTGTTGAATTCCACTTCATCCACTGAACAGTTCTAATGCTTTATGTCATAATCTCATGTAGTGTAAACTTAGATTGGAACATTTATTTTGATCACAAAACATGTTAACAATTGTGTTGCCAAGCAATTGGATATGGGACGATAAATGAAAGATCTTCTATTTCAAGTAATTAAATCATACTGAAAGTCAAACACTAACCCACATATCATTATCTGGGTCGTTCTTATGAAATACTGTTTCATTTGAGTATCTGGTAGGTGATAAGCAGTGTACAAATGATAATTAATCAGCAAACGCCCTCTTCATTGCTTTCGATATCCGATAACAGAAAATTCAAGTGGGAAGGATTCATCTGAACCGCGATCTGAAGCCGAAAACATAAAAGGCAGTGAAACAACAGCCTCTCTGATAAAGGCCCCTGTGTTCCATAAAGACAATCGGAGTGGGTTTTTGGTGCCTCAGCTGCTCGAGGTTTGATCAGGAAAGCTCTCCTACACTCCTCCGCCCACCCAAAACCCGAACCTCCAAAGTGAAATGCAATTGGCCAAAAATGAAGTCAGGCTAGACCACAGTCATAGCTCCAATGGTCCAATAATGCAGCGCTCTTTTCTTTGAATCAGATTTCAGTGAAAGCCGGCCAACTGAAGCCACCTGTTGCATCCACAGGACCCTCTTTTAGCAGCCAGCAACAAAGTACTCTACATACACTCATTCTTTGTAAAAACTGCTCACGGGTCATTTTTAAAGGGACGGTTACCTGTGGGACAGCTGGCATCAGACTGGCGTCTGCATTTTAAAAGGAACTCGTAACTGAGGATACCACAATGTCCCACTACCGCGGCATCACTGGGGGGGACACTAATGAAAAACATTCCTAGGTGTGTAATTCCCTATACTGGATCACTGAGCTGTGAGAACCAGAATCACTTGAATTCTATAAAATAGGCTTTGCCCGAACGGAGCTCGCCCTTTCTCAAACTGTTCATTGAATAACGCCAGTGTTACAAATAACCTCTTTAACCTGCTGTAACAATAGCCTAGATTTTCAACAGCTGTCAAAATAGATTCCAGCATCCACTCCACTCCAGTGTGTGTAGAAGATCTTAAGGCTGCCAAGGCATGTCAGGATGTGGGTAGCTTAGCATGAACTGCCACCCAGCTGACTCCATCAAGCACAGAGAAAGTGAGAAAGGGAAAATCAGTTCAGAGAAGGAGGATCAGTCCGAGGGAGGACGAAGGAGGTGGGTGATCACAGCCGAGCACAGGTAAAATTGCAGCTCCTTGTTCAGTTGTCAAGGGGCTTCTCTGATAGGAACTCCCGAGCAGCACTCTGAGAAGGCGTGTCGTTCACGCCACAGAGCAGCCGAGACCCCCCAAGGACACTGCTTGATCTGCTGGGGCTCAGAGTGCTGCTGGTTCCGGGGTGAGGGTACCTGGCTGAGCAAATAAAAATACAGGACCCCCAGTCAAATCGGAATTCCAGATAAGCCAGAAACAATATTTTAGAGGAAGGGTTCTAAATAGATCCTGTTATTTGTGGTTTATCTGAAATCCTCATTTTCCTGGATGGCCTGTATTTTATGAGAACCCTTGTGCAAGCGATACAACGCGCAACCTTCTTTCTCAGGCCTGAGGTTTCAGTGAAGGGCGCTGGTAGACAACAAGGGGAAACATGTCAAGTTTTTATTAATTAATTTTTAAAATATATAAATATAAGAAAGCTGAGATAGTACTTTGGGAAATCCTCACAAGTTGCTGCTTCAAGTTCATTGGAACAGAAAAATAAATATAAGAAAGTTAAAGTAATAGCACCTTTCACCTAGACTCACCAATGTTTGACCTGGTTACGTTCTACGAAACCATCTTAGAGTAAGCTGTAGGCAACATGAAGGCTCCACCATGCATTTTCTGATGTGACCAGGGTACGCTTCTGAAATTAAGGAGTTTAAAATGACAATAGTATTATCACCTCTCCGAGAGTCCAGATTTCACCACAGGTCCGGCACAAGTGTCCTGCACAACAGTGCTCCTTTCCAACCCAGCAGCCAACCCTGGACCCCCGCATTGCAGTTAGTTCTCCCTCAGTAGCGTCCTTTCCCTTGGAGTGGGTCCTCCATGCAAATGGTTGTGAGCGCCTGAGCACCTCCATTGCCGGGCTAGTCAGGTGCCCAGGTGCATGCAGCAGCGAGGGTGAGCGGGCTGCAGAGGGCCAGCAGCTCCATCGTAACTGTGGGGCCGAGCACCTCCATGTCGAGTCTGGAAGTCTTTCCCTTTCTCGCTGAGAAACGGCAGGACCTTCAAGAAAATGCGCACAGTCAAACCCGCCCAGACTGTTCCCATGAAAACACTGCCAACGAAGCCTGTCTGGGGGGCCCCGGGAGGTCCCAGCTTTCCCCACCAGCAGCTTTCACCTCACAATCGCACCCACAGCTCCAGTTTGACCTTTTAGCTGTGTGCTCAGATCATCTGCAAATACCACAATAATCTAGAAAATGTGCTGACCCAGCTCATTCTGCCCCAAAAGGAAAATGTGAGAATAGAAGAATTCTGTGTTTAAAAAATAAAATTTTTTTAATTCGTTAAGCAACAAGAGCCTTTCCCCCTTTCCGACTAGCACTTGTTCACCGAAAGGTAAAGACAGATGTAATCTCAAAGAACGCAAAGCAAAGCAGAACTACTTTCTTGTTTGGCTGAGGCATACAAAAATACGGAAAAGTTTCTCACAAATGGTTTTCAGCTGGATAATAGTTTTCGTCAAGTATTACCTCTTTAAAAACAACACCAGCAACAACAACAACAAATACCTCTTAATTGTCAAAAATTCTTCAAGAGTCCGAACTAAGAAAACAAATCCACTGCCACGCAGTCAATTTGGACTGATAGCGACTTTATGGGACAGGGGAGAATTGCCCCCGGGGCTTTTGAAGCCAGCCAGGGGAGCTTCATGGGAACACAAAGTCCCTCTTTTTCGCCTGAGGAGCAGCGGCATGTTCAACCTGCCAGCCTGTGGTCAAGCAGCCGCTGTGCTCGCCACACCCCACCAGGCTCCAGAGGCCAGCCGTGCTAACGTGCACAGCGCACCTGCGCGGCCCGTGGTAAATGGCCCCACGGATCCTCGTGTGGCAATATGCACAGGGAAGGGACGTGGCGGATCCAACGGTATTTTATGTAGTTTGTCCAAAAGTAATTCTTTAGCCTCAGCTGAGTTCCTCCTATTTAAAGGGAGTGTGTGTGAGGAGCTAATCAGCTGAAAGAATGAACTGAGTCACACTGTTAACTTTGACAGATTCTACAGACAGGCCAGTCCGTGGGTGCTTTGCGTCCTCGGACTGGAAATCCAGGTTGAACCATCAGGGCCTCCCCTTGGTTTCTGTCTAGAAGTGGTTGGGTTTGTTAAGAGAATCCCGTGTTTATTTCCGCTCTAGCCAGGGAGTAAAAGCTCTGGGGAAAGAATAACAAAGCAGGTCTCTTAAGCACGAATGAACGAATGAACGGCCTCATTGCTTCAGGTGGTCGGTCCTTACATAAGAATGGCATCTTGTATTTATATAACATGATAATGTTGACTAAATATAGTGTCATTTCACCCTGATAATAGCCCTATCACTTCCAGCGGAGTAATTCCATTTCACAGACAAGGAAACGGATGCTCAGAAAGTTTAAGCAAGTTTTATAAGGTGCCGCAACGCGCCATTGATGAGGCCAACACTCAAAACCAGGTTTTCTGCAAGAGACTGAGATTCGTGGCATCGCTCTTTCGAACCCGTGTGGTAATGCACAGGGCAGTGAAAAGGAAGACCCTAGACAGACGGACTGACACAGTGGCTGCAACTTTGGTTCCAACAATGAACTTCACACTGACCGTGAGAAGGGCGCAGGGCTGGGCAGTGTCTTATTCACCTGTACACACCGTGACTGTGAGTCAGAGCCGACTGGACAGCACCTAATATTCTCCTAATCCACCATCCATCTGTGTGTGTCAGACTTTACTGGCTCACATGCTGTTACGATGAATCTAAGAACTATGCCTGCAGTACTTCATATGCAAGCAGGCTTACCCAGGGCAGTCAGGTTTCAGTGGGCCTTCTAGACTCTGACAGACTAGGAAGTAAGTCTTGCAATCCACTGTCAAGTGTTACCCAATGAAAACCTTAGGGGACTCAACAGAACGCCTTCAGACACACTTGTTCCAGATCGGTCGGTGGTCAGGAGGTGCGCTTACAAGAGAAGGGCCTCGTGTTTGGTCAAAGAGCAGGCCAACAAGGGTGACGGAGGCCCTAGTGAGATGAACCGACACGTCAGCTACCGCGATGGCCTCGGATGTGTCAGTGATGGGAAAATGATGGGAAACAGGACCATAGTTTGTTTCGCTTGTCGGAGGATCACCACGAGTCTTAACTCAGTGGCAGCGGACAACATCAAGAACTTTTCTCCCGTGTCTCTCGTCTGGTCTTTACAACACACCTCCTCATAACAATACTGCTATTCTCAGCTGGTCCGGTTTTTTATTAAATCTTTATGCACTTTTACTTTTCTCACACAAGCGAGATGGTAAACGTCTTGTGGGCTAGGGTGGAGTTTATATCCTTCGATTAAAACATAGAGCACCACCCAGGAGTCAGGTGCTGGATGACAAAAGTGTCTGAGACACAGAGCAGTCAGGAAGGCAGACAGTGGCCATTTCCTGCGACCAATGCTGTCACGGAGGTGCCCAAAGGAGGCTGGGAGGGAGTCCTCTCAGGAGGAACTGCACAACAGGGAGACTCTTGGCTGACCAACCACACCACCATACCAAAAGCCACTCCTTGCACTATTGAGAACAGCAGTGGCTTAGTGATCCAATTCTCACTTCTCACGTGAGCAATTCTGTTTTGAGTCCTGGTCCATGTACCTCGTGCCCAGTCACCCCGGTCTTTCTATTATGCTAATTGGGTTTCAGCAGAGCTTTCGAAGAAGATGGACTAGGGGAGGGGGAGGAAAGAGGCCTGGCAATCTACTTACAGAACCAGCCCAGGAAAGCCCTACTGCTGATCACAGCAACCCAATCTGCAAAGGGCTATGGAGATGACGGGGGACTGAGAAGCCTTTTGCCCCCTTGTGCATGGAGCTGCCGTGAGCTAGAGGCCCATGCTAGCACAACTCTAGAAACTATGGCCCGTGGGCCACATGCGGCCCGCCGAGGACATTTATGTGGCCCGCTGGGTGCTTCTGCCTCATTTGTTTTTTACCTTCAAAATAAGATATGTGCAGTGTGCCTAGGAATTTGTTCATAGTTGTTTTGTCTTTTTTTTAAACTATAGTCCGGGCCCTCCAACGGTCTGAGGGACAGTGAACTGGCCCCCTGTTTAAACAGTTTGAGGACCCTGCTCTAGAATAACTGGGTCAGAGTCCACAAAAACCAAGAGGGCATTACTCGAAGTGTGATTCAGGAAAAAGCTTTCTATAACTGCACTCTCAAAAGGTGAGTGCCCATTCATCTTCCTGAGCAAAACCCATCTCTACTTCATTGTGAGTAACGAAACAAGACAGTCGGGGTCTGGAAATGATGACATCCCGGGGCCATGCTAACAGACACTGCCTTCAAATCGACTATAAACAGAGCACCTCTCATTGCCTGCCCCAAAGTCATTCAACAGAGTGATGTCATGATCACGGCGGCCAAGTAGACCGTAGGAGATTGCAAGACCTCAAGGACACTGTCACAGATGCCGACAAGGAACTAGGTGCAATACCCACTGTTCCCCTACTAACGGAGGCCTTCAGCTACCCGTGTCACCTTCAAGAAAAGCTCACTGCCATCGAGTCAATGCTGGCTCCCAGTGACCCCAGTAAGTTTCTGAGACTGTAACTGTTAACAGGAATAGAAAGCCCTGCCTTTCTCCCACAGAGCCGCTGGTGGTTTTGAACTGCCGACCACGCAGCTCACAGCCCTATGCTTTAACCACTAGGCAACCAGGCCTCCTAGCCTGTACCCATTAATCTTCTCAAAAAGAGAGGGACTAGAGCAGATGTCTCATCCACATCAACTGCACAGGGCTAGAAAACGATGTAAATAGAACTCACCCTCACACTGATATACATTTTCCTCAACTGGCATTCGCAGAGTTTCCACCGTGGACAAACAATGGGAATGCCTGTGGTGATTTACAGCCCTCAGTTTGGTGCTCTGCCCAATCCAGATCATAAGGAGATCCTGACCCAGCTCATCAGCTCCTAGTTTGTCAAAGTCAAGGATGCCATGAGCTATTAGGTAACACATTCCTGATGCTTTCCTCTCGACAGCTTGCCCAGCCTGTTCCCTCGCTGGCCCCGTTCATGCAGAGGCAGCAGCGTAAGTCTCCGTTCCAGGAGACTTCCTCAAAGGAAGGGAGACGTTTGAATCAATGCTTTTCACTGTTTGTTTGTTAATGCCAATGGTGTCAAGAAGTCAAGCCACGTCACATCACTAAGGACCGAAAGAGGGTCGTATAAGTGGACAAGCTGAAAAGAAGTATTCAATGACTAGCTGCATGAAACATTCGAGCGAGACACAGCAAAACCAGCACGAAACATCCTTCAATCCTGTTCTTTCAAACACCCACGTGTTCCTGTAACTGAGAACTGGAAGACATCTCTGTAGCATTACTGCCCGGCCGAGAGTCAACACAGGCTTTGGGGTTACAAACACCTGGGTGACCGCAGGCACACGTCCAAACCACGATGAATGTCAGTTTCCTCACCCGTTATCGGGTTAATATCTACTTTGCAGGATTTATACAATTTGGAAGCCGGTTATTGAACACTTCCTATGTGCCAGACTCTGTGTTAAGGGCATGATCTAATTATGTCAATGAATTACATTTAATTTTCACAATCATTTGTTCTACTTCTCAATAGCATTCATCCATCCCATAATTGGGGGACTCTGTGTGTGCATGCGCACACGTGCATGCAGTGTTAACACACAGAAATTGCTAAGAAGACATCACCAAAGAGAGGGAGGGAGGGAGTTCTGGAGAAAGACAGAAAATAAAATGTAGACATTACGAAGCAGAACACCCTCACTTTTGGAACTCCGAGGAGGGAACAAAAAAGATTTGGAGATTTACACTGCAATTCTGAGTCGTGTGTGCTTCAGAAATGGCTGATCCATTCAGGGCCTATTACTGTTCTGTGTGATCCAAAAGAAACAAGATTCAATTCAGTTCATGTCTTTTCTTAAAGGGAAATAGCCCAGCTCCGCATGCTACCCGAGCCACCTTGCCACCTACTTCAAAAAGAACTGAAAACCACTCAGTCGGCGGGGGCCTTAAGCATAAGCCACAGAGAGGCCAAGAAGCACCAGAGAACACACTGGAAATTGCAGACGACTCTGAAGACCACCCCCCATGCTCACTCATTACTCATTCGCTTTCTCTCTCTCCTCTTCCACACACGCACACACAAAATGTGCAGGTGGGAGGGACCTTCGAGGAGGATACCCATGAGGTCACACGCTCTTCTCTACAGAAACCAAGTCCCTGACGCCGCGGGAGTCAAGCTGCTCCTGTCTGTCCCGACAAGTGAGTGGAACACCAGCAGTTCCGGTCTGAGTATGGAGGGCGGAGTCAACGCAAAAAGGACAAAGTTAAAAAGAAGTTCCTAGCCATGGCGTTAATCCTAGCTTAGGGAGAGACCCTAAGACAGTGGTTCTCAATCTTCCTAATGCTGAGACGCTTTCAGACAGTTCCTCATGTTGTGATGACACCCCAACCATCACATTATTGTCATTGCTACTTCATCACTGTCATTTTGCTATTGTTATGAATTGGGCGCCCCCGGTGAAAGGGTCGTTCAACCCCCCCAAAGGGGTCGTGACCCACAGGTTGAGAACCGCTGCCCCTAAGAGGACAGGGTTCTGCCACTGTGGGTTTCGGAGACGACAGCTCTTTCCGGGAGTTGGAAGGCTCACATTTGCCCTGAGGAGCAGCATGATTTCAAACTGCTAACCCACGGTGGGCAATGATGCCCCAGAGGTCCGGATGGGTGGGACAGACCAACAATATATGCGAGTCATTTAGGATGGGACCTGGTCAGAGCAGGTGCTCAACACACAGGAGTCAGTCTTATTTAAAAATGCGGCTCTGTGTCCTGACAAGGTTGAATGCTTCTCCTGTCACGTGGAACCAGGCCCTGCCTCCCAGATCGCATCACCTGGGCAGCTCTGATCATGGTAGTGTTCCTTCACGCTGAGCCAAACCAACGGCAGCTTCCACCCGCTGCCTCCACACAGGGACAGGCTCTAACTCATCGCCACTAGGTCAACCTTTCAAACAAACCAGTAGCAGGTACAATGTGCTCAGCTCTGATCATTTTCTCTAGGCTAAATGCTCCTCCGTTTTCACAGGCCATGAGCCAAGCGTCCCCACCATGCTGTCTTCTGGACAGCCCTGGCTGTCCACCTTACTGACGGCAGGGAGGGTGGGGGGCTCTAGGTACAATCCAGCTGGCAGAGAGGAATGACCATGCTCCTTGTTCTGAGCATCATCACACCACTGCAGTTTGGAAAAGCGCCTGGCTTTGGGGACAGCTGTGCTGTGATAGGTTCGAACTAAGTTCTAAGTCACTAAAGCCCAAGAGTTCTTCTCATGCCTATTGCTAAACCCCGCCTCCTCCATCTTTGCTCTGAATCAGTGGTTCTCCACCTTCCTCATGCCGCAACCCTTTCATACAGTTCCTCATGGTGTGGTGATCCCACCCATCACATTATTTTCGTTGCTACTTCATCACTGTCATTTTGCTACTGTTATGAATTAGGCAACCCCTGTGAAAGGGTCCTTCGACCCCCAAAGGGGTCGTGACCCACAGGTTGAGAACCGCTGTTCTAGAAGATGCCAAAGGAGGGGCTTGCTTTTGAGTGCGTATGTCATTGTGTTACATTCAAATACTTCGGCTCAAGAGTCAGCCATCAGGCGCACAGATCTTTCCTGGGTTCATTCACAGGTTTGATAGACACGCCTTTGCAGTCTAGCTCACGCTTGAGCTGGGCTTCTCCAGCACGGTACACACAAACAGCATCCCACCTCAGCTGGCCCACTTCTCTTGAGCTCCCCGCGCTGAGCCTCCTCGGACGCACCCGTTGGGACGAGGGCAGATGGGACTCAGTCCCTCACTCAAGCACAAACCTAGGAATTCAAGAGACTTAACACTGGGCCACTTTGATGGGCAAAGGGACTGATGGATTAACTCTTACCGCTTCTATCCCCTCGGCCACTTCCAAGGCACTTGGCTCCCCAGAGGGTCCCCATGGGACTGAGCACCCACTGCCCACAAGAGCAAGCAGCTGGGTAGCACAGGGGCATGCTGGCCTTTCCATGTTCTGTTTCCCCTGCCGCCACTTCCTGACCATTGGAACGAGTGTCCCAAGTGGGCTACCTGCACACCAGTCCTTGCCTGGGGCTCTGCTTTCTCAGGGACCCCAGGCGAAGCCATACCCCATCAGCCTTCAGCTTGAAGAATGGTGTGGAAAATGTGCCTGGAGGCACAGCACCAAAGAGCTTCCTCAAGGCTGGCAGAGGCCAGAATTAGTCCTGTCCGTCCTAGCAACCACTCTAAAGCCACCAGCCCCATTTCGCCAATGGATTCTTTAGGGAACTAGAGGCTTTGTCAGCGGCTGTGTTCTGATGGAGAGATGGCATGCCCACTGGAATTCCTGTCATCCGCGGAGAACACAGCAATTGCTCAGTAAGCGCTACCCACTTCCTTTCCCGTCCCCGTGTCACAAAGGAAGTGACATGATTCTCTGGGACCCACTTGGCCTATTTTTAGGAACACCACGCTGGTGTATATTTCATGTTTTCGATCATCATAAATCGTGTTTTAAGTAATCTTTTTGTCTCCTGAACAAGATCGCTTTTGACCTCATAAACTCAAAACTTACTGTCACTGTGCCCATGCCAACTCAGTGACACTGTGGGCAGGACAGACCTGCTTTTGCGAGTTTCCGCGACTCTAACTCTTCACAGCAGTCAAAGTCCCCATCTTTCTTCCTCGGAGAGGCTGGTGGTTTTGAACTGATCACCTTTGGGTTACCAACCCAACGCATAACCACTTACACCACCGGGGTTCCGAGGTCGACCTCACAGGTCTCCACAATGCATAGGGCCTACCTTCTCCACCTTGCTTTCGCCCAACGGAGAAAATGCTACTTATTCTGAAACTCCTGATGTTTCCCGTGTTCCTTTGGGACTTCACAAAATCAAACCTGGGTCCGAGTTGTCATTTTAGAGTTTAATCACTCATCTGAACTGTGTTTAAATTGCTTATCTGGCACGCGCCCTCACACCGACAGCAAGGAACGCCGGGAAAGGTACCGTTGGGTGCGTAATTGTGCAGCAAACCTGTGAATTCCAACGGCAGCACAGCTCAGAAGCCCCAGTGACGGTGCTTGGTGAGAGTGCTCTGGGGCAGCAGGAAAAGAGCTCTCCCATCCGGCATTTGGAATGAACAGTCCTGCGCTCTCCAGCTCACGGTTCACACCACCAGCAAAAATGGACTCTTTCCTTGAGCCTCGTTTTCCACAGGCCAGTGACCAGAAAGCCTGGATTTCTAGCAGGGCACATCCAAAAAGCTTGGGGAAAATGCTACCGTGGAGTTGCCGCCCCGCCTACCTTCCTCAAACCAGACTCCGTTCTGGCTGTGAGAGAAAGCTCAGAGGGCCAGGAGGTGAATCTTTACAGAAAGCAGGCTGCGCAAATCATTTCATGAGTGAGCATACTACAAAACTAAAAGGCATACCTGTTTCGGGGCATTTTCAGGCAAGGATCACAGTCTATGAAACACATTTTAATCACTGGAATGGTGTCTTAGTCAAACCAATCTATGGGATTTTCTAAGGCACAATAGCCTACCGTGCCTATAAAGCTTGTGTTACTAGTTAGGAGTGATCCAATCGCGTCTACTCCAAACACCTGCCCTCACCTTCTCTCTGCTTTCCAAAGGAGGCTGTTGCTTCACACGTGAAGTTGCTATAAAACTCTGATGAGAGATTCGAAAGGGCCTTTCAGTAGGAAATGCAGGTGGGCCAAGGAGAAATGGCTCCTCCACCCACTCCTGACATTGGAACCACCTTGCCCAGGTTAAAACCATGTCCCAATGAAGGATGAGTGTCCCGCATGAGTAATATAATTAATATCACCATACGGTATAACTAAAAATGCTGGATTGGCAAATGTTGTGTTTTATTTTTTTTAATGGACCCCAAAGGAGGACTCTAACAGGTTAATGACATTTAGCAGAGGCTAAGATGGAGACAAGATCATGATTCTATTCCTAGATCTGCTGGTCATGACTGGATGTTTCTGGAGCCTGAGAAAAGCAGAGTTTGGGGTTAGAGAGTCTCAAACTCCTTTACCTGGAAAATTAGGGTTGGGAGATAAAGTCACGTGTAGGGCAGGGAGTTATAGCCACTTCCCATAACCTTGCTTTTAAATTGTATGCAGGGCAAAGCCATAGGTCTGCCAAATGGCTTCTAGAATACCTCCCACCGCTAACAGGCTATGTACATGTGCTCTTTTTACTGTGTTGTTCACAGAAATAAAAGCAAAGTAAAGTAAAACTGCTAAAGGCGCTTACCCAAAAAAAATCTGGTCCATGGGTCAGCAGTATCGAGATCATTTTACGCTCAGGCCCCTCCAGTTTACCAAGATCCCCAAGAGATTCATATACACATTTGTTTGGAAAATCTTTCTCAGATATTTTTATCTTTTCCAATAAGTGTTTTAGATGTTATGACCTAACACTAGTTATAATCTTCATGTCCTACGAAGGTTTTCTCCTGGGAGGAACCAAGAGAACTAGTACTGAATCTCTTAATTTTATGGATACTTAAAAAGGAATGACAATATTCTATGGCCAGGTGGTTGGTTCTCTTACCTCTGAGTTGTCAGAATGCAGAGGAGTATTTGGACAGAGCCATGGATATCTTTCCTCCATCCACCAACAATGTGTTCTTAATGGATACCATTCATGCAGCCTCCTGTACTGTGGTTCAGAAGCATGGTTGTGTGCAGCTGAGGCAAATCAACGCGTGGCCACCTTGGAGGGGAGGGCAGAGCAGGACTGCCCTAGGGAGTCTCCCAGGTTGTGATCTAGCTAGTTGGTTTGAACTGCCGAGACTTTCAGTTAATACGCAAGGACATGAACCATTTCTCCACCTGGGCTTCTTTTTAACCCATTCATGTTCTCATTGTTGTTAGGCGTGTCTAGTTGGTTTTGACTCATAGTGGCCCTCTGTACAACAGAGCAAAACACTGCCCAGTCCTGCCCCATCCCCACAACTGTGATTATGTCTGAGCCCAGGGCTGCAGCCACTGTGCCAATCCATCTTACTGAGGGCCTTCCACTGCTTTACCATGCAAAGACTCAGGAGTTAGGATGCTGGTGAAGAATGCTGGAAGTACCATGGACTGCCAAAAGAACAAACAAATCTGTCTTGGAAGAAGTTCAGTCTAGAATGATGCTCTCTACAGCAGCGGTTCTCAACCTGTGGGTCGCAACGGATCCCTTTGGGGATCCAACAACCCTTTCACAGGGGTCACCCGATTCATAACAGTAGCAAAGTAAGTTATGAAGTAGCAACGAAAACATGAGGAACTGTATGAGAGGGTCACGGCATGAGGGAGGTTGAGAACCACTGCTCTTGAGTGAGGATGGCGAGCTTTCCTCTCACATACCTTGGGCAGGTTATGAGGTGGGATCAATCACGTTTGGTAAAGCAGAAGGGCAGCAGGAAAGAGGAAACCACTGAAGAGAAGGGTGGACACAGTGGCTGCAACCATGGGCCCAACAACACAACCACCTGGAGGAAGGCGCAGGTGGAGGGGTGGGCGGGGAGGTGCAGGGGGAGGGGGAGTGCTTCCTTCTGCTGTGCATGAGGGCCTTCGGGAGTCAGAACCAAGGACTTCACCAGGCAGGTCCTCCTTTCCTATCATCCCCCAAAGGCTCCGGGGCCTGCCTTTTGCATGGCCTATGGCTAGAACTGCATCTCTACCGGTGGGTCTTTTATGGCACAAAAGAGACAAGAGTCTCATAAGCCCCAAAGCACTTGTTTCAAACGACACACTCAAATTTATTTCTCCCTTAACTCTTAAGGCTTAGAGCCTCCCGGACCACCCAACTCCTCCCCTTCACTCCCCTTCCAAGTGGCTCCCCAATCAGAACCCACCCACTGAGCAATTGTTGAGGGTCTAATGATTGTTTGTTTTACCTCCACCCCTAGAGTGGAAGCCAGACATTCAATGAATACCTATGTGCCCAGGAACCTGGACCAATGGTTTCTTCCTGGATGGATGCTTTCTGCCAGGTACCATTTTGTACAGGATTATCCGTTGTGAAACAGAAACCATTAAATCACTTCATTTGGGGGTTTGGGGTTTTTTTTTCCCCTTATGAAGCTAAAAACAAGGGAAACTACATTAAAATGTTGACAAGAGGCAGGGACATTGGAGAAACGCCCAGAAGCAGCTTATGAGTCCCAAGGAGACATATGGGCCTTCATATGAACAGGGGCCTGGCTATTGGAAAGCAGGCTTCAGAGCAAGGCCCAAACCCTGACCACCAGCTAATCTAGGACAGTTCCGCTCATGTTCTAGAATTCTTGGTTTCTTTGGGAGCTACTGTGGAGGCAAAATACAGCTCAGGGGAGCCATCTTCTACAGCATCTTAATCTATACAACTCAAATGAGCACAGGAAAGACTTGGAAGAAAAGATAAGGGGAAAAGGGAAGGAAGGAAGAAGCTAAAGGCCCCAAAGCAGTGGGTATGTTAAGGAGATTTACAATGTTTAAGTAGCAATTGTTTCCTTCCTCTCTGCTTTCCCAACTCTCTTTAGAATTGTTTCTCTGCAGGGTAGCCGGGGGAGTTTTCAGGGACTTCTCAGTCCTCAGACCTCATTTCACCCTTGGTTGTTTATTTAAACATAAACAAGCCAATTTGACTGCTGTTAAGTTTGTCTGCCTTTTAACTGCTTTGAGGGGCGCCTATTTATATTGCATACTCAGTTGCGGAAGCTCTTGAGCACCCAAGCTAAACAACCAAATCCAGGATCCTCCCAACAAAGGCTGTGAGTGTGCCTGGTCATCCCAAACCAACCCAGAGACAGTGACAATTCAGGCAGTGCAATGGGTTCATTTAACAGAGGGATTTATTATAGGGAATTTATTCAATTCTCTCCTCGATTCACCAACTAAAGTGTGTGTAGGGGGGAGGGGGGTGTGATTGGAGTGTTGGCATGTTACTTGGATAACTGAGTCAGTGCTGTATTACTTTAGGTCGCAGATTGACCAATAATGGAACAACAGAGTCATGATGTGGAAAGTGGAGCCAAGAAAGCTGTTTTAGGGTTCTGAGTGGTCCTCAATCTTCCACCCACCCCACCCCAGTCTTTTTAACTGAGAGTTTCTGATCATTTAGAAAGAAAAAAATTTTTTTTCAACTCTATATTAGAGGTAACTTGAGACCTGAGGGATGGAACTGGTCTTCAATGGATGACAACAACTACCTTCTCACAATAAGGGGGTTTGCTGATCTCTGTTTTACAGATGTAAACACAATGGCTGAGAAACTAGCTCCTTCTGATGGATTCTCAAGTCTACAGTCTTACCGTCTACAAGACATTCTTCCATGACTATGAAACAACAGCTACATGGATAATACTTTCTTTCCTCTCTTTCTCAATCCTTCCTCTCCCCACCACCCCATACCCCTAGCCTCCTACCCCGCCACACCTCAATGCTCACAGCAACCAAGCTGCACTAAGCAGTAGATGCCACCAGGTGGACAAAATAGAAACTGTCAGATCCAAACTGCACATCTCCAAGGATCATGGCTATACCGGACGAACTGTTTCTCAAGACTGTACACATACATGTGTGTACACATATCAACATGTGCACATAGGCGCACATCTTTCATGATATGACTTCTTCCTTCATCAGTTTGGACACCTCCCTACCTAGAGGCCTACTTGGCGCCAAGGTATCCTATTATTGTTCTAGGAGTGAAAACACTGTAAAGGCCAAGCACTGCACGCCTACCCTTCCTGTTTGGATGGCTGCCTCTCGGAGTTCAGCATTTTACACTCTTCACACCACTCCGCTCATCCTTTCCTGCAGACAAGGCGTCTCTCCTCCCTCTCTACACTCCCTTTCATCCGTCAAACCAACTCCTATGCATGCTTCAAGAATCAACTCCAGCACTTCTCTTCCTCCATGAACGATTTCCTGGCTCCCCCAGATAATTAGCTGTGAGGTCACTGTGCACCCCCACCCTGCCTAGACGTTAGTACCGATGACACTGTCATCAGGGAGTGCCTACTGAGAACCAAGCACGAAGTCAGGTGCCTGGATAATAGGACATTAGTTGTTATTTCCAATACATATCCCTGTGCCAGGAAAACAGGCAGTTAGCAAAGGTTGGTTTAATGAATTAATTAATAAATGAATAAAGGAACTACAAACAAGATTTACCCAGTCTTGTCTGAACAACCTCTCTGTTCTTACCCTTTCTTTTTATTTCATTGGAGATCTAAATCGCAAGTCAGGATCAATATAGAAACAAAAATCTCTAATCACTGAACCAACATCTTCATCTCAGCACAGCAAATATACCTGCAAGTCCTTTTGAGACTATTAAGTGAACCACCATTCCAAATAATTCTTTCTCCTGTATCTAAACTTGTGTGTGTGTACACAAAACTCACTGCCATCAGGTCGATGCTGACTCACAGTGATGGTGACTACAGAAGAGGACAGAACTTCCCCTTGAGTATCCAAGCCACTAGGGCTCCTCTACTTAAGTCTAAGTCTACCAGTAATCGGTGTGCCATGTGTTTACTACAAACATACACAATTTCCCTATAAGAGATGCTGTTTGGAAAAGGGGATGAAGGGAGATGCAGGGCAGGGCAAGATATGACAAAATAATAATTTATAAATTATCAAGGGCTCATGAGAGAGAGGGGAGCGGGGAGGGAGGGGGAAAAAAGAGGACCTGATGCAAAGGGCTTAAGTGGAGAGCAAATGCTTTGAAAATGATGAGGGCAAAGAATGTTCAGATGTGCTTTACACAATTGATGTATGTCTGGATTGTGGTAAGAGTTGTATGAGCCCCTAATAAAATGTTTGTTTTTTTTTTAAAAAAAAGAGATTCTATTTGTGAATTAAAAGTCTTTGTAGGTTCACTTGTGATTTTTTTTTTTTGAATTTCAAACATTGGAAGATACATTTCAGGCACAAATGACAAAAATTATACATAATGTCACACCAAACCCATTTCCATCAAGTTGAGTCCGCCTCATAGCAACCCCATAGGGCAGAGCAGAACTGTCCCATAGAGTTTTCTATCTTTACAGATGGGAGACTGCCACGCCTTTCTTCCGTGGAGTGGTCGGTGGGTTTGAGCATCAGCCTTTATTTAGGTTAGCAGGCAAGCACCTAGCTATTGCCCTATGAGAGCTCCTTAAACAATGCCAACCCTGTGTAACCTTTTGTTTTCTGTTGGAAATATATGTAGAGTCATTAGATTCCAATTTGGGGAGGTGGGGACCTTTGGAGGTACTGAGTAGCCTGTTAGTCCCAGACATAGTCATCTAGCATGAACTTGGGCTGGTTGACTAAAGGGCACTTATTGGAGGTTATGAGCGTCCTGAGAGCAAATCTGGTGGTGTAATAGGATATAAGCTACACTGCTAACCACAGGACAGTAGTTTGAAACCACCAGGCACTCTGAGGGAGAAAGATGAGGCTTTCTACTCCCATAGAGAGTTACAGCCTCAAAAGCAGAACTACGCTCGCCTATAGAGTGGCGATGAGTTGGAATCAACTCTAGGGCAGGGAGTTTGTTTTTGAGTTTATGATCAAGAGCAAGTTTCAGAGTCTTTGGGTTTTGGGGTTTGGAGAAGGAACTCTCAGCTTGAAAAGCAGATCTGACCAACAAGCAACAGCTAATCTAGAGTGTGCGCGGGAATGGGCCTACAGAGACAGCTCCAATCATTTTCTTGGATCCCAGACCACTATCACCCTGAGGCAAAGGATAAACTATGGAATCACTAGAGGCTCCATATAGCCCAATCTAATAAAATGAAAAGTGGGTACCAAAATACAACCCACAGATGTCAAATAAACCATGCTGAATATGCAGAACATCTCTCTATTTAAAGCCAATTCCTGGGGAAGGCAGAGCCAAGTTTACACTATCACTAATTGTTCTTTCTTTATTATACTGAGATCATGTCCCAGATATGAATTTAGTTTCCAGCTGCCAAACATGAAAGTCTTTACAAGACTGTGTTTGTTTAGTTGATAGAAAGTCAGTGACGCATAATGATTTGGATATAGGACACCTCAGTCATCCAATAGAATGAGTCATTCTGCACAGTTGACTTTTCTGAATGGGTAAGAAGTTTACACACCAAAACAACCTGAGGGCTAATGATTTTTGGGGTGTCAATATTTCCAAAATGCATTGCCCATTTCCCCGCCTTTTTAGAGTAGAATTAAAATAATGTATCTTTTTAAAGCAGAAGGGAGATTAGTAGTTACCAGGGACTGGGGAAGGGGGGAGGAAAATTGGGAGTTCTTATTTAATGAATGGACTTTCTGTGCGGGCCAATGAATGAGTTTCCAAATAGTGATGACAGATACACACACAACACAAAACTATCTTTTTTAATAGCGTACTGTCGTCAGACTGTAAACAGTGAATACTAGTTTACATTACTACCAAAGGATGCTTGTCGGGCAGACTGAGGTTTCTGCTTTAATATTCCCCAATCCTCATAGCTACCCATCGCCTACTCCAATTCTTGTGCGTAGAGGTATCATTTTTCCGGTCTCTTCTCTTCGAGCTGTCAGGCTTTTTAAGGTCACTTTCACTACTTGTTACAGCGGCTCCTTCTCACTCACTGCCACCAAGACCATTCTGACTTACAGCAGTCCTACCAGGCACAGAAGTGTCCTGTAAGTCTGTATGTGAGCAGAAAGCCTCGCCCTTCTTCCTCAGAGCAGCTGGTGGTTTCGAACCACGGACCTATCAGTTAGTAGCCCAACGAGTAACCCAGTAGGCCAAGACTCTTTCTAGATGGCTGCTCTTGCACAGCTGTTTTGAATATATTTAAGGGAGGAGCCCTGGTGGTGCAGAGGTCAAGTGCTTGGCAGCTAACTGGAAATATTGAAGTGATTGAATTATATGATAGATGAATTATATGCGAATGAAACTTCAAAAAAAAACCAAGAATGACAATGTTGACACATTACGAAAGGATGTGACCCATGTGACTGAGCAATCTGTGCAGAAATTTCTGAATGGGAACCTACACTGCTGTGTAAACCTCCTCCAGAAACATAGTAAACTGGTCTCGAAAACAAGTAAATAAATGTGTTACATTTAAAAGGCTATGGACTATTTTTCCAAATTAAAAACAAACAAACAAAAACATGTTGAAACTGAATCTAAAAGAAGATTCAGTGTGTTCTGGGGGAGGTTCTGAGGAGTGTCCTGGACTTCCGACATCTCCGCTGCTTCCTAAGTAGGTGCTTCTGGTCCCTCCTGATTTATGGTTGGTTCCCAGAGTCAGGAACACCACAAGAGACCACGCCGCTTTTACGGATCCCACACTCCAAACACAAACCAAACCATCCAACAACACGTAGGGAACTTCCCCCGGCCATGCAACAAAACAAGTGTTCGAATTTATAAGCAACTGATGGAGAGATTAACCCAGGAGCTGGAAAGTGGTCCCTAGCTTTACATTTAACCACTGCCATTGAGTTGATTGGAACACAGAGAGCCTATCACATGGGGTAGAACTGCCCATAGAGTTTCCAAAGCTCTATCTCCCAACCAAGTACTAACCAGGCCCGGCCCTGCTTCGCTTCTGAGATCAGAGGTCAGAGGTGATTGGGTGCGTTCAGGGTGGCAATGGTCATACACCAAAGCTGTTATCTCCACAGAAGCAGACAGACACATTTTTCCGCTGAGGGTTCAAATTGGCAATCTTTCAGTTCGAGGCTGAGCGGTTAGCCATTGCGCCCATATGCGCTTAAACATTAGGTTCTATGTGCTGTATGTCTGTATTAGTTAGCAAGGAGCCCTCTTGGCGGGGTGGGAGACGAACTGGGCTTCTGGTGGTGAAGTCGGGAGATCGAAACAACCAGCTGCCCTGAGGGTGAAAAATGAGGTTTACAGTCTCACAGACCCCCAGGAGCAGTTCTACTCTGTCCTAGGAGGAACCGGCGCGGTGGCGACAGTTTTAGTTTGGTTTTACTATCAGTTAGCAGCACAGACAGGTAGTGAACAACCTTACACAAAATAAGAATGGGTTTAAGAACTTTTGTTTTTGTGGGGGAAATTAGCACATGACTAACAATAAAAACAGAGGTTTCCAAGTTTGGTTTACTAAATTGCACCACATTTTAAACTAAGGAGTTTCTTTTTAAATAATCTCTTACCTAACTTGTAAAATACCATACATGTATTTGCCTTACTAACCTGTTCTGCTGACGAAAGCCCTCTCACTTACTCAAAGGTAAAAACAAAAGCAAAAAACGGTTGCCCCAACACTTGGCCAACCCAAAGATCTTTTAAAAGTATTCCCTGCTGACACGGAAGTCCAATAGAAATGAAATCTTTTGCATTCCATAAAATGAAAACTGGGGGTGGGGGCAAACCCATTGCCCCGACAGCCGATGAGCAAAAGTTTATATAACGTTGTTTGTCAAGTCTGAGAAAGCGAAGCAGCGCAGGTGAGCCAGGCTGCCAGCGGCGCTACCCTGTGCCATTAAGGGCCGAAGCAAAGGGAGCAGACCATGGGCTATCCACGCTATGTTCCACGCCCAGAAGACGAGGCCAGCCAGTCAGCTATTTATAACCAGGGAACTGGACTGAAGGGTGCCCGTCGCTGCCGCTGCTGCACTTGTGAGGCACTGGCAAGCCCGGGAGGGCCTGTGGAATCTCCCTCAGTATGGCCCTCCCCATTGGGCAGCACAGCATCCTCTAGGTGCAGTTCTGTCTGGTCAGGAAAAGGGCCCAGAGGATCTCTGGCGGCCACTTCCAGGCTCTGATCCTATATATGGAAACATCCCATTCTAGTGTTTCCAGCTTGACCCCCCTCTCCCCGCCCCCCACCGCCCCCAGCACCACACCAGCCAGGAGGCTGAAGCCACAAGGGCTAAGCTTGAGCCGTACCCAGGCCCCAAGATCCTGGGCTGGACCCTGCCGTCCAATGGCAGCCCAGACCTCTGCGGAGTCCTGGGGCCTCTCAGCTCTAACAGGGAACAGCTGGGAAAGGACCCTGCATTCTTTTCTCAGCGTAAACACTGGGGGCTCTGTTCTACTGGCCTGCTGCAGCCCCGGGCCTGAAGAATTTCCCCCAGCCAGAATCACAACTGGCAGCCCCTCCTGCCCCCCAGCACTCC
Organism: Tenrec ecaudatus; assembly: GCF_050624435.1. Taxonomy (NCBI): domain Eukaryota; kingdom Metazoa; phylum Chordata; class Mammalia; order Afrosoricida; family Tenrecidae; genus Tenrec; species Tenrec ecaudatus. The sequence continues at coordinate 50,738,211 of NC_134543.1, forward strand.
CTCCCAAGGCAGCATTCAGCCTGTCAGCACCCCAGTTGGTAAACACTCTCTGTACTCATTCATGTGTCTCTACATTCTAGCAGGCAAATAGAAAACAATTCGGTTTTATTCCATGAAGTTTCCTAACCAAAACGGGGGGGAATCTATACATATAGATCTACCAGGGACCCCAAATCATGCCTGCTCTTCCTGCAAGCCCCTTCCACTACGTTCCATATGTAAACGTCATGTCTGACAACCCCATCGTCTTCATAAGGCAAGTCACTGGAATAGTCTCCAGCGTCACCTACATACTATGCTGAAGGCAGAGCTCTGAGACGGAACATCCACGGGGCCAACGGGATCATATAAGATTGAGTCTGCGTGTATCCTTCAAGACAGCCTTAGCAAACCTTGGCTTCTGAAGGGCAGCCCTGGGCTTCTCCGTGTGTTGCTGGAATCCAGCTAGCCACGTTGCCCAAAAGGAGAAGGGGAGGGGGGCGGTGGGGAGGGAGGCGGGGAGCCCAGAAAATCCAGACTCTACGTGACCTGACTTACTCATTTCCCAGGAAACTGCATGAGAGGAAAATCAATCATTCATGCTACCGTAGCTACCACACGGAATGGGCTGAAGGAGTTCACAGTGGGCCAAACCCCAAAGCCACCAGCGGAGGTGAGTGGGTGGCGTGGAGAAGGAAGGAGGGTTGGGGGGGGGGAGGAGATGCCAGCGCCCCCTCCCTCCCGCCCCTCGCCTTCCGGGTCCCGTGGTGCGGGGGGACTGCGGCCGGGGGGCGGGGCCCGAGCCCGAGGACTGGCGACCGGCGGCGACTTACCGGGGCTGTTGGCCTCGCCTTCGAGGACGTGCAGCTCGGCGCAGTCGGCCAGCGAGTGCTCCAGGCAGAGCTGGAGGAAGCGGGCCTGGGTCTGACTCACGCGCTTGAGCAGCGACAGCAGCGCAACAGTCTGCTCGCATTCGTTCCAGCCCTTAAACCAGCCCGCCAGCACCCCGACCTGGTCGCGAAACATCATGGTGAGGGGGCCGCCCTCGGTCTCGAGCGTCCCTTCGGCACCCCAGCCCGCTGCGCCCGCCCCAAAGTTTGGCGGCAGCCCCGCGGCCGCCCGAGATGCGGTCCGGTGCCGAGGTGGCGCGGGGGCCCGGGCGCTGCAGGTACGCGCGGCTCCTGCCGCTCTCGGCTGCTTCCAGTTACGTTCCGGTGGCTCAGGCGGATTTCTCCCGAGACGATGACAGACGGAGGCGCGGAAATGTTTCTTTCAAAATAACGATTCACAAAAAAAAAAAAAAAAAACACCGAGCGAGCGCGAGAGAATCCCTTCAAGGCACACACTGAATGAAGACGGCTCTGCCCCCCACCCCTTTCCTGCAGCTTCCAGATGCTTATTTCCGGCGTCCCGGGGTCTCCTCCCCGCTGGGCTGCAGCTCGGACCCTTCACAGCCGCATTCCCGGGCGCCGCTCACCGCTGGAGGGAGAGAAAGGAATGCAGTGAGACCTCGAGCCCCCGGTGCGGTGTGCCCCGGGGAGGGAGTGCATCTGAGGGTGCCCGGAGGGAGGGAGCGCCGCGGGAGCTTCCGTCCCCCGAATTCCAGCCACCCCCTCCGACAGCAGGATGCGCGAGATGCGCTCTCCCCGTGCTGGGAAGGGCGAGAAGCCTCCTGCCAGGTGCTGGCGGGGACCCCGCGGCTCCCTGTTGCTGGTGCTCCCCGCGCGCCCTGCCCGGGGGGGCGGGGGGGCCGTGCCCGAGAAGGCCAGCCCAGCAACAGATCTCCGGCGCAGAAAACTTGCACTGCGGCGGCGGAGGGGCGCGGGGTGGGGGGGCTAATGCAAAGCAGAGGCGGAGGCGGCGGCAGCCGCCGCCCGCGTTCCTTCCTCCTCCGCCTCCTCCCCGAGCGGCCGCCGAGCGGCTGCAGCTCCATCTACAGCCACCGCCAGCATCGCCACCGCCAGGCGCCCCTCCGGATTTAGGCCGTGAGCAGCCGCGGCGGCAGCTCGAGACAAAAATAAACTCTCCCCACCCAAAGCGCCGAGCCCAGTGGGCGGCGGCGTGGCCCCGAGCCCCGGCTCGCCGGCGCAGCGCCAGCCCACCCCGGAGGTCCCCGCGGGCCTGCGCGGCCCCGAGCGTCGGGGGTGTGCGGGTGTGCGCGCGGGTGTGCTTCAGGCATCCTGACGCCGTCGCTGCGGCCCAGCGCCTGGCTCTCAGGCCGGTCCCAAAGCCCGGGCGGCACGGCCCCGGGGCGCCCACTGCGCCCGGGCAGCCGGAGCCGCTGCGCCGCTGCCCCCAGCGGGCAGGGCGGCTCCGCCGGGAGTGCGGCTCCGCTCCCGCGGCACACGCCCCCGAACGACCGCCCAAAGAAAGTTCAGCTGGCTGCGGGGGCTCCCCTAGTTCTGTGCCGGTGCCCGCAGCGCGGCCGTCGCCCGGGGGCAGGAGAGCCCGGCGCCTAGCCCTCGAGGGGGCGGCTCGCTCCCAGCTTTCCCGGCTCCGCCGCCGCGCGAACTTCTCCGGGGGAGGGAAGCCCCGGGGGAAAGCGGCCCGCTCCCCCGCGCGTACCCCGCCGGGGGCGCTCACCTCGGCGCAGCTCATCCCGGCGACGCGCACGGGGCCCCACCGGCGGGTCCGCGGCCTCGGTGGCGCTCAGCGGAGTTGGCGGCGCCCGGAGCGCAGGCCGCTGGCCATGCCGTCGGGGCGGGCGGCGCTGGGGGAGAGCGGGGCCGCGGGTCCCGGCCGCCGCCGCCTCGGCTGCTGCTGCCTCCACTATGGGCTCGCGGAGAACTGAGCCGCCCGAGCCAGCGCTCCCCACATGCTACTGATTAACATACACCATTACATCATGGGCTTGGCAGGGAGCGCCCGAGCAGGGGGGGAAAGGAACCCGGGAGGCGGTGGCGGCGGCACGAGGCGGGGTGGGGGGTGGGGGTACGGACAGGGGGGCGAGGATCCCCGGACCGGCGGGTGAGGGGAGGGTGGATTCCTCAGTGGGGACCAGATGGGGGGGCGGGGTGGAGAGGGAGGAGCCGGACGGCCCGGCGGAGTGGAGTCGGGTTGGAGGAACGGCGGGGCGGAGGGAAGAAGTTTGGGGAAGGGGAGGGGACTGGGGGAATTCCTCCCGGCGGCCGCCCGCCTGCGCGTTCTCGAGAGGTCGGGACGCTCGGGCTGGCTGCAGTGCCGGGCCTGGAGGGGACACCCAGGGCATTGGCGTGAGGGCAGTACAGGCCCGGCTGCTCGTCCTTGGGAATGTGTTTGACCAACTCGGTGGCCCTTCGGCCCTGTTGGAGCCTGGGATGACAAAGCCACCGCCGCCTGGGGTGGGGACAGCTCCGAGGGTAGCACGCAGACCTGGGTGGCCGAGAAGGGCTAAGGAGAGCTAGGGCTGACCAGGCCTGGCTCCGTGCGGCCTAGGTCCAAGGCACACTGAGAAGCGCCCAGCCCTACTCTGCGTCCGGTCCGGCCCTGGACGCTGTTTAAGGCCAGCGAGGCCTCCTGGCCCACAGCACTCCCTCCGGGGCCCCGCTCTCCCTTTGGGAAGCCGCAAGGCTTCTGCGTCCAGGCCTGACATTGGGGTTAAAACTTCGGGCCTGCAGCCGCGCCGCACTACGGGACATGGGGGCGGTGCAAAGCCACCTGTCAGCATTTGGGAGTTGCTGTTGGAGAAAGCCTTTGCTGGGACTTGCCAGGGCTGCCAGGTCCCGAGGCAGTGGAATGGCCCAGTGGCGCGGGGCGGGCTGGCAATGTGTCCCTGATTGGTCCTGCTTTGGAGATTGACTGTCAACATGCCCTAAAAGGTGGAAACCGCTGTAAAAACCAAAGATGAGTTAAATACGCACAGAAGGAACGTGAAGACTGAGTCCGGCTCTCTCCATGTTATCAATGAAAACTCGAAGCCCTGATACATGCTTCCCCAGCACCCTGCAGGTTTGCTTATCAAGGAATACCGTTGAGCACTCAGCAGCACGCAGCTCCTCTACATCAGCACAGTAGTTTGATGATAAGGCCTCTGAAATATGATTCCACCAATTAACACTTCTGCCTTTTTGCTCCAGCATGCGCTCCTGGGATTTCAATGCCTTCTTCCTTCCCCCTCTCAGATTCTGCAGAGTTTACGTCTTGTCCAGTAGCCACAGCGCTCTACCATCTGTTAGAGTGCTGGGTACCCAAAGGCTGGTTGGTGGAACCAAAGAGCTTGATGTTACCATTAAGGTAGGGTCTGTGGACTTTTTCAGAATTTTCCAGAAAGAAATAGTATCTATGTAAAATATGTCATGAATATTTGCTATAGTTTTAAAAAAGAGTTCTGAAGTCACTGTTTTACTCCAGAGGCAGCCAGGTCTGCCATGTCTTCTTCTCTACGACATCACTATCAGTTTGCTTCAAACCCCAAACTCACTGCCATGGAGTCAATGCTGACTCATAACGTCCCTACAGTACAAGGTAGAACTGCCCCTGTGAGTTTCTGGGGCTGTAACTGTTAGCGGGAGTAGAAAGCCCCGTCCTTGTCAGCAGAGCGACTGGTGGTTTCGAACTGCTGACCTTGTGTAACAGACCCCAGAGCGTCCTTTACTTTTTATCAGGAAATGGAATACCGTATCCCTCCTATATTCCAAGCTATAGGACTGCAAACTGCAGCCAAAGCAGATGATCCTTTCTCCTCGTCTGGTGCTTTGGGAAGCCGCCACACATACACATACACATACACACACACACACACGAATGGTTTTGTGAAAGGAGTATCCTTTTATTATCACCTGCAGCTTACTCAAGGAACAGTAAAACAAGAAGGGGAAGAAGCAAAGCTCCAGAGGCAGAGAACTTTACTAAAGCTGGAGAAAGAAAACACTGCCATCTACTGGGGGAGTAAGTCCTTACAGCAGCCTTGACATTGGACAGGAATGGTTGAGCTGTCACTGTTCTTGATAGGCTGAGAAATAATAAAACTGAGAATGACACAGATTACCAGTCCCCCTTGCCTGGCCTCTGCCCTTTTCTATGATAGGAAGGGGGCTGCAGAGAAAGCCCAGTGATGCTGTTTCATTCTTCTCCACAGTGAGGTCATGACTCCTAAGGAAGTTAAGTAACACTATCAACTAATTGTCTGTTTCCTATTAAACCTGAATTTCCCCTAATGCTCCTGTACCTAGTTATCATTGGGAAGTGACTGGTGTAATTACTAAATGTCCTGTGGAAAATGAACGGGTATTTGGGATAAAGGAGATAGGACTCTATCAGTGTTCACCACTCCTCTGGCAACTTGTCCTACTTATGGTGGCCTGCAGGTTGCTGTGATGTTGGAAGCGATGCCACCAGTATTTCAAATGCCAACAGGGTCACCCAGGGTGAAAGATTTCATGGGAGCTTTCCGAATAAGACAGTAGGAAGGAGAACAGCCACTGAAAACCTTATGGATTACAGAAGAAGATTATCTGATACAGTGCTTCAAGAAGATGACCCCTCAGATTGGAAGGTGCACAAAATACGACCGAGGAAGAGCTGCCTCCTCAAAGTATAATAGACCTTACTGACACCGATGGAGTAAAGCTTTTACAACCTTCACATATTGATTTGGCATGACTCAAAATGAGAAGAAACAGCTGGGAATATCCATGAGTAATCAGAATGTGGAACATCTGATGTATAAATCTCGGAAAATTGCACATCATGAAATGGAACACGTAAAGATCGACTTCCTGGGATTAGTGAGCTGAAATGGACTCCTATTGCGTATGTTGAATCAGACGATATTATTTAGTATGCTTGGAGTGACAAAGAGGAATGTCATCACAATCATCATTTTAAAAAGTATTTTAAAAGAGTATTTTAAGATCCATGTAATACCCATGTACATATAAGAAGAACAAAATATGAATATCATTCAAATTTATGCACCAATCACTAAAGCCAATGATAAAGAGATTAAAGGTCTCAACCACCATTTGTGGTCTGAAATTGATCAAATCTGTAGTCAAGAGACATTAAAATGAGAAAGTTAGAAACAAAGAGAAAAGATCAATTGTTGGGAATGTGACATTGGTGGTAGAACAATGTTGGAGATAGCGTAACATAATTTTGCAAAACCAGTGACTTGCTCACTACCAGTTCAGTTTTTCATTTACATAAATTAAAATAATACACATGTGGACCTCACTAGACAGGATGCACAGGAATCAAATCCACTACATGTAGAAAGAGATGCTGAGGAAACGCAAAATCATCAGCCCAAACCAGGCCAAGGGTCAACTGTGGAATAGACCATCAATTGCTCATAGACAAATTCCAGCTAAAACTGAAAAAAATAAAAAATATAACAAGTCTGAAGACCAAAAAATTATGGCCTTGAGTATATCCCACTTGAATTTAGAGAACATCTCAAGCATAGATTTCACAAGAACTATCGTATGACATCAAGAACACCCTGAAGAAAGCAAAAGTCCTTAAAAAGAAAGAAAAGACTGAAATGGATATCAGAGAAAACTCTGAAACTTGCTTTTGTATGTAGGGAAGTTAAAGCGAGTGGAAGAACTGAAGTAGAAGAGCTGAACAGAAAACTTCAAAGGACAACTAGAGAAAACAAAGTAAAGCATGATGTGGAATGTGCAAAAGATCTGGAGTTAGAAACCAAAGGGAAGGGCACTCAAATGTTGAAAGAACTGAAGGAAAGCCTTAAGCCTTGAGCTGAAATACTGAAAGATTTTATAGGCAAAATATTGAATGATTCGTGAAGCCTCCCAGAAACACAGAAGGCATACACAGTCACTGTACGAAAGAAATCTAGTTGAAGTTCAACCATTTCAGAGATAGTATGTGACCAAGAACCAGTGAGTAAGATTGAAGGGAGAATTCCAGCTGCACCGAGGGCACTGGTGAGAACACTGGGCTCTGGGAACTGATGGAAGGCCAATTGCAGACACTTGCTTGTCTATTCCATGACATGTTTGAATGCAATTACCTGGGCAACTGGAAGAGATTCATATGTGTGCCCATTCCAAAGAAAGGTGGCCCAACAGAATGTGGAAATTATACATCAACAGTGTCACATGCAAGTAAAATTTTGCTGAAGATAGTTCAAAGTCAGATGCAGCAGCATATCAGTAGGACGCTGCCAGAGAACAAGATGGACATAGAAGAGCCTGTGAAACAAGGGATATTATTGCTGTCGTCAAATAGGTCTTACCTGAAAGCAGAGAATACCTGAAATATGTTTGCTTGTGCTTTATTGAGTATGCAAAGACATACGACTATATGATCATAAAAAACTAGGGATAAGTTGAGAAGAATGGGAATTCCATAACACTTCATTGTGCTCGTGAGAACCTGTACATAGACCCAGAGGCCGTCATTCAAACAGTGCCAGGGGATACTCAAAAAGTGTTTCAAATGTGCCTCACCATAGTTATCCCATCAGCATGCTGAGCAAATAATCCAAGAATCTGGACTATGTGTGTTAGAGTCAGGGTTAGGCTACCTTGCTTGCTGAAAGTGAAGAGGACTTAGAGACCACTTACTGATGAAGGTCACAGAGTACAGTGTTCAGTATGCGTTACGCCTCACAACTGGACCAACAAGCAATAGCTCGATAAATGCAGCAATGGTTCCAGTTATCAGGATTTCATTGACTTGGATTCATAACCAACACCCATGGAAACAGCAGTCAAGAAGTCAAAGGATGTGGCGCACTGGACAAATCTGCATGAGACCTATTTAAAATCATGAAAATAGAAATGTCACTTTGAGGGCTAGATGCTCTTGGCCCAGACCATGGCATTTCCCTATAAATGTGAAAGCTGGACAATGAATAAAGAAGCCTGTAGAAGAGTGGGTGCCTTTGAATTATGGTGTTAGTAAAGAATACTGTAATCGCAAGAGCCGCCAGAATCACAAGCATATTGGTGCTGGAGGAAGTACAGCCAGAATGCTCCTGAGAAGCCAGAATAGTGAGATGTCATCTCACATCCTGTGAACATGTTGCCAGGAGAGACCAGTCCCTGGAAAAGGCCCTCATACTTGGCAAAGTAGAGGGTCAGCAAAGAAGAACGCCCTCCGTGGGCTGAATTGGCACAGTGGCTGCCGCGACAGGCTCGAGCATAACAGCTGTGAGATGATGCAGGAGCGGGTGGTGTTCTGTCCTGCTGGCCATGGGGTCTCTATCAGTCAGAACTGAGCAAAAACTGCGCTCACTACAGACCTGCTCACTAGAGACTATATTCCTATTTATACGTTTGAAACTATATTCTGCATCTACCATGTGCCCGGCACTGAGTTAGGTATAAAATACACAAGAGTGGGTGAACCACTATTGTACAAATAAATATTGATATTTTGTATAAAGAAAAGATTAAGCAGATCACCAAATCAATTAACATTCTCGAAATTATTTTTCCTTTTGTCTTTCCTAGATCCTGAAAGGCAAGAACTTGGTCAGTCTCAATAAGGTCACTGGTCCAATCGTTCAGATATCCATATATCCCACACATTACTAATGCCAGTTAAGTCAGTGATGCATCTGTAAGACAAAGTCTAGAGAGACCAGAGATGGATGCAACGGGGTGCCTCTGCTCAGGCAGCCCCCAGCCTGGGAGATCAGACTCACGTAGGGAAAGAAGACATAAGAGTGATTGTTGGAAGAGATGACAAGCAGGGCTTGTCATCCTGGCTAAAGAAATATCTGGCGGGGCAGCAGACCTTCTGGGACCAGGCACTGACTGGGGACCTAGTGCTCCCAGACCAGGCACCACGGAGCAGCCTGACCGGCCGAGTGTGTGTCTGTGTGCGACCTTGGCGGTGAGAAGCAAAGAAGTCAGCCCCGGGAAAAAGCCCAAAGACAGTAGGCAAAGTATTGAAAGTGCTCTTTATTAAAACCGAGTAAAAATCTAGGAAGAAAAAAATATATATATCTGGTATTGTTTTTATCAATAAGGCATCCTGAGGAACTCTGTCTAATATTTCTGCTAGCAGTGATATCAAGCAAAGAGGAGAAGTGCATTGGATACAGGCATTGGAGCAATTTTATGTACTTGATGAATTAATAAAAATATTAAAATTTCACATAAAGATAATGGATAATTATCGTTCGTTCAAATCAATATTTATTGAGTATTTATTCTGTGCCAGGTCCTCAAGATACAATATTAAAGATATTAAGTGGTGTCTTCTTTCAGGCAAACATACGCACATACACACACACTAGTCAATGATATAAAAATGCATGTCAAATTTCATACATCCATCATAGAATTTATGTTATGTCCACATTCTTATGAGAAGAGTTCTGAAAAGATTCGCACCAAAATGTTCACGTCCCTGGGTGGTTGCATTAGGTTGGGTTGTCTAGCGAAACAAAAGCAGTGTAGGCATAGATGTATGAGAAAGAGCCTGACTATCAAGAAGTCATTTTATATCAAGAAGGCATCCCATCCCCGCAAGTCCATGAGGTTGACACTCGCCGAGCCCTCTGGACTCCAGGAGCTGCAAGTGGATGATGCGGAACTCTGACGAGTGTGCGAAGCAGGAAGATTGCAGGGGTGCAGTGTGGCATGGATCCAAGGTTGATGGGAACGTGGGGTGGGGGGAGTGCGCGGCCACAGCTTCCAGCGTCGCCGTGCCCCCTGGAGGTAGACACAGATCTAAACAAGGAGCCAGGCAAGGCACAAGGAGAAAAGATGGCTCCAGGTGGCATTGAGACAAAGGCCACACCTGACGGTGGCATCCTGGGACTGTAACCTACTTGATAGGTTGGACTCCACCCCCCACTGCACCCTGGTGTAAACTGACGGAAAAGCAGAAGTGCCACCGAGGTAGAATCACTGAGGACTCTTACCATGTTCCTCAACATTTTCTCATTTTTCTACCTTAGAACAAAGCCCAGGAAGAATTCAGGACTTTGGGCTAAAATTAAATCCTAAGTCTGTGGAATAGGAGGGAGAAGCAGACACACTATTAAAATTTCCCAAGAATTGCTTCGGAGCTTGTTTTCACTTCCTATTTGGGTCTGGCCCGAGCCTCCCTCCTCTGCCTTCCCGCCTCAGCGTGGCTCTCCCTCCTGCCAGCTCCGGCATTTCTTGTGGTTTCCAAATAACCACTGAACGCATTCCAGGCGCTTTTGCCTCACATCCAAAGACTCTAGGATTTGGCCACTGGCTCTTTTTCAAGACATCTCCCCCACGTTTCATTCACTGATCCACTCAACAAGAAACATTTCCTGAGTACAAGTCATTGTGCGTGACAAATAGAGGGCCCAAAAATGGAAGAACAGGCGGACACAATCTCTCCAAAGCAGTACAGGGTTGGAGACCAGAATTCTGGCTGCAATCCTGTTAGGAAAGGAAGGAAGACGTGGATCCGGTGCCTTTTGAGCTGGTGTTCATTGGATAAACAGAGGTCACCAAAATGGTAAATATTGACATTGCCTAGTGACATTGTTTAGTGGGCTGGGACGTGTAGACAGCGTTTTCATCAAGAAGTTATCCTGGGGGAAAAAAAAGTTCTCCTGGCGATCCAGTGTCAGGTGCACCTTAATCATCCTTGCTTTTCAAGCTTCTAAAGGGATCTTGTGCAGCAGATTTACTAATGCAATAGGTCTTTGGAGCTCTTGACTGCTGCTTCCATGAGCATTGATTGTGGAGTCAAGCAAGGCAAAATCCTTGACAAGGTCCACCTTTTTTCCAGGGATCATAATGTTACCTATTGGTCCAATTGTGAGGACGTGGGCCTTCTTTCACATTGAGTTGCAATCCATACTGAAAGCTAAAATCCTTGGTCTTCATCAGCCAGCACTTCAAGTACTCCTTGATTTCAGCAAGCAAGATTGTGTCATCTGCATATCTCACGTTGTTAATAAGCCTCCCTCCAATCCTGATGCCACATTTTTCTTCACATAATCCAGAATCTCTGATGATTTACTTGGCATGCAGATTGAATAAATATGAGAGAATACAACCCTGTTGCACAACTTTCCTGATTTTGAACTGTGCAGCACAGTTTTCCAGAATTCCTTTCTTCTCAAGGTTGTCTATAGTTTGCTTGCACTCACTCATTTATGCTAGGACGGTTAGAAGACAGCTACTTGGCCAACTGACCGGAAGAGATCCCATTCCAAAGAAGGTGACCAAACAGAATCCTGAAGGTTAGCAACCCTCTAACCAGAATCTTAATCATGCTGATTCATTTTTTGATCAAAGCCCTTTATATCCCTGGTTTGTAGACATACCCCATGTGTCTGTGTGTCTCTATGTCTATGCTTTTTTTTTTTCAAATAACCCCAAAGTGATTAGGTTTAGGATCCATGACACTAGTGCAACCTATTTAATTATATTATATTGCAGCATGGAAAGTGATTACATGACATATTAGGCTATTACATTGTATTACACCCACAAATTATGTAGTAGTCCAACAAATATCTTGAAGTGGCAAAATTTAATACATAACAGCATACTACTGGAAATTGACCCAGCAACATCGGCTAAAATTCAGTATGTCCTTTAACCCGGCAATGCCATTTTTAGGAGTTTATCTTAGTGAAAGGGAAGCATCATTATCAGAAGGAAAAATAGAAACACAAGTGTGTTCATTTCAGCATGTTTGCCACCTCAGAAACAACCTGAGCACCCATCTGTAGATGGAATGAGTGAATAAATTGTCAAACCTCTATACTATGAGTTTTCTGCACCTATTTTAAAACACAAGTAGTACTTAGAAAGAATACGCTGAGGGACAATGTGAAGGACAGGATTAGAGAAATGAGTTAATACATGATAAAGCAAGTATCAGGAAATGGTGTTTGCAGGATCTAGGTATAGATATTCACTGTTCAATGTTTTCCAACTTTTCTGTTCATTTTAAAACATTCAGAATAACTTATTGGGAACAAAACTACGATCACTTAGAAAAATAACACATGAGGTAGGGGTAGAGAATCCGTTGTAGAGTGATGCCATGGTTGTGAGTGAGACCAGCTCTAGAGCTTCCTGAGTCTCAGAACCAGCTCCATCACATAGAGCCGTGTGCTCTTGTGCAAGTCGAAATCTGTGTCTCAGTCTTTACTCATTGTTACGAGGAGTAATGAGTGATTGCCTTTAAATGTCTTAAAACAGTTCCAGACATACAGTAAAGTGTTCGCTACATATCATTATTGCCTATGATTATTTGAGGGGGTGAGAGAGAAGTGCATGGACTAGGAGGGAGCAAACAAGCCTCTGCCTCTCTATATAAATATAAATGCAAATATATGTATGTATACCTAATAGAGGAGCCCTGGTGGCTTGTTGGGTAAGCGTCGGACTGCTAAGCGCAGGCCAGCAGTTTAACCCCTCCTACTCCAGAGGAGAAAGGCGAAGCTGTCTGCTCGAGTAAAGATGCACAGCTTCAGAAACCCGCAGTAGGGTCAAGTAGGAGTCAGCATGGACGCAGTGGCCGTGGGCCTGGATTGGGCTGGCTGAGGAACACATGGTATGAATATACAATAAAGGATGCGCACCAAAAATATTTGGATCATTTGCTTTCTGTTTGTCTTCCGTTTTTATGGTTAGTATATGTGGTAGTTACATAATCTGTTGCCAACTTGAAACTATTAAGAATGAAGGGGTGGAGTTTAACCTGTCAGTCAGGTTTCTGCTTGATGACTTCATTTGGAGGTGCTATGGAGATAAATAGCTCGCTGGAGGCGGGACACACACACACTCTCTCTTATGACAAGACACATGGAGCTACACTAGAACCCTGGAGCTGGAGGAACCATGTGGAGACTCACCCCAGCTCTGAGATACTTACATCACCACTGATTCACAAGACTTTTCACCCACTGGCCTGTGATCTTCCTGCAGTCGACGTTATTGCATGTGCTGCATGAGTGTGAAGAGGAATTTATAGATTGGTATAGGACATACGGGCTAATATCAGACTTATGGACTTAGTCTGGACTAGGCTGGGATGTTTTCTCAATATTCAATTGCTCTTGTATATAAAGCTCTTTCTTATACACATATGAGTGTTTCTGAATTTGTTTCTCTAGTCAACCCAGACTAACACAGTATGCCTCATGAGGAAGCCATCAGAAAACTCCAGATTAGGGAATGCTCTTCCAGATAACTGGTCTAGAAAACAAACAAACACGTGGAAAAACTTTTCAATCATATGCAGCATATGATAATTACAGGTTTGGGAAAAAATAGCTGCCAAAGACATTGGGGGACCAGCAGAGAAATTCTGAGCATCGCCTGGTGATCAATTCATATTAGAGAATTATTAGCAGGTGTGTTACATGTGATTACGGTATTGTGGTTAGGAAGGAGAGAATCTTTTTTAAAGGATGTGCATGCGGAGGTGTTTGGGTCATGAGGTCTGCAACCATTTTAAATTAGTTCTGAAAAGAACACACACAGATACCTGTTGGAGTGGTAACTGTGTGCGCCATTGAGCTGACCCAGCTCAGATACACAATTGACAATGCAGGTCTCAAAAGGTGAAGGAGGTGGTGAACATAAGTAGTATACATGGAATCACTGTTTCACATTTTCGGTAAGTTTGATTTTTCTTCTTAGTGAAAAGTTGAAGCTAAGGCATCAGAGCTTTAAAGTGCCGACCCGGGGGTTGTGAACAGAATGGGCACAATCTAGTATCCACTATCAGTCATGCTTTGGCCTTGAGGGCAAAGCGTGAACTGCAACCATGTCGAAGGTTAAAGTAGTGCTTCTCAGCCTGGGGTCCACCCATTGTCAGCATCAGAGTCACTGGAGGTCTTCTTTAACAATGCAGACCCTGAGCTTCTTGGCACATGCAGTTAATCACAGTCACTAGTGGTCCCAGAGGAGTCTCAATAATGAGGTTCACCAAACTTCCCTGGCCAGGAGATGCGCCAAGAGGATTGCTTAAACATACAGATTCCCAGGCTTCAGGAATTAACAGATTGAAGTGCTTCAAAAAAACTAAAGCAGTATTAGAAACACTAACTAGTCTATGGGAAGAAATTTGGAAGACAGCTGCCTAGAAGGGATCTGTGTTTGTGCCCATCCCCCACAAAGGTGACTTAACAGAATGTGGAAACTATCAGACAGCTTCATTAATATCACATGCAAGGAAATGTTTGTGGAAGGCATCTAAAAAACTGATGGAGTTGTACACCGACAGGGGGCTGCCAGAAATTTAAGATGGATTCAGAAGAGGACACGAAATGGGGGATATCATTGCTGATGTCAGATGGATCTTGGCTGAAACCAGAGAATATTGGAAATATGTTTACTTGTGTTTTATTGTCTACCTAAAGGCATTTGACCGTGTAAAGCACAACAAACTATGGATAGCTTTGTGAAGAATGGGAATTCCAGAACACTGCATTGAGCTCATGTGGAATCTGTACATAGACCCAGAAGCAAGCTGTCACAACAAGAGGCTGCCACATGGTTGGAAATCAGGGTTGTACCACCGGAGACACAGTTGGGGTTGTGCGACTGAGCTGACCCCACCACACTGAGGCAAAACACTGGGGTGTGCAATGGAGCGGTGGGGAAGCAGAGCAAGGAGGTCCTGAGGGAGTATAAAGAATGGACTTTGGGGCCAGGACGTGACACCCCATCAGACTCATCCGGAAAGTACTCCTAAAGGTCAACAAACAGACCTTGAACTACTAACAGGCTTTTTTTTCCCCCTGTCTTTTTTTTTGTTTTCTCTTTTTTCCTCTTCTTTTAAATTTTGTATGTCAGTGGCTTTTTTGTTTGTTAGCTAGTCAGGGTTGCTGTCATCGACAACATGTTCTCATGCGCCACTTTGGTGCTGTCAAAGCCATCCGCAATTTTATGTATATATTACTACATCTGCAGGTCCACCTAGATAAGACAGGCTGGACAAACAATGTGAGAAGAAAATAACGGGACCAACGGTCCTGGAGGAACATGAGAGCGTGGGAGGCAGGGGAAGGGAGGAGGTGTTGGCCAACCCAGGGACAAGGGAACAACAAGTGGTTCAAAGCCAGTGGAGGGAGGAGATGGGAGGACTGGTAGGGAGTGACCAAGGGCAAGGTAACTGGGAGGAATTACTGAAACCAGAATGAAGGATAAACGTGGTAGTGGGACAGGAGGAAAGCGTAAGGAAATAGAGGAAAGGAGTAGGAGGCAAGGGGCATACACAGAAGCCTAAATACAGACATGTACATATGTAAATATATTTCTGATTATGGAGGAAATAGATGTGCATATATTTTTAGGTTTAGTATTAAGATAGCAGATGGACATTAGGCCTCCACTCAAGTACTCCCTCGATGAAAGAATACATTGTTCTATTAAACTGGCATTCCATGATGCTCACCTTCCTGACACAAAGCGGGTGCATAAGCAAACGTGGTGAAGAAAGCTGATGGTCTCCGGCTATCGAAAGATATAGCATCTGGGGTCTTAAAGGCTTGCAGGCAAACAAGTGGCCATCTAGCTCGGAAGCAACAAAGCCCACAGAGAAGAAGCACACAAGCCTATGTGAACACGAGGTGTTGAAGGGATCAGGTAGCAGATACCAAAGAACAAAAATCATCATTGTGTGATCACCTTCCCCACATAAACGCTGAAGACAAATGTGTGCATAAATAAGTGTGGTGAAGAAGGCTGATGGGGCCCAGCTATCAAGAGATATAGCATCTGGGGACTTAAAGGCTTGAAAGTCAACAAGCGGCCATCTAGCCCAAAAGCAACACACCCACATGGAAGCAACACACCAACATGTGTGATCATGAAAGGCCAAGGGGACCAGGTTTCAAACACTAAAGGCGGGGGGGGGGGGAATATCATATCATCGTGAATGAGGGGAGCGCATGATGGGGACCCAATGCCCATCTGTAGACAACTGGACATCCCTTGCGGAGGGGTAGTGGGGAGGAGATGAGTCACTCAGGGTTCAGTGTAGCAACAATGAAACTCACAACCTTCCTCTAGTTCTTAAACGCTTCCTCCCCCACCCCAACTATCATGACCCCAATTCTACCTTGCAAACTTGGTTAGACCAGAGGATGCACAGCAGTACAGATGGGATCTGGAAACACAGGGAATCTAGGACAGATGAACCCCTCAGGACCAACAGTGAGAGTGACAATGTCGGGAGGGAAGGGGGGGGGTGTAGAAAAGAGGAACCAATCACGGGGATCTACATATAACCTCCTCTCTGGGGGATGGGCAACAGAAAAGTAGGTGAAGGGAGACTCCGGGCAGTGTAAGATAAGATAAAACAATAATTTATAAATTATTAAGGGTTCATGAGGGAGGGGGGAGGAGGAGGGAAAAAAGGAAAACGAGGAGCTGATTCCAGGAACCCAAACAGAAGGTGAATTTTGAGAATGATGAGGGCAATGAATGTACAAGTGACTTTACACAATTGATGTATGTATGGATTGTGATAAGAGTTGTATGAGCCCCAATAAAATGATTTTTTAAAAATCAGGGCTGTACCCTTTCACCATACATATTTAATTTGTATGCTGAGCTGATAGTATGAGACACTGGCTATATGAAGAAGAACATAGCATCAGGATGGGCTGAAGGGTCATTAACAACCTGAGCTACGCCGACAACACGACCTTACTTGCTGAAAATGAAGAGGACTTGAAGTACTCACTGGTGAAGATCAAAGCCTGCGATCTGGACTATACTTCCATGTAAAGAAAACAAAATTCCTCATAACTGGACCAACAGACAGCGTCATGGAAAAGGGAGAAGAGACTGATATGGTCAAAGATTTCATTTTACACAGATCCACAATCCACACTCATGGAAGCAGCTGTCAATCAATGAAACAACACATAGCACTAGGCAAATCTGCTGCACGAGACTTTTTTTTAAAGGATTAAAGGCAAAGATATCACGTTTAGGATTAAAGTCTTCCTGATCCAAGTCATGGTATTTTCAATCACCCCCACGTGCATATGAACACCAGACAATGAGTAAGGAAGACCAGAGAAGCAGCGATGCATTTGAATTATGGTCTTGGCAAAGAATCTTGAGAGTATCGGGGACTGTCAGAAAGCAAACGAATCTATCATGGAAGAAGTTTAGGTAAAATGTTCCGTGGAAGCAAGGATGGTGCGACTTCGTGGCACTTACTTATCAGAAGAGACCAGTCTCGGAAAAGGACCTTATACTAATGTTCCAGGTTATTGTTGTGGGTTGAGTTGTCCCTCCCAAAAAGGTATGTTAAATTCTGAGCCTCTGGTACTTAGGAACATGACCTTGTTTGGAAACAGGGTCTTTCAAAATCATTTAATTAACCTAAGGTCATACTGGAGTGGTGCTCCTAATCCCATCAAGCAGTGCCTTCTCATCAAAAGAGAGACGGCCCCGGGAGGAGGAAGGGCCTACACACTCAGAAGCAGATGCCACCAGAGAAGGTCACAGCCAAAGGCCACCAGAAGCTAGAAGAGAGGCAGAGAACAGTTTCTCTCTCTCTTAGGCCCCAGAACCTGAGGGCTGATATCCTGATTTGGACTTCCAGCCTTCCGAACTGTGAGGACAAACATTTCTGTTCTTTCAAGCACCCATTTCATGTTATAGCCGTGTATTAACAACCACAGGGAAACAGCTGCAATCAAGTTGACTGACCCGCAGTGACCCAAGGTGCTCCAGGGCAGAACGACTCCACAGGGTTCCCTTGGCTATATTCTTCAGGGAACAACTTGCCAGGCCTGTCTTCTGTACGGCCGCTGGCTGCATTCAAACCGTCGACCTTTCAGTTAGTGAAGTGCACAGCACTGGTGGGAGCTGGGGGCCTTTCTTTACTCCCGAAGCAGTAAAATGCTGGTCCTGGCACACGTTTGAGCGACATTCAAGCAAGGTCTCTCTAGCAAAGGGGCCCCGCTGGTATGTCTCAAATGGCTGTCTTCACATTCTAAGCCTAAGGGCCCAACTGGCTGGTGTCTTCCCGCCTGGAGCAGCCAGACCCAAGTGTTGGCAGGAGGCAGGGTGTTTGCTCCTTTGGCAGTCCCGGTTCCCACTGCACAGTAGTCGTCAGCCCTGCGGGCTGTATGCAGACATGTCGTGGCTTGCTGAGCGCATCGCTGAAGACAAGGCCCTTTGTCTTTTCCCCTGCACAAAGGAGAGCCCCGGTGGATGTTCGAAGGTCATGGAGTGCATTGTGGGTCCCCCCCAATATGTGTTGTGTGTTGTAAATCCTAACCTCTGTGTCTGTGGCTACCATCCTTCTCGGTCATTGCAACTCATGGAACTTCTGTCACAGCAGCGCCTGAGAACAAAGAAGACCGCGTCCCTTTGGAGGATTCTGGGGAAACCCACAAATACCCCCTCTCCAAGCAACTCCCCGCTCAACTCTCTTAGAAACTCCTATCATATGTTCACATAAAGCAGAGATCGAAAGTCAACAAAATCGGTTTTTTGTCGAGTTAGTGGATTCTCAGCTTGACACACGCAAGTTGATCCTGCCCTGACTTCACCCACTGCTCCTCAGCCCCACCTCGCCCCCCCCCCCCCCATCAGCAGCCACCCCTCTGGCTTCCAGTCCATTGTTGAAGCTTGCCGAGCCCCCTGGCCCCTCTGGAAGCCTTTACACTTGCCATTCCTGGAAGATTCTGGTCTTCCAGTTTCTCATCCAGCACCTGGCACGGTCAACGCCTCCTTCAGAGTTTAGCTCAGAAGCCCCTCTTCCGAGAGGCCTTTGTGGATGTCACTAAAGTAGTGGCCCCCTGCCTATCACAGCGCCTAACATAAAGTGAAACTGGCTTGTTTATTTTCCAGTTTCCCTCCTGATTTCCTCTCTCTGGTCAGGCTTTGTGTTTGACAAGAGCACGGAACACCGTCATCACCCTCAGGGTGCCCAGTAGTTGCTTCCCACTTACCACAGAGAAGAGCACCAAAGCTTTCAGCCAACGAGCGCGAACGAGCTCCGAGCTCGGAGGGGAGCTTGGAAGTGCCCATGTCCAAGGTTGCATTCTGAACTTAAATGCCCCGACCTCTATTTTGAGACCCAGTCTATGGACTGGCACCCAATCTGTGAGGAAAAAGGGAAGGAACAAAAAGCATAGCCTTTAAAAATTGCCTCTTGGAAAGGACGGCGGGGGTTTCTAGCAGGAGGCCTGGAGGCTGGGTGATGAAATGCTTGGCTGTGAACCAAAGATGGAAGGTTGAAATCCACCAGCCACCCCTTGGAAGAGAGCTGGGCCAGGCTACTTCCGTAAGGATTTACAGCCTTGGGAATCATTTAACTCTGGCCTGTGAGGGTCACTATGAATCAGAATCAACTCAATGGCTTTTAGTGTAGTTCTGGTTTATTGTTGGGGGTTTTCTAAGGTAACCAATATCAAATAACAAGCAATCTAAGGCAAAATGGGTTTTAGTGCAAATCCCAATTTCCAAAGAGTGGATAAGTAGGCAGTGGGGTTTAGGTGCTCTAAAATCCAAACGGGCCCCAGGAAAGCAACTCTTGATTAGTAGGAGACAAGCCTGGGTGAATCTCTGTACTCAGGAAAGAGACAGGGCACTGACATGCCTGCAGGAACCACTACTCTCTCTGCCATGCAACCAGGAGAAATGGAGGGTGCCTGGCTATCATGACTGAACATTTAATCAAGGATTCAACAGATGGATCTTGGTCACAAGGAGGAAAATTGGTGAACAGAACTTCACATTCATATGGAAACCAGACTTATTCGATCTATCGAAACCTGGGAAGATCCCTGAATCTATTATCCTGAAATACTCCTTTAACCTTGAAGCAGAACTGTCCCATGAGGCATGTTGGTAGACTAAATATATGGCTCAAGTAATGAAAAACGTTTGCCTTATTCCATGATGCTTACCTTCCTGACACAATCGCTGAAAACAAATGAATGTGGTGAAGAAAGCTGATGGTGCCCGTCTATCAAAAGACATAGCGTCTGGGGTCTTAAAGGATTTAAGATAAACAAGCAGCCATCTAGCTCAGAAGCAACAAAGCCCACATGGAAGAAGCACACCAGCCTGTGTGATTACGAGGTGTCGAAGGGATCAGGTATCAGGCATCAAAGAACAAAAAATCATATTATTGAGAATGAGGGCAGAACAAAACGCAGACCCAATGCCCATCTGTAGGCAACTGGACATCCCCTTACAGAAGGGTTGAGGGGAGGAGACAAGCCAGTCTGGATGCAGTGTAGCAACGATGAAACATGCAACCCTCCTCTAGTTCTTAAATGCTTCCTCTCCCACACTATCATGATCCCAATTCTGTATTACAAATCTGGCTAGACAAGAGGATGTACACTGGTACAGATAGGAACTGGAAATACAGGGAATCCAGGACAGATGATCCCTTCAGGGCCAGTGGTGAGAGTGGCAATACCAGAAGGGTGGAGGGAAGGTGGGGTAGAAAGGGGAAACCAATTACAAGGATCTACATGTTACCTCCTCCCTGGGGGACGGACAACAGAAAAGTGGACGAAGGGAGATGTTAGACAGTGTAAGATATGACAAAATAATAATTTATAAATTATCAAGGGCTCATGAGGGAGGGGAGAGCAGGTAGGGAGCGGAAAAGTGAGGACCTGATGCAAAGGGCTTAAGTGGAGAGCAAATGCTTTGAAAATGATTAGGGCAAAGAATGTACAGATGTGCTTTATACAATTGATATATGTATATGTATGGATTGTGATAAGAGTTGTATGAGTCCCTAGTAAAATGTTAAAAAAAAAATTAGCCTTGAATGACTGAGTGCAAGGCCCAGGATGGAGAAAATCTGAGGACTGTTTCGAAGTGAACCATGGAAGAAGCGACATCAGATCTTTGCGACTAGAATCTCATGTGGCCCTAAAGAGCAAGCAAGCGAGGGGTAAAGGAGCTTCCGTATCCCTAACTAATAATTGACGAGCCTACTCTCATGGGCTCTTTAGGAGATTTGAAAATACCTGGTACGTTCTTTGGTATGTAGGAAAAACTTGATCAATATCCATTTCTCCTTTTTATCTGGACAAATTAGTGTATGTTAATTTGGCTAATTTATAGCCAGGAACTGCTTCACACAGAGATAGGCCTTAAGCACTCCTCAGACACATGGTTTCTCAAAAGTCACGGAGTGAGGCCTTGGTCAGGATTGCCAGGGCTTGAGTCAGGATTCCAAGGGATGAAGAGAGAGATGGGGAGGAAGGAACTGCAGAACTGGTGACAGATGGAATGTGGGAAGGCTAAATCAGGAGTCAGGTCAGCTAAGATAGCAACAGGGAGGGGCAGCACAGGAGCTGAGGCTTAGGGGGACTCAACTTGAGTTCGGATCTCATTATAAGGAGCTCAGGGATGTCTCAGCCTTGGCAGTGCCACACATTGGGACTGAAGCCACCACCCTGTTAGGCAAAGGCAGAGTGGTAATTGCCTGCCCCAACTTCCTATATTTCTAGAGCATCCTTAGATCAAGGGACCTGTTCTAAAAGTCAAGTCCAAATGGAGATGCTGGCGGCCCAGGTCAACCTAGTTGGGATACCTGGCAGGTGAAACATTAGGATTCCTGGGGAATTTGACTTTTTTCTTTTTCCTTACTTCAGTTCGTATCTCCAATTAGTTAAAGTTTTATGTACCTTAAGGATAGTTCTCAGATCTTCTCCGGCTCTTCAAAAGGCAGCATTTTTCCAGAGAAAAGACTTCTCAACTCCTACCTCAAGTAATTAGAAGGACATTTTCCAAAGGCATTGGGCTGCTAATTGAAAGGCATTTCAAAACCACCAGCCCCTCCTTTGGATGAAGGTGAGACTTTCTACTCCTATACAGATTCCCAGGCTTGAAAACCCACAGGGCAGTTCTACTCTGTCCGACAGAGTCACTATGAGTCAGAATCGACTCAATGGCAGTGAGTTTGCATTTTTGTGGTGGTTTATCCAAAGCCCATGAGCAATTGTGATTGGTTAAGACTCTTCTGCACTCAAAGCAGCCAAACTTGGACAAGCATTTTCCATCCTTGAAGAAGGCTCTGAGACTGTCAAGCTTACAGGAGCAGACCGTCTCATCATTTTCCCTTGGGGCCACTGGTGAGTTAGAACCACCAACCTTGTGGTTATTAGCTTCTGTTGAACAGAAGCCGGGAAGGATCAACTCTATTTTTAGAATACTTACAATGTCTTACATGATTTCTAAATGGAATAATCCAAACCAATTAACTGGTTCACTTATTCAAATAAAATATAAATATGAGCAAACGAACCACAATTTCAAACACACATGCAGATGGGTTCACACTTCTTAAAAATAAACAAATGTGTGAAGTATTAATTTTAGGATTTTTTTTCCAGTAAAACACCTCATAAGGTGTTACAGATAAACTTTTAAATAAATACAGGCAGAAGGATTAATGTAAGCACACAAAAGTACTCCTATTTACAGGATTTATATATGGGTCAGGATTTCAGAAGTGGGGCCCCAGACCTTGACTTGCTCCCTGATTGGCCCAAGATAAAGGAAATGCAAATTATTTGTTCAGGAAGTCATCAGATTCTTACTCAGACTGGTTATTGATGCAATAATTATACCTTTTTTCATTGAAAGTGCCAATAAAGTGTATCTATGAGTTTAAATAGTTGAAATTCAAATATGTGCAGATTTAAGGTTGGATTTTCACAACCTAAACAAAAACCAGAATTTCCCACTCCTATATTATATATCCCACCCCAATATATAAAAAACAGCCACAGGGGACGTTCTACCATGCCCTGCAGTGTTGCTATGCATTGTAAATGACTCGGTGCAGTGAATTTGGTTTTATTGAGTTTGGGTTCTGATACTAAGCTAGAAAACGTCTACCAAAGCAATATGAAGAATATTTAAAACGGAAGTTACAGATTGATGTTAGGAAAGTGTGTGACTTTCAGGCACTGTAGGAAGGTGACTAATGACTTAGAGCACCAGCTCCAAGATCAGGCAAAACCCACCCAAACCAAACCTGCAGTGCAGTGGAAGGCTTGGTGTGGCTCTTCTAGCCATCAGCTTTTCAACTCCTGCCAAATGGCAATCATCAAGAACGAAGAGGTGCAAATGTGAGGTGTCTGGCCTACCTAGGGGATTGGGTTGCTTGATAATAATGTAAACAAGGTTCATAGCACCTCCCCCATCACACCTACACACCCACAAATAGCGTGGGGCCATGCGAAGGAGGTGTTTGGAACTCTTAACTTGGGGATTGGTCAATTTTTGTTATCCTGCTAGATTTAAATGAACCATCCTAGAAGCAGAAAGGGGGATTTCATTACCATCAAGAAATAAGAGTCAGGAATAAGTGTGTCCTTTAGACCCTGAAATGCCTTGACTCAGGAGATCGTATATTTATTTAGTTTAGTTTAAATAACTTTAGGAACTAGATCCTATACTCTCTAGAAGAGTCATAAAGGACATTATTATGAGGAACCTTGAAATAAAACTTAAATATGTAACAGGCAAGATTTTCCTAATTTTTCTGACTGAGAACATCCTAAGGGTGTAGAAAATATGGGGTTAATCAATATCAATTATTTCTTGCCTTTAGGAGAAAGATGTTAGTGTCCATGATATGGGAGACTCTCTATACAGAGGCTGTTTAAATATATATATATATGTGTGTGTGTGTGCTTATATATTATATAACACGTTTATGTTATATAATATATTATGTGTTTATATATTATATAATACATATGATATGTATTTATATATTGGCTTTTTATTGAGGTTGTGAAAATCTGATCATAAATCTGAGCACATACTTGAATTTCCACTATTTGAACTCATAGATAGCTTTTACTGGTACTTTCAACGAAAAAAAGGTACAATTACCCCAGATGGCAGAGAAGTGGGACAAAGAGCATGAGACAGAGCAGAGGGCATTCAAGCCCAGTGACTTAGAACAGGACACTTACTTGCTGGAGGGTTTCCCCCGGGCACTTATTGGAGAGCTAGGTTTGCTGAGCATCTTCAGGCTGAGATGCATTGGCAGAGAGGAGTGCCTTTGGGGCATTTATTGGTAGGGCTAACAGCGTTTTGTAAGCTTGCTCAAACTGGGATGCAATTCCCTAGATTACTTATTATGGCTCTCCTGCCCATATTTCTTGTAAGCATCTGCAAAATTGATGGACACAGGCAAATAGGGTGTTATCGGAGTCTAACCAGGGGACTGGTTAGCTTTATCATCCTGCTAAGTATAAAATCAACCATCTCAGAAGCAGGAAAAGGAAAAAATCAGGAAAATCTCACAACCATTAAGAAGGACCATGAGTATAGCTATAGGCATGTATATATATAAAATATTAATTTATAATGAAAGGGATAGAGGCCAATGTACACATATTTATATGATAAGTATTAAGACAGCAACCAAGACTTTGGTCCTCTATTCAAGGCCTCCCTTAACACAAGAACATTTGGTTCTAATAACCTGGCACTCTTTGATACTCACCTTCCCAACAAGATCACCGAAGACAAAAACGGGTGCATAAACAAATGTGGTGAAGAGAGCAGATGGTGCCTGGCTATCACAAGATACAGTGTCTGGGGTCTTAAAGGCTTGAAGATAAACAAGCAGCCATCTAGCTGAGAAGCAACAAAGCCCACAAGGAAGAAGCACACCAGCCTGTGTGATCACAGGTGCTGACAGGGTCAGGTATCAAAGAACAAAATAACATATCATTCTGGATGAGGGGGAGTGTGGAGTGGAGATCCAAAGCCCATCTGTAGGCAACTGGACATCCCTTTACAGAAGGGTCTCGGGGAGGAGACGAGTCAGTTAGGGTGCAATGTAGCACCAATGAAACATACAGCTCTCCTCTAGTTC
Organism: Tenrec ecaudatus; assembly: GCF_050624435.1. Lineage (NCBI taxonomy): Eukaryota > Metazoa > Chordata > Mammalia > Afrosoricida > Tenrecidae > Tenrec > Tenrec ecaudatus. The sequence continues at coordinate 50,762,937 of NC_134543.1, forward strand.
TTTAATGCTCGCCTCCCCCCACTTTCATGAACCCAATTATACACTGGTACAGATAAGAGCTGGAAACACGGGGAATAAAGGACGACATATGAACCCCTCACGACCAATAATGAGAGCAGCCATACCAGGAGGGTATGGGGACGGTGGGGGAGAGAAGGGGAACCAATCACAGTGATCTACATATAACCCCCTCCCTGGGGGACGGAAAACAGAAAAGTGGGTGAAGGGAGACATCAGACATCAGACAGTGTAAGATATGAAAATATAATAATAATTTCTAAATTATCAAGTGTTCAGGAGGGAGGGAGGGTGGGAGAGGGAGGGGAAAATGAGGAGCTGATACTAAGGCTCAAATAGAAAGAAAATGCTTTGAGAATGATGATGGCAACAAATGTGCTTGACACAATGGATGTATGTGATAAGAGATATATGAGTCCCCAATAAAATGATTTTAAAAATAAAGAAATAAATAAAGGAAACAAAAAAGATATAGCATCTGTGGACTTAAAGACTTGAAGTCAAACAAGCGGCCATCTAGCAGGGAAGCAAATATATCCACATGGAAGAAGCACACCAACCTGTGTGATAATGAGGTGTCGATGCGATCAGGCAACAGGTATCAAAAGATCCAAAACAAACAACTATATCGATGCAAAAGAGGGGGTTTGGAGCAGAGAAGGCCAAAGCCAATCTGTAGATAATTGGATACCCCCCCACCCCACAGAAGTGGTATAAAGATGATTCAACCAATTGGTAGTATAGTACTGATAAATCACACATTCCTCTAGTTCCTGAATACTTCTTCCTCCCCACTACCATGACCCAGTTCTAACTTACAAATCTGGCTAGACCAGAGAACACACATTGGTACAGAATTCCAATGGAATTCAGGAAAGATAAACCCCTCCAGAACAGTAGTGGGAATAGCGATAGCATGAGGGTATTGGGATGGTTATGGAGGAGGAAAAGATGAGAAAAGGGGAACCCATCACAAGATTGGATATTTAGCCTCTCGCCCCCACAGGAAGGGGACAAATAAGAGAAATGTGGGTGAAGGGAGACAGAGGACAGTGTAAGATATGAACCAACAATAACAATATATAATTGATCAAGGATACAGGAGGGTAAGAGGATGGAGGAGGGAAGGGGGGAAAGTGGAACTTATATCAAGGGCTCAACCAGATGTCTTGGCAATGATGATATGTATGAATATGCTTGGTACAATTGATGTATGGAAGGTTATGAGAGCTGTAAGAACCCCCAGTAAAATGATGGGAAAAGAAAAAAGAAAAACCATGAGCAGAGTGTGTGCTTTGGACCCCAAGATATCTGTTCCAATAAGAGGTAGCAACATCAAAACCATGAGGCAGAGTGGTGAGCTTCTAGCCCACTCTAAGGAGTTAAACTGAGGGCCTTAAGGCAGAGGCCAACTTACAGAGCGGAGTACACTTTGGGCATTTATCAGCAACCAAAGGAGCTAAGGCCAAGGGGCCATGTGGTGAGGGCTCGAGGGCCAGAGGGGTGTGTGCCTGTGATCACAGATGAGAGAAGCGCTCCTGGCTGAAGAGTTGATGTTTCTGATCCTGAAATGGAACCTGTACGTCCCTCATAATCTCTATCATTGCGAGTATTCTCTGTGAGTAACCACTGTAACGGATTATAGAAACTAGCAGCAAAAACAGTGCTGTACAAGGGACCACTGGTGTCAGCACAGGGTAAAGAAGGATGGTGGGTGGGGCTATGTCTGACCTCCACCTCATAGGATCATTGTTGGGCATTTGTGGAGTTAAAGTCTCCTTCCCCCGGGTATAGCCATAGGAATTCAAAGGTGGCCTCCCATGCCAAGGGCAGAGGCCAAGGCACCTCCTGATTGACAGGTTGAGGACCAGAGAGGCATTCCTGTGGGCATGGATGAGAAGAGGCCTGCCTGATTGATTTATATCCCAGGGGGGTGATTGCTAATGCTGCACTTCTTTGTTCATATGGGTTTTTGCTTTCCTGCTTGTAATTTCTCTCTCTCTCTCTCTGTGTGTGTGTGTGTGTGTGTGTGTGTTTTGGTTGTTTGCTGGCTGGCTTATGGCTGCTATTGTGACTGACAAAGTAAACCTGAGATGTGTAAACCCGAGACATGTAAACCCCATGGACAAGCAGATGGAGTCTGGGCTCCTAGTTAACTCCAGACCCAAATCAAGAACAGTTAGCTCAGATAATATGGCCTTGTTCAATACTCACCTTCTTCAAATGATGACTGAAGAGAAGGGTGCTACAGCAAAGTGTGGTGAAGAAAGCAGATGGTGCCTGGCTATCAATTGGAATAGTGTCTGAGGTCTTAAAGGCTTGTATTCAAACAAGCAGCCATCTAAGTGAGAAGTCCACATAGAAGAAACACACCAGTTTGTGTGATACAAAGATGACAAACAAAAATTTTGAATATGGTGAAAAGTATTAGAGATAAAATTATGAACACCCAATTTGTAGAAGGCTATGAAGGACAGTGGGGGCCCAAACCCATCTTCAGACTATCTAGTGACTCCGAGGCACTGGGAGATCCCCTTAGCCACCAACCAGTCTCAGACAGCCTTAATATCAGGCAGAGACCATTATAATCTAGATTATGCTGGCTTGAACTTGATACTTGGCAAGTTGATCAAGTGTAGACCCTCCCTATAGACCTGACCTGAATTTATTTTGGGTGCAAGTATCTCTTACTTGTTCCAAGACAGAAATGTCTTCTCTGGCTTTTTGAATGTTGATGGGGTCTTTCCTTCTTACTCGTTGTATTTTTGTCTTTATATTATAAATTCTATCCCTACCTCCTTAATTTCAATTTTGGTTTTTATTGTTTCTGTTGGGTTTCCCAGTTTGTGACCCACAGAAGGAGTGGATGCAGTGATAATAACTGACACAGGGTGTATAGGGGATGCAAGGGGTGGTGATATGGAGGGAAGGGTGACTTAGGGAGTAAACCATGAAGGCAGGATTTGGGAACACTAGAAGTGATTGTGATCAGCACAACTAATTTTAAAGGTGACTTAAGCATGGAGGGGAATGTTCTAAAATTGATGTGGTAATAATTGTACAATTATTCTTGATATGATTGAACTACCGAATTGTGTGATATGTAAATTATGTGCCAATAAACTGTGTATTTAAAAAAAAGATAAAAGAGAAGAGGCTACCAGAGAAAAAAACTGTTTCCTAAGTGTTCCTGAACCTGAATTGTAACCAATGACTTCCCTAATAAACCCCATGACCGTGAGCATTGTCTGAGTTTTGCGTAGCCACTGTAACCGATTTTCCAACCCAGCAGAGAAGCAGAGAGCACTGTTGAAATGGTGGTTGTTGTCATCGTTGGTAAAGAAGGGTGGTGGATGAAGAAGGCATGTCTGACCCCCATCTCCAGGAATTGGCCTTGTGCTGATGTTGGGTTTGACTCTTCTTTCCCCTTGTGGAGTCAGAGGTCAGCTCCATGCCATTTTTACAAAGCTGGTGGCCAAGTCTTGACCGCTTAAAACCAAGTCGGTTGCTGTTGACAACCTCGCATGTGTCAGAGTAGAACTGTGTTCCAGTTCTGAATGGCTGAGCTTTTAGAAGTTGGGTGCCAGGACTTTCTTCCCAGGCACCTGAGTGTACTTGAACCCCCTAACTTTTGGTTAGCAGTGTAGTGTGTTGACCATTTACACCACCCAGGGGCTCCAGCCGCCTCACTATTGTGTAATATGAGTTAGTATTTCACATCATGTGGTCTCAGCTTTCTGCCTACCTTAGTGAGTTGTAAGAGGATTCAGGAGATAAGATAAGATGTAAGTGCATCAATTAGAGTACGGTCAGGAGACTGAACACACACCACTTTCTTAATCAGGGGATTTAACTTTTAAAGTTGTTAACTGGAAAGTTGAAAGGACATGATGGTGAAGCAGGTCTGACAAGTGTGGGGAAAACTGCAGACTGGGGTCCACTGCTCTTCCTGGAAGGGAGGTTGGAGACAGGAGCAGAAGGCAAAGTGAAAGCCAACCGGAAACAGACAGAAAGGAGCAAGCTTTTCCCTCCTACTCTCACTCTCTATTGCTCTGAGTCACTCAACTATATTGCCCCAGAAGGTCCTTTGCTGAGCGTTTGTCAGCAGTGTGGGGTAAAGAACTTGAGCCACGGAGGCTGGACGGACCCCTGGAACTACAGAGCTGAGGTCATCTTTAAACCCTGAACCCAAAGCATCCCCCAAGTCTTCTTAAAACCTTAACTAGTAAAGACTGTCAGCCTTGAGCACTATGTTCTTTGACGCTCTCTCTCTATGGGATCCAACTGACAGCAGCACTCAGAAAGATCCGAACCTTGGAGGGCAGTGAAATGATATCAATGGAGAAGGAAGAAGCAGAAAATGAGGTGAGATCAGGGGCACAACCTGAAGACTCTGCATGGTGTGTGTCAACATTGTTGAATTGGTGTATGTTCTATATAGTGTTTCATAACACAACATCTTGAGAAGGATAGAAAAAGGACAGCATCGAACCAAACCGACTGCTGTCGAGTCAAATCTGACTCATTGTGACCCTGTAGGACAGACTAGAACTGCCCCTGCGGGTTTCTAAAACTTTAACTCTTTATGGGAGGAGAAAGCCCTCTTTCTCTCCCTTGGAGTGGCTGGTGGTTTTGAACTGCTGACCTCGCGGTCAACTACACCACTAAGGAAACACCAAGAAAAATAAAAGTTGTGAAGAAGTTTTGGAATAGCTGTTAGGAGTTTGGTCAGGCGTCCATTGGGAAAAAGGACCAAAAAGACAATCAAACGCTTGTTGAACCGTGCTGGGGGCCTTGCTGCTTTCCAATACACTTCGTTAGTCGGTTAGGCCCCTCGGCTTTCTTTGGGAAGAGCAGGAAGGACACTGCTGGTCAGGTGAAGACAAGTCTGTGGATTGGTGGAGTGGGTAGGGTGGAGAGGTTGAGAAAGCAGGCGGGGCTGAGAACACATTGGAAGTTGCTGAGCAGGAAACCCAGGTCATGTAAGATGTGTGACATAATCTCCCTGGATAGACCCAGGGTGAGGAACTAGATGAGAGGTCATGAGGACAAGGAAGAAAGGCCCAGGAGGGGACAGGGAGGGGGTGGTGTTCAGTGCTCAACATCTGGGGGAAGGAGTTGAGGGACAGTCCAAAGGAAATGAGAGATCTGACACCATTACTACTAACTCCCCAAAGCCACGACCAGGCTCTTCATTTTTCACTGCCAGGAGTCGACGTCCGCTCACAGCAACGCTAAAGGGCATGGTAGGGCCGCCTGCGTGTTTCCAAGACTGTAACTCTATAAGAGTAGAAAGCCCGTCTTCCAAATCCCATGGTGTGACTAGTGGTTTTGAACTGCTGACCTTGCAGTTAGCAGCCCAACTGGCAACCATTACGCCACCAGGGCCCCACACACCAAGCTCTTCATATCGGTTATGTATAGAAATAAAAGGAATGCCATGGGAGGTGACCCAGTGACTGACTGCAGCCCGAGAACCCGCTTTCCTGTCCTTCCCTGGAGTCAGGTTGGAAAGTTCGGTCTGGAGTGCGGCTGGCAGCAAGTTGGGAAGGAAAGAGCCCTGGAGGAGGTAGCGAGTCATCTGTTGAGTCAGCTTGGATAAGGTCCTGGTTGGGCCAAGTGGAAAGTAGTTACTTAGCTTCATAAACAAAACCAAGTATTTTCTTTCTAATAATCAACCCAAGTCTAACGCTCTTGCAGATGTTCTCTGCGAACTGAGACATGGATCTCTAGGGGTCAGTGTTGCTGGTTTTGCTTGATCATCTGCCATGTTCTTCACATTTACTACCATTGAGAAGCAGCAATAACACTGTCTTTGGTTGCAACAACTTAAGGGCCAATCAGCTGTACTTGTGATGAAAAATGGAGTTAAGCTCGGAGGGTGGGTGGACTCCATCTTGGAGGACCTCAAATGCTTTCACAACGATGACCATGGTCTGTGGCCGGTCCCAACCGAATCCAAACCCACTGCTACGGAGCCAGTTCCAGGTCAGGGTGACCACGGGGTTCCCAAAGCGGCAAACCCTCCTGGGAGTGCCTAGCCTCATCTCTCTCATACCGAGTGCCTAGTGGGTCTGAGTCTCTGCCCATGTGGTTAGATACATGTAGCTGTATGAAGGGAAGCAATATGGCAGATGGAACAGAATGATCTCTGGGCCTTTCCCCCACTGACCAGATACTTTTTCACACCACTAGCAGCAGAGACTGTACCTTTTCCAAACCCTGCTCCCAGTGGTATTGCAAGAGAGCTTTTAGAATCTCCAGGGGAGAGGACATGCTTCGAATAAGTTGTCAGGTTCCTTGTTAGGAAAAATGCTTTGGCAGTAGGAGCTTTGCAGATTGGTTATAAGCTACACTCCTAGGAAGTCTCTGGTTTCTGGATTTTTACATGTGGAAATTGCGTAATTGACAGATGTTATGGTGTATATATTTCTACAATGAAAAAAAGATCCATGTAAACAACTGTGAAGAAAGCTGATGGCACCCAGCTATCAAAAGATATAGCGTCTGGGGTCTTAAAGGCTTGAAGGTAAACAAGCGGCCATCTAGCTCAGAAGCAACAAAGTCCACATGGAAGAAGTACACCAGCCTGTGTGATCACGAGGTGTTGAAGGGATCAGTTATCAGGCATCAAAGAACACAAAATCAAATCATTGTGAATGAGGGGGAGTGAAGATTGGGTACCCAAGATCCATCTGTAGGCAACTGGAAATCCCCTTACAGAAGGGTCTCGGGGAGGAGACGAGCCAGTCAGGGTGTAGTGTAGCAATGATGAAACATACAACTTTCCTCTAGTTCCTAAATGCTTCCTCCTCCTGCCCACTATCATGATCCCAATTCTACCTTACAAGTCCGCCTAGACCAGAGGATGTACACTGGTACAGATAGGAACTGGAAACATAGGGAATCCGGGACGGATGATCCCTTCAGGACCAGTGATGAGAGTGGTGATACTGAGAGGGTGGAGTGGAAAGGGGGAACGGATTACAAAGATCTACATATAACCTCCTCCCTGGGGGATGGACAACAGAAAAGTGGGGGAAGGGAGACGTTGGCAGTGTAAGATACGACAAAATAATAATAATTTATAAATTATCAAGGGTTCGTAAGGGAAGAGGGAGTGGGGAGGGAGGGGAAAAATGAGGAGCTGATACCAAGGGCTCAAGCAGAAAGCAAATGTTTTGGGAATGATGATGGCAACAAATGTACAAATGTGCTTGACACGAATGATGTATGTATGGATTGTGATAAGAATTGTATGAGCCCCAAATAAAATGATAATTAAAAAAAAAAGATGCCTGGCTCCTAAACCCAAACACAAACTCAGTTTTTTTGGATGTAATCTTTATGGAAGCAGACCACCTGGCCTTTCTTCCTCAGTGCGGTGGGTGGGTTTGAACCACTAGCCTTTAGATGAGTAGTCAAGTAGAAAACATTTGCACCACCCAGGTTTTCACTTACATGGCTACTGAGTGGAGATGGAAGTTTGATTAGGTTAATACAAAGAACAAGTAATGGCTTCTTCAGAGTGCTGCATCTCATGTGAAGGAAATAGTATGCAAAAACACTGGTGCCAACAGGTCTTACTCGTAATACAAACGGCAAAAGAGGCTTCAAAGTTTTGCTAAATGTCAGTTTATTTGCCATGAATTATTTGCTTGGTGAGTTGAAGGTACTTTTCCCTAAAGACACAGGAAGCTCTGGTGTACCTTTCCTTTTATGGCCATCCTGGGAAAGTGGGGAGTCTTTTTTGGCTGTCTGGCCCCTCAGCAACAGGATGTAGCAACAAATGGACAAAACCATGTACTTTCCAGAGGGCACCAGGTTTATTTGGAGTAAAAATCCATCTGAAAACTCGCTCTCTTGGTCACTTTTAGTGATTCTCCTGGCTCCAGAAGCCCTCCGCAGTGCAGGAGAGAGCGAGTGGGAGGTAAGGCATTGCCCGTCTCCCAGGGAGGGAGCAGGAAGACCTTCGGGAGATCACACTCGCCATTGTGTCGCATTGGCCACCCGCTATCGCATCCCCTCTGACAAGAAATGTAATTATCTGAGGAAGCTTGTATGTCTATCTCCTAGATGAGTATCATCTTAATTTATGAACAATGAGAACATTCGAGACCTGCATCTTGCATTTATGATTCAAGAACCCGTATTTTAAAACTGAGACGTGAATTTATGTAAAGGATGATACTGAAAATCGGAAAGCTCACAAATGGGTATTTTTTTCAAAATGGTGTTTTCACAAAGGCTTAAAAGTAAAAAAGCTATTTCCAAGCCTTGGTAAAGTGGGTGGGTGTGGGACGGGGTCACACAATTTCTTTAAGAATTCTTATTCACAGGAGCTCTCAGAGTAGTGGTTAGGCCTGGAGCTACTCGCCACAAGAATTATTACTTTCCTGAGTATACTCCATCCAGCATATGTCGAAGGAAACCATTTTGTCAGTGTAAGACTTTTACCTCCTCAAATTTTATACGGACTTTTTTCAGTAAGCATTTCTCATCAGTAATATCTGCAATCCTCTAGCCGACAAAAGGCCAAACAGTCACATTCTCTAGTTGAGTGAATTTATATATATTCCAACATTTACCATACCAAGCAGAGAGGAATAATGTTTCCCACCCATGTGCTGTATAAATACGAGGTTAGACTATCATTTCCATGGATGGTCAATACTGTAGATTCCAAGTCATGATTAGAGCCACAGACACAAGATGCCGCACCTGCAGCAGGAAGTGGACTTCGCAGCTGTACCCATATCTTCACAGAGGCTTCTGTTTGTCTTTATCATGTTCTCTCTGGTTGCAAAGTGCAAAGGACTCCTGCACGAACCGTCTGCACATGGGGCACTGCTGGAAATACCTGACGCAGCCGTCACACAAGCACGTGTGTCTGCAGGGCAGGAGCACCCAGTTCACGGGCCCGTTCTGGCAGACGACGCAGTCCTTGCTGCTCTCCTCGGGGGGCTCCACCTCGCTCTCGCCAAGACCCGCCCTGTCCAACAAGCTGTGGTCGGCGCTCTGCTCTTCGGAAGAAGGGCCGCTCGCGGGAGTGGAGTTATTGTTCGCAGACATGTAAAGTTGCTGGAGATGAGAGAGACAAGTTTAAAAATAATTACATATGCCACCGCCCAGTCTTGGAACTTGCAGGTCATACAAGCAGTTGAAGATGTACACGGAGGTAGCAAGTCCCCGGAAGGTGAGGCTGAATCGGCAGAGATGAGAGGGAAACAGAGAAGCAGGCCCTATTCTCTGGACAGTGTCTAGGATTTGAGGTTGCTGGGTGGTGTAGGCTTACATACCGCCCCCCAAAGGTCCCAAAGACACGAACCGCAAAGAAGAGCTCATGTCAAAAACAAAACAAGACTTCTTTTATAACATTAACTACCTTTTTGCTAAAATAACTCACTGAAAAATACAAGAGTCTCCTGACAGTGAGTCTTCGAAATTCTCCGATGAAAGACAGCGATACTACACAGTACAGCTTACCTTAAGAACATGAAATTGACCTTGAGCCAGGAGTAAATACTGGTACAATATCCTGCAGGAAAGCTTGTAAGTCTTATCAGGAATATGAATTACTGACACCATTGAAATCTAAAATCAAAAAATGAACAATGGTCAGTACTTTGACCCCCTTACATTATTTCACATTTAGATATGTGACAAATCCATAAAATAAAATAATAAAAATTAGAGGTTGACACTAATTCAACTAAAGTTTAGTTTCTGAAGAGTTTCAGCCTGCCTTACCCACTGATTTTGGCTGAGTTACTTTTGGTATGCACAAGTCCTGAGTATAGAAAACGGTGAATTCCTGTCAAGTAGGTAGAAAAGTCGGTGGGTGTGGCAGAGGGTGAGAGAGGTGAAGGGAGTGAAAATCTATATTCAAAATAAATAAACCTACCTTTCTAAATTAGATTATAACATAGTTTACCTTAGCTTCTAGCAATATTATGTATGGACAAGGAAGAGCAGCAACAGACATGTTCAGTAAATACTAACTTGCTAGCATTTTAGAAGGCAGCGAGAACAGGGAATGGGTGAACATACGAAAGTAAAGCACGAATGCCTTCTTAGTCTTTTTTATATTTTTGTAATGCTAAAAATAGCCACAATCAATTAACTCTTAAGATCGAGATCAGTACTGACACACTGTCCACAAATGAGCACATGAAATGATGTGCGCTCTAAATATTGATTAGGGAAACAAACACAAAGTCATAATGAACTGTACCGTTATACCTCTGATGGGATGTTAAAATGAAAAAGACTGACCAAGCCAAGTGTTGGTGAGAACGAGGGGCACTAGGACTCTAGTGGAAGTGTAAATGTCGGCCACTTTAGAAAGCAGGCACGTTATGCGTGCACAGCTCACTGAGTGTCCATCGCTCTTCAGTAGAGCCACGACCATGCGAGGGAACCTCCAAGCCAGCAGGGAAGGGAGTGGGCAGGGAGGGAGAAACCGAGCAGGGTAAACATCAACCTGTCATCCAGCCAGCCTAGAAGGCACACAGATGGAGACGGGACTCCCAGAAGGCTAAGGCAGAGGAACGGCTTACACGACATTCCAGGTTTCCCTTTCTGCCATGAACATGCATTATGTGGATACAGAAAAGTACAGTAAGTGAAAAATCTATCTTTCAAAAACTTTGCATCTTGCTTTCCTTTATCTGCCTACAACAAATTGGTTACTAACTGTGCTGCTTTGAGCAATCCTTTGCCATTATGTGGGAATGGGAACATATGTTTCACTTTGTTTTTAAATTTAAGAGTCCTTGACCCCCAGATAAAATACACATAATTACATATTAAAAATAAATGAGTCACTGTGGTTTTAAAATTAAGAATAATAAACATTCATACAAAATACACTTTGAAAGGGTGCTTTATACTCAACCAAATAGGAATAAAAAGGAAATTCCTCAACACAATAAAGGTCGTAAATGCAAACCTAACAGCCAACATCGCTCTCTCAATGGGGATTGTCTGAAAACATTCCTCTTGCGAAAGGGAACCAGATAAGGATGTCCCTTATGGCTGCTCTTATTCCACACTGGGCTGGAAGCCTTAGGCAGAGCTACTGAACAGTAAAAAGAAACCAAAGGCATCCAAATTAGCAAAGAATAAGCAAAACCCTATTTGCAGATGATATGATTCTATATGAAGAAAACCCCAGCTTCAACAAGAAAATTGTTGGAAATAATGCAAAGACTGGGCAATGTGGAAACTGAAGATAAAGTACTACTAGCGAAGAACGACAAAGTAGGAAGTCTCACTTCTCGACCTTAAAACTGACTGCACAGCCCCAGGAGCGGCACGAGGATCGACGCACAGACCAATGGAACAGAGAAGAGATGCAGAAAGACGTCCATCCACCCACAGACAACTGAGGAGACGGAGGTGGAAGTGAGGGACCAAAATATATTAAATGGACCAATAGTCTCGTCACTAAATGGTGCTGGCAAAATTAGATTCCCATTTGCAGAAGAATGAAACAGGACCCCCACCTCACTCCATACACAAAATGAACTAAGATGCATTAAAGACTCACATGTCCGCCCTAGCTAGAAGTACAGAGATCATCAGTGCAAACACAGGGACACGCTTAGGGGCCCCACTACATGGCATAAACACACACAGGGAAAAAATAAAGAGATGACTGGCATCTCCAAAAATTAAGACACGTATGAGCTTCAAAAGACTTCACCAAAAGAGACCAAAGAGAACCCACAGACTGAGAACGAAAGCTGACAATGATAAATCAAACAAGGTACTAATTTCTAAAATCTATAGAAAACGTCAACATCTCAACAACAATAACAAATGATGAATAACGCATTGAAAAATGGGCAGAGAATATGAACAGTCAGTTGACCAAAGAAGACATGGAGGGAACCATCAAATTTAGGAAGCACTGCTCAAGATCACTAGCCATTCTCTCAGAACCACGATGAGATACCACCTGACCCCGGCATTGACAGCAAAGTTAAAGAACACAAAGCAAAACAGAAAATGACAGCAAACCTGGAGAGGCTGTGGAGAGATTGCAACCCTTATACAGTGCTGGTGGGACCGTCAAACCACTGTGGAAAGCGGCATGGGGCTTCATCAAACACCCTTCTGCTGAGTCCACACCCGAAAATACGAAAGCACCCAGGACAGCAGAGCGGTGCACATTCACTGCAGCACTGTGCACAGCAAGATGTTGGAAAGCACCTGTGTTAGTCTGGGTACTTTAGAGAAACAAACCCGCAGCAACTCATGTGTAAGAGAGAGTTTGATATAAAGGTTAAGTGAGCATCAAGAAAACATCCCAACCCAGTGCTGCCCAAGCCCACAAGTCCAACATTAACTCATATGTCCAACATTAACCCATATGTCCAACATTAACCCATATGTCCAACATTAACCCATATGTCCAACATTAACCCATATGTCCAACATTCACCCATATGTCCAACATTAACCCATATGTCCAACATTAACCCATATGTCCAACATTAACCCATATGTCCAACATTAACCCATATGTCCAACATTAACCCATATGTCCAACATTAACCCATATGTCCAACATTAACCCATATGTCCAACACCAGTCCAAAAAGTCCTCATCCATCTCACAAAACCGACACAACGATGCTGACTGCAGGAGGAAAGCTGAGTCAGTGAACTACTAAACATTTCAGCGCTGGCAGGGGTCTCCACACAGCTGCTCCAGCGCCCAGGGCTGCATTGGGGTTGGTCCATGTGGCTTCTCCTTGGGGATGTCTTGCAAGAAGTGAGCCTTGCCAGCTGAAGCAGGGAACCCTGGTGCGACCATCACAAAGCAAGTACCCAAGTGGGGGACTGGAGAAACAAACCATAAGATAGAGTAGATGTTTGTTTGACCTCTCCCTTATGGTAGTTTTTCTTTTTTGTCGAGCCAGAGGTCAGATAAAGCCACACTGTTTACTTGGTTGTTTTCTGGAGGAAATATGGGAAGTATTAAAACAGAAAGGTTGTAAGCCCACTTACTTAAGCCATTAAAATTTGATCTTTAGATGGGTTTAGGCCATGCCTGCAAAGAAAGCTTTGAAAATACGTGCCCCACCCAGTGCTTTGGAGTACTCGGGAACCAGCAGTCTTTGTCAGAAGCTGGGAAAAGTCTGGAACCATGAAGAAAACTCCTTTCTGGGACTGAATGTTAAAGTGAGTATGTGAGCAGGCTGAGATGCTTGCTAGGTGACCACCTGGATCTACTTGCTGAGTGGAAGTGGGAGAAATGCAGCAATACAGAGACGGGTTCAGTTTGGCCACTGACACCTGTGGACTTGGTTTACAGGAAAAAATAGGAGAAGACAAGAGTGGGCTGACTGGTCTAAGGTTCATGACCTAGCACGAGGGGGCCAGGCTTGTTGAGTATTGGTGAGAGCCCATGGTCTAAAGGCAAGGCGACCAATGGGCACCCTGTGGAGCCTGAGTGAAGCGGCCCATATTGAGTTGACCAGAACCTGACCAGATGGATATTTTTGAGCCTGTGAACTGGTGCATACTGTTGCTGACTTTATGGAGGCCCTGTCTGAGTTTGATTTTGCTTATGGATGCATGAGTTAATGTGGATTTGTTTCTCTAAAGTACCCAGACTAATACACCACCTAAATGCCCATCCGTGGGAGAACGGATACACAAATTTTGGGACCAACACACAATGGAATATTTGCACCCCTGAGGGATGTTGATGACCCGTGGACCCTCATGACAGATGGATATGGAGGACAGCTGGATGAGTCATGTGGCCAGGGTGCTCCTTAGGGGCAAGGGTGGTGAGAGTCCCGCTTACATACTTTGGGCATGTTGTCAGGAGAGACCAGTCCCTGGAGAAGGACATCATTTTTTGTTAAGTGGAGGGGAAATGACTAGAGGAGGCTCCCATGGACGACACCCAGGGAAAAGAGAAAATTGTTATGAACACTAGCCTGCATTCATAATGGGACCTGCTGGCAAGTCCTGTCCTGCTGAGGAGGAGGAAGAAGGCTAGAAAGCAAAAACAACAAATGGAATCCAAGGAGGAAGTTGGAAGGGAAAATGTACAATCTGATTTATTTTGGGGGGAGGGGGGCGGTCCTAAACAGGAAGAAAGGAGAAGGAGGCCAGAATTCCAAGACCTTAGAAGAGATGGGGGTACAGAGGTACGAGAAGGGTTACCTTACCCAGGCAGGTAAGGCAAAGGATGAAGAAGCTGGGAAGAACAAATGCCAATTCAGCAGGTCGTATTTGTCTCAACCGAGTGAGGAAGAAAGGGAGGGAAGGGAGAAAGCCAGAGCTCTCTCCTACACACCATCCTGCACTCGGGCAACTGAGGGGTCTTGCAGTCAAGCTCTGGGAGGCTCACTGACACATGGAAGGCCACTATTTCCCAGCAAAAGCCTGCAACTTCCAGAGCCCAGGGCCCACTTGTTTCATTCGGGAGCCTCCCCGGGCAGGGAAAGGGCATTGGCACAGGGCTCACAGTGCCTGGAGTCAAACCCTGCTTCCATCTCTGACTGCAGGAGCTACTGCATTTCCTTTGGAGTCTGCTTTCAGCCTGCCTCCGAGGGTATTTGTTGTCACAACCAACAAGGCTGCTAAAGGCATAAAGAAGCTACTAGTAGGGGATGCACTGTGGGTACTATGAGCTAATGTCCACCCTCCCATTACCCAGTCATTGGTAATGAATGTACCTCTAGCAACGGAGCAGGTGAGCCCTGGAGGTGTCGGCGTTAAATGTTGGGCTACAGGGGTAGATCCACTCCTTCCTACAGGTTCACAATGAGTCGAAACTAACTCCACGGCAGTGGACTTGGTTTGGGTTTCAGTGAATGCACTTTAGGTACTACAAAGTCCCACCACTACCTCCCCTCCAAACGTCACCGTATCACTATTAACAAATCTACCTCCATCCAGACAGCAGATGGGGCCCTGGTGGCAATAGTGGGTTACATGTTGGGCTGCTAACCACAGGTCAGCAGTTCAAAAACACCATTTGCTCCATGGGCTAAAGATGAGACTTTCTACTCCCATGAAGAGTTAGAGTCTTGAAAAACGAGAAGGATAGTTCAACTCGGACCTATTGGGTCACTATGAGTCAGAATCAACTCTGTGGCTGTTTGCTTTTTGAGTATTCCTGTCAAGGAGTTCCTGGCACCCAGCTGCTAACCAAAAGGTTGAAGGTTTGAGTCCACTCAGAGACACCTTGGAAGAAAGGCCTGGTGATCTACTTCTGAAAAGCCAACCACAGAAAACCCAAGGACCACGGTTCTACTCTGACACATGCGGGACTACTACACATCGGAGTTGACTCAGCAAATGGTTACCTATCAAGCACTTCAGAAAACAAGTCCATTGAATTGCGTATAGGGACATCAAAATTAATTTCATGTATAACCTTCTTAGGAGACTGTCAGGACGCAGCTCCTTGTAGAGATCCAAGATGCTTTTATCTTCCCAACAGGGATAAGCCACCAGAACAAAGCACAACAGCGGGAGTACTGTACGTCCAGACAGACGTGCTACTCGTGCAGCAGGGACTCTGACAGAAACAACACAGGCCTTAGCAGCACAGAGGGTGTGACGCGCTGCTCTCGAGTCGATTCTGACTCATGGAGACCCTATCGGGCAGGGGAGAACTGTCCCTGTGGGTTTCTGAGAGCATAACCCTTCTTCACGGGACTAGAAAGCCTCATCTTTCTCCCTCAAAGCAGCGGGTGGTTTCGAACTGTCAGCCTTGTAGTAAGCAGCCTAATGCATAACCACTACATCACCAGGGTTCCTTGCACACAGTGGTACTTTCAAGGTACTCAATTTTTCAAGGACAATGTGTACAGGCCAACTGTGTAGTCTCAGGAGTGAGGAAAAACATTTTTGTTTAATTCACCAAATAAGTAAGAACCATCATCCACACCACTTAAAGGAAATGCACTTAGCAGTTTTCAATTACTTACAATATCGTAAATGTCTCGGTTATCCTTATCAGCTAAGGTCAGCAATGCTATCAGTGGGTATCGAGAGCGGGGAACCGTACCAAAGTCTTCAATTTTGGCGTCGCTTGGTAACTGGCAGTATATTTCTTCTTTGAAGTCCTTCTTAGTGCTTTTCGAGAATGTAAAGGTCAGTTGTCACGATAGCCCGTGAAACAGTGACAGGTCAAAGGGCTCAATCCTAACTCAGCATCGCGTAGCTTTAGCCCTCAGAATCTCCGCCCCCCCCTCCGCCCCGGGCTCCCAGTGTGGCCCATAAAAGGATACAAATGCTGCTCCTGGTAGAGATACTCGCTGTAGAGCGCCTCTTCTAGAGCCTGGGGCGTGCTGATTCTGAAGCAGAACACATGCTTCTGCAGCGCCTCGTGTAATTTTTGGACACTGCACCCCCAGTAGCACGTCAGGAGGCTGTCCTCGAGGCAGTCTGTTGTCAAGGTTATGCCAGCTGCAGAACACAGAGAGAAAATTACCGAATGCCTCTTCAAATACCATTGTACCAAAGCTTTGGGCTGACAGCAGTTGGGGAGCCAGGTGAGGGCCGACTGACAGCAGTTGACTGACTGCTGACTGGCAGCAGTTAGGGAGCCAGGTGAGGTGCCTCTGCATGAAGGGACCGGCCTCTCAAACAGGAACATGAATCTCAGTGGCTCCCTACTCGTCGGAGTTCTCAGAAGGCTCAATCGCAGAGGATTATTTACATATTTAAATGATCTTTCCTCAAACCACATGCCACAGATAAAACTATTGGCGACTGTAAGAATTTCCTCCAATATTCTGAAAACTGAATTACAGCTCAGTATGGCTAATCTACCACAATCGCAGCATACATGATCCGAAAAGAAGAATGAGAGGTGCCGGCGTGAGGCGTCTCCAGTCATGGGTATACACAAGATGTGCACTGGCGTGGAAAAACATTACAAAGAAAGCCAGATCCACTACTATTAAGCAACACATTGACAACAGAAAAACAGACTTGTCAAACCTTTACTGTCCGGCCCCGGGCACAGCGAGCGTTCCACACTGTGAAGGGTTTGCTAGCGATGGCTTCCCGCCCTTGCTGGCTTCCAGCACCCTCCCAGGCATGGTCTGCAGGGAGGCATGTTGCTATTATTGTTGCACACTGCTGAGTGGGCCCAAACCCCTATCAACGCCACAGACAGAGTCCAACTGACCACAGGGTGGTGTCCGTTGTCATCGTCACAGGGGCAGAGTGCCAGGTCTGTCTCCTGTACAGCAGCTGGTGGCCTCGAACTGCCAACCTTTCAGTTGACAGCACATGCTTAGGTACTGGATCACCCTAAGTTGGCATACAAATGGTAGCTTCACTTACTGAGCACTTCCGTAGGGTTTGCAAATGTCACGGGTAGGGCTGTACTTCCTCCAAGAGAGTTTTGTTTGTTCTCTTGGCAGTCCAGCACCAGCACCCTGATGCCAATGCACCGGTGCTTCTTCGGTCTTCCTTATTCAAACAGTGCTAGTCATAAAAGCAAACTCCAGATGCCTACGTTAGGGGCTTCAGTGAATACAATACGGAATACTCCACAGTGAAGTGTTGACCTTCCGGCCGTAAGAGCTGCGGCATCTACTGCTGAGTAGCAGAGTGTACTCCCCACCCTAAAGGAAATGGGGTCGGTCATGGTTCTGGTTAAACAGCTGGGCTCTCCTATTCTGTTAGCTACTCAGTGTCCTTCTAAGGGCAGTTGTTCCTCCTGGTGTTTCCAGGCATGTATTTGTTGAACTGCGAGTAAAGAAATGCCTCGGAAGAAGGCACACAGCACAGCAAATGCTCCACAGGCTGCCGACAACTGATAGAATTCTGCACACATGAAACACAGAACTCTCCTCCATGCTGCTGCATGAAGGAAGTTGGAAGCATGAAGAAGTTAGAAGTAGACAGGAAAGAGGAAAAGAAAAGTCATATTGGGAGGAGGGAAAGCAAAACAGAAGCCCATAAAATAATACTGTTGTATTACTAGCAAAATATATGAAAAAATGTACATAGAAAGCTATCATTACAGTATTAGTTGTTGATGTTGTTAGGTGCTGTCACGTCAGTTCCAACTCATAGCTACTGCTGTAGTTACAAAACTTCATGTCAACTTGAAGAGATATAAAAGTGTCGGGGCGGAACTAAGTCACTCAATCAGGTCACAGCCTGATGGTGACTTTTGTGGGCGTGGCCTTGTTATAAGGAGGGTCCTGGGAACCTCCCCTTCTCTCTCTGCCTTCCCCTTCCTGCTGGGGGACCCTGGTTGCTGCCAGAGCCCTGGAGATGCTTCCACTGCCATTAGACTCATGGGACATTGCACCTACTGGCCGGTGGTATTTCTGCATTCTGCATCATTGCATGTGGCTTCGTGGGTCTGATAAAGGACTTATGGACTAGTACTGGAGTTATGGATTGAGTTGGACTGGGCTGGGATGTTTCACTGATATACAATTACTTCTTGATATAAAGCGTTTTCTTACATACATCGGAGTAGGTCCATGTGGTTTCACCTTAGGGATGTCTTGCAAGAAGTGAGCCTTGCCAGCTAAGCAGGGAACTGGCTAAGGCAGCTGCACCTGGTCTGGGGCACTGGTACATCACAAAGCAAGAGATCCAAGAACCAGAAAGGCGAGGCTTAC
The DNA here is from genome assembly GCF_050624435.1 of Tenrec ecaudatus. NCBI lineage: Eukaryota > Metazoa > Chordata > Mammalia > Afrosoricida > Tenrecidae > Tenrec > Tenrec ecaudatus. The sequence continues at coordinate 50,781,581 of NC_134543.1, forward strand.
TGAGCCACTTCTCTGTCCACCCTTCAATTAGCCCCACATGTGTTTATCGGCCAGGTTGGCACAATAAACATTCACTATCTCACACATATGTCACTGGATTTGTTTCTCTAGTCAAGCCAGCCTTAACACAGCAACCCCATGTACAGCATAACGGAACACTGCGGGCCCTAGGCCATCTCACAATTGCTCTTAGGCTTGAGTTCATGGATGAAGTCACTGTGTCACTCCATCTATTCAAAGTGTTTCCTCTTTTTTTTTCTGCAAACAAGTTTTATTTAAGTAAGAGTTTAAATACATCACATCACATGAAAACGGAAGGGGGGGAACCAGTTGTTACTTCCCATGGCATTGGCAGCTGTGGCTGGGAAGCTGCAAGCGTCCCAGCTAGCTACATCCGTCTGCAATGTGTTCCCTGGTCGAAAGTTTAACGCTGACAGAAGATTGGCCTCACAGTCTAGTGATCTTTGGAAGACCCCTAGCTAGGGTCTGTATGTCTGGTCATAAAGAACCAAGACCTTGCTGGCAAAGCCAGAAGCCCTATCACCTTACCGGAGGGAAGGGGCTGATTTCCTAAGGGCCACCCCCTTGTCCAGATGGCCGCAACACCAGGGGATCTTTCTTTTGCTACCGAAGTGTCCGCTAGTGGCACAACTGCCTTATCCCTTCCTCCCCCTGGGGGCTGTCCAGTGGTGGATGCCATTTTCTGAGGGCAGGGGAGTGTCTGGCCAGACACAGCCATCTGAGAACTCGGGGTTCGGAGCTTGGCTGAAACATGAGGCTATTGTTTTGTTTCAGACTGTGCACTGCCGGGTACCTACTGCTTGACCTCTGCTTCAATGAGGGACTTTAAGACTAGACAGCATGGCTCTTTTCAGTTTATTGCATGGAGTTACACTAGTCCAAGTTAAAAGTGAACCCCAAATGGTGACAGCATACAAGCTGTGAGGTTTTAAACTTGTGACAAGGGACAGAAGGAATTTTCCCACTCATTGCAAGGAATCCTCACTTAGGCTTCCGTGAGCCACAAGCACTTAAACCCCATGACCCTTCAGCTGGTCGTCCTTAGTCAGTCTGATCTCTGCAAGGAACTGGCATATGTTCTTGCGCTGGTCACCCTGGAGCTGAATCCCTTCTCCATATTCTGGATGCTCAATCACAGCACCTTTGCAGGCAAATTTCTTCTTAAACGCCATCACCAGTTTCTTTCTTCTTTTTTAAAAAAAATCATTTTATTGGGAGCTCGTTTAATTCTTATCACAATCCATACATACATCCATTGTGTCAAGCACATATGTACATTTGTTGCCGTCATCATTCTCTAAACATTTGCCTTCCTCTTGATCCCTTAATATCAGCTGCTCATTTTCCCCCTCCCTCCCTACTTCCCCCACCTCATGAACCCTTCATCATTCATAAATTGTTATTATTTTGTCATATGTTACACTGTCCGACATCTCCCACTGCCCTCTTTTCTGCTGTCCATTCCCCAGAGAGGAGGCTATACGTAGATTCTTGTAATCAGTTCCCCCTTTCTACCCCACACTCTCTCCACCCTCCAGGCATCGCCACTCTCACACTGGTCCTGAAGGACTCATCTGTCCTGGATTCCCTGCATTTCCAGTTGCTATCTGTACCAGTGTATATCCTCTGGTCTAGCCAGATTTGTAAGGTAGAATTGGGATCATGATAGTGGGGGGAAGAAGTATTTAAGAATAGAGAACAGTTATATGTGTCATCGTTGCTCCCCTGCACCCTGACTGGCTCATCTCCTCCCCACAGCCCTTCAGTAAGGGGTGTCCGTTGGCTGTCGTCACTAGTTCCTTTTTGTCGTAGTCATCAGCAATCCCTTGGACAGTGGTAGGGGTCTTCCTGCCATTGCGCTGTGATGTTGAATTCTTATCTGGATACAATCCTCGGTCCCCGCAGGCAGCAGGTCATCACCCTTACTTGCATCAGCAAAGGGGGCGAAAGAGTGGTGGTTCTGGATAGCGGACACACGATACGATTACTTTTCCTCGGTGGAAACGGCCTGCAGAAGGCGACGGCTGGAGAAGGCGGGCAGGGGGGACGGAGCGTCGGGAAGCAAGGGGGCTCGAGCAGGAGACTGCTGAGTCCTCAGCAGTGGCTCAGTGATTGGGGGTTTCCTCTTTTTCATTGCCCCACTACTTTACCAAACATGATGTCCTCTCCAGGGACTTGTCTCCAGGTTCTGACAACATCTCCAAAGTGCATGAAACAACATCTTGCATCCTTGCCTCTAAGGATTCTGGCTGTACTTCCTCCAAGAGAGATTCGTTTGTTCTCTTGGCAGCCCAGGGTACTTTCAACATTCTTCACCAGCACCCTGATGCCAATGCATCGGTGCTTCTTTGGTCTTCCTTATTCAAACAGTGCTAGTCATAAAAGCAAACTCCTAGAACCAGCCCAAATGCCTACGATAGGGGCTTCAGTGAATAAAATATGGAATACTTCACAATGAAGAAATATGCAGCTACATTAAAAAAACTACAGGAAAATATCTGTACCAAATGCAATAGAACGACCTCCAGAATATATTAGTGAACAAAAATGCAAGGTATAGAAAAGCACAAGGGAGCTTCAAAAGTTTGTGGAAAAATGGAATGGAAAGATAATGGAGCTTTTCTGCAAACCTTTTTAAGGTGGCCTCCCTTGTACGATAGTATACTACTGCTTACCTCCACCACTGGTCTGGCAGTTTGTCCTACTGTGGTGGCTTGCCTGTTGCTGGAAGTTGTGCCATCCGTATTTCACATGTCAGCAGGTTACCCATGGCCGTCAACTTTCAGAAGAGCTTTTAGACTAAGCAGACTGATGACCTTTTTAGAAAATTGACTAGTGAAAGCCTTTTGATGAGCCGAGGATTGCTGTCTGAGATGGTCCTGGAAGATGAGCCAATCTCGTTGGAAGGCATTCCACATTTCACTGGCAAAGAGCTGTCACCTCAAGGTAGAATCTACCTCACTGGCGTGAATGGAGTAAAATTTTAGAGACTTTCATTTGTTGACAGGGCACAATTCAAAATTGAGAAGAGACAGTGACAAACAGCGGCAAGCATTCACATTTGAACATATGTGATGTGTGAATCTGGATATGTGATGTGTGAATATATGATGTGTGAATCTAGAAAAATTTGTAAAGAACCAACAATGAAATGCATTACGACCTGAAATGGACCAGTATTGACCCTGTTGAATCAGACAACCATATGGTTTGCTATGCTGAGCATGAAAACTGAAGGGCAGTGGAGTCTCATTCGCTATCAAAAAGACCATTCCAAGGTCTGTTCTGAAGTACATATGCTGTCAGGGATAGAGTACTTAATATCCACACATCTACAAGAGCCAGGTGTTCAAAGGAAGGATGACCAACCCTGTGCTATAGGACAGAGAGGGCACCAACGCAGGTCCGAGGAACGTGCAGTGCTTTGGCATCTGCGAAGGGTCCTGAGTGGGAGTGGGGGTCGAGCGGTAACTATGACCTTGGGGAAGCCAGGTCAATAGAGAGCTGTGGGCAGAGGCCTGCCCTGCACGGAGTGAAGAGGGAAAACACAGCGAGCTTGTCAGAAGCCCATTGTGAAGGGAAGGCAAAAGAAAACAAAAACATGTCAGTAGAGGACAATGAAAAGCTGAGCAAGTGCTGGTTTGCTTGCTTTGAAACAAAATCATGAGCGGGTTTAAAAGGCGATGGGGTCACAGCTCAGAACACTTCATAGCACTATGGAAAACGTATCGTGACCGACTTGGTCGACATTTATTGGTCACAATGGCACTTCAAACTCTGGAGGTTTGATCTCACTGAAAGTGTTCAGTACTGAATTTGTTAGCGCTCTCCCAGCACCTTCCGTTCCTCCTGTATTTTTTATCTTGGTAACAGGATCTGCCCATTGGGGGCCCGTGCAAACAACTGGAGTCTTTCTAGACTCGTCTTTCTCACCTGCTGCACCCTGAGCTTTATCCATAAAACTCCTTGTCTCTCTGATGTCTTATTTCTGCTTCTTACTGACCTCAGCACTTTGCTCCTGCTTCTCATCCTACCTAGAACACCTCCAAGTACATAAATAGCCACTTACTTTTTGTATCCATCACTCAAAGGGACAGAATTCCAGCACAGCCTTCTTTTATGACTCCTTTCCTGAACATACCCCCCACTTTTGGAAATTAAACATATTCTATTCTTTCTAATGCCCTCCATTCCCTATGATGGTTCCCAGAGGGTTCAGTAAATAATTTGTTTTCCAAATAAGTTTATAAAGAACCAACTACCATCTATCATTACCATTTACCAGAAAAGTACATTTTGTCCATAATAATCTATACCAAAACACCATGTTAGGTGAAAAAATAGTTGTTCTTTCTGGTAGCAATATATATATATACATATAACAGCATTTACACATATTACTTTATCCTCACATTCCTCGATTAATTGAAGACCAATGAAAACAACACAGCATCCTAACAAATGGAACCAGCGTCTTAAACTTCTTACATCAGCCACTGCGAGACTTTACTGTTTGCATTAGAACATGTCTGCCTCTGCACTAAGCTTCTTACAAGCAGAGCTTAACTTACCGTTATCTACTTGTGTGTAAGCCGAGTTTTTCAGCATATTTTTAATGCAATTTATGTGGTAAAATTAGGTGCCTCGGCTGATATTTGGGTCGGCTTATACTCGAGTATATATGGTATTAGCCTGTGTATCTCCAGTATGCAATCCAGCCCGAAGAATAAAATAGATGCTCAAGAACTATTTGCTTTAAATCTGGTGAAGAAAAATGAAAAAGGTGTCCACACTCACCAGATCTATTCAGTGTGGGACTAAAGGTTTAGACAGAGCAAAAAGACAAGAAAAGAAATGAAAAGTATCTAGACTGGAAAAGAAGAACTAAAATCATCTTTATTCAGGGTTAATATGAGTCTACGTATAGAAAATTCTGAAGAGTGTACCCCCAAAATTCAGACGATTCAACAATGTTTCAGAGTACCAGGTCATCAACAAAATCAGTTGGGTTTTTATACAACAACAATAAGAAATCTGAAAGGGAATTGAGGAAAACAATTCCACATACCATAGCATAAAACAGCTATGAATAAATCTAATCAGGGGCATTAAAGACTTATGCGGTGAAAACTATAAAACACTGCTGAAATTAAAGAAAATTTAATTAAGTAGAAAGATGTTCCATGTTCATGGATTAGAAAACTTAATATTGTTAATTAAGATGTCAAATACTCCAGTAGGAGAATCAGGAATAGGAAGAGGAGGGTACAGAATGCGTTGCCAACTGCCACCGTACACCCTGCCTCCTTTGCCATGAGATCAGAAGAACTGGATATCACCAGGCCACCGGTACTGAATGTTTTGATCAAAGATTCCATAGAAGAATCCTGACCAAAAGGGGGAAAATGTAAAACAGAGTTTCAAAATTCTTATGTTCTCCAGACTTCCTGGAGCCATGAAAGTTAGATACAGAAACTATTGCCCTGACATGATCTTTTAATCTTAAACCAAAAAGATCTCCTGGAGTCTTCTTACAACCAAACACCAGTTTATCTTAATCAGTTAAAAATGTCTGCCTTAGGCATTGTGATCTTTTAAGAACTATCTGTGGACAGCTCAAATTAATAACAGCAACTCAAAAGATTAGACAGGAACCTTAGGTTGCAGTGAGTTCAGGCTGCCGGGAAAGAACAAGTCAGGAAAAGAAGGTGAGAATGGCTGTCCAGCGTACAAAGATATAATCAATGGAACCCCATGGTCCGTGCAGGTACTCTTGAACGGGCGTGTTCTACTGCATATATTCCCAGCAACAACAGAATTAAAAGTAAGTGTAAATGTCTAATAAGAGAAAGAGGGAAAGAAAACAAAAGAGCTAAGAAAAGTGGGTATAATGAGAGAAAAATCTTGGGGAAATAATTAGCCACCAACTTGTGATTGAAGCTGATGAGGGGTTGATGATCTCTAAGCCAAAGGGATTTTTCACTTGTCTCATTTGCTTCTTGAAAACTCTTGTGCTGAACTGGGTCTCTTCTGAATTTCTCAGGATTACTGGAACATCCCAACCAAACCTGAAGAAAGGTAAAAAGAAAATATGATTAAAGCAAATGTTGCGACTATGCAGTATGCTGTGACTCATGACCTATTTCAAATTCTAAAAAGAGATCTTAAATTACCCTCGAGAACTGCATTATACTGAAAATTTGGTCATGAATTAACGGAGAGTAGATGGCACAGAGAACTGCACTATAGCGCTCGTGTTGGCAGCACATACGCTAACACTGGAAGGATACAGAGAAGATTAGCACGGCCCCTGGGCAAGTATGATGTGCAAATTCGTGAAGCGTTCCATATTTGTAATGATGTATATAAAAAAGAATTGCATTATATATTGTTTAGCTGGTTGATTCAACATAGTCTTGAAAACAAAATTCTCTGGTATTAATATTATTGTTGATAATGGGAGTAGATTAGTTATTAATAAACTGTACTTTGATTAGATCAGTAAAAACATGGTACCAATTAATGAATTTCTAAGATGATATAAAACAAGTAGATATTTAATATAAGATTTTTTGATATTATTTATGAGATAAGGAACTTTAAAAACACTAAATATAGTAGTACCTCATTTACATATTACATTTTCTACTTTTAAATTGCATGCAGAAATATAAGCTGATAATGTGTATTGAATAGGCTCTAAAGGAGAATGAACAAGATTAAACTCAATTTCTAGTAAAATGAGAAAGCAGCTACTTTTACTCAATTTAAACACAATAACTGAAAAGAATATGCACCAACTACACTAGGAGACTTCAGGTTGAGAGAGCAGAGTTACATTCCTATTTTGATAAGACCGCACTGCATGCACAAACAAGCTGGTGTCTGTGTACAAAGGACAACAGTACTGAATAACGAAAAGGAACATATTATTGATCCCAACTGCATGGATGAATCTCAAAAACACTGCGCTCTGCAAAAGAAGTCTGGTTCCATGCAGATGCAATTCTGGGGCAGGCTAACGTAACCTGTGGGAGAAATATGAAACAGAACAGCGGCTGCTTCTTGGGGGGAAGAGCCTAAGGCCTGGCTGACAGAGGGCATTCAGAACCTTGTGCAGCGACAGGAACAGTGACAGAGGCTTAGCTGTACAAACCTATGGGCTTGCACAGATTTGTTAACACTGGCACATTTAAGAGTTGCTCATTCCATTGTATTTTGTAAAAATTCTAAACGAATGCTGGCTCGTACTCATATTCAATGCTGAAATACTTATTTTAGGTGCATCAAAACATACGATGGACTAACGGATGATTAGACGGATGGATGGATAGACATGTAATAAATCAATGATAGTGAAATATTAACGGTAGAATCTATGTAATGGGCGATGAATGTCCTCTGAACTTCTTTCAAATTTTCTATACATGAGAATTTTCATATTAAAAGACTGGAAAAAAATAGAAACAATTAGTTTGAAAACAAAGAAATATTTGAAAAGCAAAAGAAATCAACTGTGATTGAGACTGATGCCAAGGTTTGATGGGTTCTGAATGTGACAGGAGGCAAGGACAGGTAAGCCCTACAGGTCGTCCGCTCAAGAAAAGGGCTGGAGTCAATACTAGCATGGAGTAGAAGTATCATTAAAAGCCTTGGCCCTTCTACCCAAGTACTATCTCAATACAAGAACACTTGGTTCTAATAATCCAGCATTCCGAGTTGCCCACCTTTCTGACACGATCGCTGAAGACGAATGCATAAGCAAATGTTGTGAAGAAAGCTGATGGTGCCCGGCTATCAAAAGACATAGCACCTGGGGTCTTAAAGGCTTGAAGAAAAACAAGTAGCCGTATAGTTCAGAAGCAACAAAGCCCACATGGAAGAAGCACATCAGCCTGTGTGATCATGAGGGATAGGGGATCAGGTATTAGGCATCAAAGACCCAGAACAAAAAAAAATCATGTCAATGTGAAGTGGAGGGGTGGGAGAGGGAGGGAGTGCAAAGTGGAGGCCCAAAGCCAATCTGTAGGCAATTGGACATCCCCTTACAGAAGGGTCGTGGGAGAAGATAGGCCAGTGAGGGTGCAGTATAGCACCAAAGAAACATACACCTTTCCTCTGGTTCTTTAATGCTTCCTGCGCCCCACTATCATGACCCTAATTCTACATTACAAATCTGGCTAGACCAGAGCATGCACATGGGTACTGATAAGAGCTGGAAACACAGGGAATCCAGGACAGATAAACTCCTCAGGACCAATAGAGTAGCTATACCAGGAGGGGGAGGGGAAGGTGGAGGCAGAAAGGGGGAACCAATAACAATGACCTACCTATAACCCCCTCCCAGGGGGATGGACAACAGATAAGGGGGTAAAGGAAGACATCAGTGTAAGACATGGGAAGACAGTGTAAGACATGGAAAATAATAATAATTTATAAATTATCATGGGTTCATGAGGGAGGGAGGAAATGAGGAGCTGATACCAAGGGCTCAAGCAGTAAGAAAATGCTTTGAAAATGTTGATGGCAACAAATGGGCTTGACACAATGGATAGATGGATGGATTGTGATAAGAGTTGTACAAGCCCCTAATAAAATGACTTTTTTTTAAAAGAAGTTCCGGTCCTGAATGGCCCTGACTTGGGGGACTAGGAATCTGTATGAAGGCAACTACAAAGAGTTAGCAAAACTTCTAAGGTTATTTAAGAACAAAGGTATTAAAAGATAATAACTTTCCACTAAAACTTAGGTTACGAACAAAAATTTCTAAGCATGCAAATCAATTTAATGCTGAAAAGGCCAATAAAATGAATAACTAGTATAAAAAATCACTCTTGGTGAATTATTATTATTTTATTTTAACAATTTATTAGGGGCTCATACAATTCTTATCACGGTTCATACATATACATACATCAATTGTATAAAGCACATCTGTACAGTCTTTGCCCTAATCATTTTTTTCTCCTGTTTTCTTTTTTTACATTTTATTAGGGACTCATACAACTCTTATCACCATCCATACATATACATACATCAATTGTATAAAGCACATCCATACATTCCCTGCCCCAATCATTCTCAAGGCATTTGCTCTCCACTTAAGCCCCTTGCATCAGGTCCTCTTTTTTTTTTTCCCCTCCCTCCCCTTTCCCCCCTCCCTCATGTGCCCTTGGTAATTTATACCTCGTTATTTTGTTATATCTTGCCCTATCCGGAGTCTCCCTTCTCCCCTTCTCTGCTGTCCCTCTCCCAGGGAAGAGGTCACATGTGGATCCTTGTAATCAGTTCCCCCTTTCCAACCCACTCACCCTCCACTCTCCCAGCATCGTCCCTCACACCCTTGGTCCTGAAGGTATCATCCACCCTGGATTCCCTGTACCTCCAGCCCTCATATGCACCAGTGTACAGCCTCTGTCCTATCCAGGCCTGCAAGGTAGAATTCGGATCATGGTAGTTGGGGGGAGGAAGCATCCAGGATCTGGGGGAAAGCTGTGTTCTTCATCGGTACTACCTCGCACCCTAATTAACCCATCTCCTCTCCTAAACGCCTCTATGAGGGGATCTCCATTGGCCGACACTTGGGCCTTGGGTCTCCACTCTGCACTTCCCCCTTCATTTAATATGGTATATATATACATATACATACACACATACATACACACACTTATATCGTTGTTGTTTGTTTTTCTTTTTGCATGATGCCTTATACCTGGTCCCTTGGCACCTCGTGATCGCACTGGCCGGTGTGCTCCTTCCATGTGGGCTTTTTTGCTTCTGAGCTAGATGGCCGCTTGTTCACCTTCAAGCCTTTAAGACCCCAGACACTATCTCTTTTGATAGCCGGGCACCATTGGTGAATTATTTATAGACCAATTAGAGAAAGCTATTCTGGTCCTATGGAGCCCTGTTGGTGTCGTGGTTAAGAGTTGGACTGCGATCCAAATGGTTGGCAATTCAAATCCAACAGCTCCTGGGCTTTCTACTCCTGTAAACAGTTACAGTCTCGGAAACCCACAGGGGTCAGCACTGACTGGGTGGCAGTGAATTTTTGAGTGAGTTATTTTGGTCCTGGTGGCATTGCCAGATAAACTTTGGAATGATAACCACAAGGTCACCAGTTCAAACCCACCAGTTGCTCTATAGAAGAAAGACGAGACGACTTGCTCTCGTAAAGATTTACACATCGCTTCTTGGCCTTTGGGCTAAGATCAAGTGCAGTGAATATTTACAGCCTTGGAAACCCTGCATGGGGTCACCAGGAGTCGGAATCAGGAATCAGCTTGATGGTAGTGCTTTTGGTTTCTGGTCCTAACACTGCTGAGAAGTAAATCTTTAACGGGTCAAACTGTTGCCAAAGAATTTCCCTATGCCCCAGAACACAGCTCAAGAACATTTCTCAGAATACAAAAGTATCCAATAACCAATAAAGGATGTGTTTCCATTCCAAAGAAAGGTGATCCAATAGAGTATGGAAATTATCAATCCTCACTATCACGCATAAGTACAATTTTGCTGAAGATAATTAAAATAGTTACAGCAGCACATTCTAGGGAGCTGCCAGAAATTCAAGCTGGGCTCAGAAAGGATACGAAATGAGGACTATCACTACTGACACCAGAGGCATCTTGGCTGAAAGCAGAGGATACCTGAAAGACGCTTACCTGTGTCTTACTGATTTTGAGAAGGTATTTGCGTGGAACACAGCAAATTATGGATAACATTGAAAAGAATGGGAGTTTCCGAATACTATGAGGAGTAACTTTATGTAAGAAATTCAGCAACTTCGACACAATGGAAAAATCCTTGAGCCCTAACTAGAGCTCACAGAAGAAAATAGTTAACTCAAGTAGCTTTGCATCTACTAAGAAATTTAATTTAGTTTAATCCCATCCCCTTTCCTTTCTTTCTTTTTGGTACATTCTACATACAATTCATTACAATGGCTACACAGAACTCACAGGCGATATTCAAGATAATTAGCAGGTTGCAATTTCAGTGAGGAATGCTCAGGATACAGTCATCTACTGAGGACATGTTAATCAAAGGGCTGCTTTTAAAAGGGCTTTTCTTTTTTTTTAAGGGGCAGCTAATAAATGCCCAAAGAGCATACCACTCCATTGTAAGCCTCAACCCGAAGGCTCCAGGCACCCAGCTCCAGCTCCATGGGCCAGCAAACCAATTGGAAGCCCCTCCACTCCACAAGGCAGGCTCCTGTCCAAAAGCACTCCGATTTCACTTGTCCAGTGGTCTGGGAAGTTCACCACTCTGTCTCCTGCACTGGCTCCCGGTCCTGTTGCTGCCACTCCTCTAGTGTCCGGGCTGTTCCCTAGATCAAGGAGGCTCTACGTGCAGGGATCGCAAGGTCCTCAAGGATGAGCTCCACTTCCAGATCCCAGTCCGATCCCCCTTCCTGCTTCCAAGACGGCTCTCTCTATTCCCACCTCACTGCTGAATCCTACAGTCCACTCAGAATCCCCCCACCTCCTTCCCCAAACCCATCAGGAAAAGGTGGGAGTTCTAATAGCCACATTAAATTACCCACTGCCTTGCACTCCTCTTGACGTCACGAGACCCCTCCCTCGTCATTTTAATTCTTCCTTTGAAAAGACAAAAACAAAACCTCACTGCCAGGCTCCTTATAAACACACAACCAGCATTAAAAGCTAGAATTCAGGGCTCCCGGTATTCATTTCTACAGCCGATTCAAACATTATGTTTCAGATACTTAATCCTGTTATATCCCAAAATTTCAACTATAGACTCCTTAAAGGTATGGGAGCCAGAAACGGTCAATGCCAGGGGCTTAGGGAAATAGCTGGAAAGCAACCTATGTGGGCCCAATACTTCTTTAATCAGCTTTATCTCCTCCATGGTGCATCTGGTATTAGTATAAAAAGATAGTTCTCTCTCTAAATCTCTACATGAAATCAAGGTTTTTGGAAGGTATACACCCCCCAAATGGGGCAAAAAAAATGTTTCAATAGACTTTCTTTTCTAGAGTAGTTGTAGGTTTGCAAGAAAAATGATAACGTACACAGAGTCCCCATATACTTCCTCCCCTCTGTCCAATTTCTCCATGAACATCTTGTACTACTAGTGTGATATATGTTATAGCTGACGGATCAAAATGGATACATTATCATGAAGTAAAGTGCACAGTTCCCTCAGGGTTCACTCAACGAGTTTTGACAAAATAACCAATGTCCATCATTACACGACTAAGGACAACGGTCTCCCTGCCCTGAAAATGTCTGTGCTCCATTTAGTCATCCTTCCCCTACCCACTGAACTTCAGCTCATCACTGATCTTCTTTCTCTCTTCCAGAAGCTAATATTTTGTCCTCCAGATATAAAAATATCTTTATGGCACAAAGGAAATGATGGAAAATGGCTAAATATAAAGAAAAACAAACTTCCAGACTCTTGCTCACACTATGAATATATTTTGAATGTTGTTTTGAGACCCATAAGTATCTGTGCATATTTATAATCTTGTTTTTATCCCTTAACATGATCACAGAAACATTTCTCCATGGAATTACAACCTATTTCAAAAGTAAATTAAAAATAATTTTCTTGAAATTGGGATAGTTCACTAAGTAGAAAATACAGACAAGATTTTAAAAGACATGTCCCCCATCATGAGCATGGGGTGCCATTTTGCCATATTTACTTCCAAACCTGCCTCCCCCTTTTTATTTTATTTCTAAACTTTTGTTGTTAATTGGGTTAAGGTTTATAAGGCCATTCAAGTTTCTATTCAACAACCATATAGGTTTTGCTTCATGTCACTTACTGCAAGCTCTCCAAAGGAACATCACTTATTCTACTTCCCTGTGCTAACCATGTCATCCCTCCTACCCAAATTAATCTGAATTCTGCCCTTGCAGACATGCTGCTCTTTGGATGGTGAAGGGTTGATTATTTTGAAGTGTGGTGTGTGCCTCCCTACAGTGACTGTTCTGGTTACAGACCTGTCCAGTGAGTTCCTTTCCAGACCTGAGGATGGCTATATGCCACAGTCTCCGGGCTGCACCAATCTCCAGCTGACCAGTAAGCTTGTTCTCTTTTACAATTTTGAGTTTTGCTCTACATTTTTCTCCCACTCTATCCAGGTCTTCCTAATACAATCCCTTTCGGGAAGTTGGTATTGGTAGCCAGACATCATCTAGTTTTTCTGGTCCCAGGGTCATGAAACTCATGGGTTTGCATGGTCCATTGGCCCAATCGTTTCTACATGTCCTCGATTTTCTTCACTCTTCTTTCTCTGGACAAAGAGATCAGTAGTTGCAGCACCTTAAGACAGTCACTTACATGCTTTGAGCCCTTTGCTGACCAGTCACAGGGTAACTCGCGCTTACACTTAGGCTACTTTATGCAGTCTGTAAGCCTGGAGCAATAGGGGTCTGTTAAGAAGTTGACTGCCCAAGATAGTTTGGGCTTGAAAATGCCAGTCAGCAAGTTAAGACTCCAGGTGCTACTCACTAAAGCAGGCTGCCAAACACTGTCTTTATGTTAGAGACCTTGGTGTCTCCCAAGACTATGGTCCTGAGCTCCCAGGCCCAGCGCCACACTCCCTCGAGGTGTTTGGTTATGTTTAAGAGGTTTTCCAAATCTGGCCCCCTGTATTTCCACGACATCTATGGATGTACTGGCAGCTTTCCTCATATCTATCTTTTTCCATTGCTACTATGAATCTTGTTCGATCTTTAATCATTTTCTTTACCCTTTCTCCCTAATCTTTCTATTGTGAAGGATAACCAACATATATAGCAAAGCACAGTCCAGTGAATTAGATAAGATCACCACTCAAGTTGAGTTAGTTTATTGTGCCAAGCTGGCTGATAAACACATGTGGGGTTAATTGAAGGGCAGAGAGATAAATGGCCAGTGAGCCTCGTCTTTCGAGTTCTTGGGGCCTCTTTCTTGTGATGGTCGGACCAGGGTGCAGCTGCCTTAGCCAGTTCCTGCTTCAGCTGGCAAGGCTCACTTCCTGCAAGCCATCCCTGAGGAGAAGCCACATAGGCCTACCCCAATGCAGCCCTGGGTGCTGGGGCAGCCGTGTGGAGCAGCCCAGCCAGCGCAGAGATGCTTACACATTCACTGATTCAGCTTTCCTCCTGCAGTCACTATCATAGTGTGTTTTGTGAGATGGAGCAGGGCTTTGTGGATTGGTGTTGGACTTGTGGGCTTGGGCAGCGCTGGGTTGGTTGGGATGTTTTCTTGATGTGCACTTACCCTTTATATAAAACTCTCTCTTATACATATGAGTTTCTGTGGATGTTTCTCTAATGTCCCCAGACTAACACACAGGTTAAGGACGAGAATGGCACTGAGATGCCATTTGACAGGCGTTCGCCCTGTCTCTCCTCCCGATCTACTACCTCATCTCTTTGCACCACCTGGACATGTAGGGCTGTAATTTAGTCTCTTTGCTTTGACTCATATACAAGTGGAACTACACTAATCCTATGCTTGCAGATTCAGCCATAAAGTTAGAGTTCATTTTTCAGGAAATCACCTATTGTACTGTATAAATACACCCAACTTTGCTGACTCACTCTACTCTTAAATTGTTTTGTTTTATTCATTATGAATGCTTCTATCAACATTCCTATTTCAGTCTCTCAGGACACCCACGTCTGTGGGTTCTACCTGGAAACAACTGCTTACCCACAGGTCTGTGCTTCGTCACTGTAAAGAATCGCTGCCAATGTTCTACACGGCAGTGTCCAAGGACACTCCACTCGCAGAGAATGAATGCTTCCCCCATGCCCATGCCACTAACTGCCAGCCAGCCCCGTAAGGGTGTGGGGACATGGCACGATCATTTTCATTTCCATTTCCCCAGTGATCAGGGGTGAGCACATTTTTCAGTGCTGACTGCAACCTGAAATCCTCTTCTTCGACAGCCCTTTTATAGCCCCTGCCCCATTTTTCTACTGGTCTTTGTGCTGCTTAATAATTTACAGAAATTCTTCATATGTCTTGAATAGATCTTCTTTTATATCTTGCGTTTCATTCTCACCATAGTAATTTGCGATAAACAGCTCATTTAACACAGTTATCAACCTTTTCCTTCCTTAGCTTTTTCACTGTAAAGGATAACAGACATGCTGACAACACAAGAACCCCCCTTTGCTCTTTGCCTTTTCAGTACCACCGTATCTACAGTACGTCCCGACTCTGCCACTTTTTCCACTTTGTGCATTCCTACCCTTTCAAAGGACAGTTAGCCAAACATGGCTAACGCGGCCAGCACCTAACAGGGCTCTCTGTCCATAATGGACCTGGCCAGCACGGTCCCCGGAGGTACTCAGGCTCTGGAACGAAAGAGGAGTCAATGTGATCTCATTGTTTGGCCACAGCTCTTGTTCTTATTATTAGGCTTACATTTGCCTTGAGATCACACTAGCTGTTTTGGGAGTTGTGAGCATTTTGGCAATGTTGAAATACCGATTTCTGTTGAGCGTCTGGTCTAATAGGAACCTTTCTCTCATTTCCCTCCACAGCAAGACACCTGACTCAATGTGAACTTGCTGATTTTTGCACACAGGTCAGCAGCTTCTATAAGCTTCAACTTATTTGATACGGACCTCATGTCCAGTCTCAGCATGTTACTCGTAAGCCTATATGGACACCTGATTCCGAATAAGGTTAAAAATTGGAGGGTGGATGAATAACGATCTATAATTGGGACTGGCAGACAGGTTCTATAAAATCCTATTAATTCTATAAAATTCAATAGCCCTAGTGATATGTTTCCTGCCTCCATCCGTACAGCTGCCCTATCCTATGCTTTTAATTAGGAACGTGAATAAAGACATTGATGCTACATAGATCAGATCAAGACTGACATGACAAGAGAAGGAGCAGGATGTATTTTATTGAGCATTTTGCTTTTTAATCAAACTCCAACTTTATCTTTTTTCACTCAAGGTAATTTTAGCAGCATTAATATGAAATGCAAAATAAATCCGACTTAATATTTACTACTTTCTCTTTTATATAAAATGAGTATCTACTTTTTATATTCTCTTTCCCTTAATGTTATGATTTTATACCTAATCCTCTGGATTATTCTTTAATCCTGCCTTTCCCCATTTCTTCGTTGTTCATTGTAATTGTCTCCTAATGCATACATTTCCAGGACAGCAATAACCTGTGGTCTTCCAACTCTGCCTACATATTTCCAAATATGTCTGTAAAACGCCTTGGCCTGCAGACACTTCCTACTTCAGGGGCTGAATCAGAACTGACCTCCTTTTTCTTGTTTCTCAGGTCTCAAGGAGAGCCTCATAAATAAAAGGCACTTTGAGGTTAGAGTTGTAGGCTTAGAAGTTAACAATTCCTATTACATTTCAGCCTTGATCTAATCGGAAAACACACAAATTCAAAAAGCAAACTCACTGCTGTTCTGACTCCCAGCAACCTCAGAAGACAGAGTAGAACTGCTCCTGTGGGTTTCAGAGATTGTCAATCTTTATGGGTGTGGAACACTTCGTCTTTCTCCTGTAAAATGGCCTACTGGTTTCAAACTGCTGACCCTGCAGCGAGCAGTCCAATGTATAACCCACTACACCACCAGGGCTCATACAAAGCAGCTGTGAGTTTTTTAGTTTAGTTTTGCTTTTCTGGGGCGGAGTACTCTACTGTGTAATCTCCCTAGGACAGAGAAGCTGATTGATGGTCAGTTGGTTTGCTGAATATTCAGACCAGACCAGGATATAAAACCCATTCATGGGAAAATCCTTGGAAGAGGAGGAAGGCTGTTTCTGAGGTAAGATTTTGAGAAAGTGACTCCATCTCTAAAATTCTGAGCCTTTTGTTGTAAACAAACAAAATCAACAACAAAAAAGGGGTCAGGGCGGGGGATGGGGGTACAGGACGGCAGAGGGGGTGATCGCAATAGGTGATCTTAAAAATCCTACCATCTGAAATATTATTCTTTTGGAAATATTATTTCTAATGGTTCTGCGTTCTTTTCTAAGTTCTAACAAGGACATTTGCCACTTTCGATGTCAGATCTCTTCAACTACTGCTCCATATTCTTCTCCTAAGAAGGGTCCATGTTTTTCCAACTCATTGCGTACAGAGCCTACTGTATTCATGAAGAAAGACTGTAAAAGACAGTCAAGATTTTTCTATGAGGCAGAAATCAAGCGTTATTAAAATAAGCAGAACTTAATTGCCAACCACGGACTGGAGAACTGAAAAGATGGGGAGAGGTCGCTGAGGCAGCTTATTGGTGCGAGGTGCTGTGCAGGCAGTTCTGGTTCCTAAAGTATCTCAGCAGGAAGCAATTACCACTCCCAGGGCTGAGAAAGCCCACAGGGGCAGTGCTACTCTGCCCTATAAGGTCGCTAGGAGTCAGAATTGACTTGACGGCAGTGGGTTTTACTTTTGAAAGGGCTGAGAAAACAAAATAAAGAGTCTAAGAGTACAGTCGCGAAGCTCGGAGTTGGATCCAGACCTTTGTAGGTGTGTCAGCCAGCAGGTTCACTAATGGCTGATTCTAGCAATGAAGAAACACAGTAAAAATAAACTGCTGCTACTTGAGCCAATGACGTCTACAGGACGTCAGCGAGTCATGAAAGCAAGCTCCTTAGAGGGAGGTCTTCCTTCTTTCTCCTCAGCGGCATGCCTTCTTTTTAGCAACCCCGACTGGCAGAGACCAACAGGGAACCAGGAGCCAGAGAGAGAAGAACCAGAAGGCTGCAATCGGTCAGCATATTCAGCTGCTAATGTGATGGTTGAGTTTGAGGCCACTGAGTAGAAAGTAGAAAGGCCTGGTGACCTACTTCTGAATAACTTAATCCCCGAAAGCCCAGAGAAGCACAGTGCGACTCTGGCACACACAGGTCCCCGGAGTCCAAATGCAAGCAAACAGATTTCTCTTCCCGGACTGGAAAGACATTCCTGGAAAGACTTGATAAGCCAGGATCCACTCAGGAGACAGACCCTGTTATTTTAACAGAGAGAATGTAATATAAAAATGTTAACTAGACATTGAAGAACTGAAAACAGCGAGACTGTACATTGATGAACTGAAAAGGCAAAAAGGAGACATTAATTATGAAAGAGTTACAGGAGCAGGAGGCAGTTCCTACTCCTAGGACCAAGGGGGAAACAGAAGAGTGCTTCAGCTCAGCAGTATAGCAGGGAACAGGGTCTTGGAGGGGCAAGGAGGCTGCTTCTAGGAGAGTGGACACTATGGACGGGAACAACAGTTCCTGCAGAGGGAGCCACTATTGTGGTGGTGAGGCAGACCAGACAAGGAACCAAACAGGAAGTGGCAAGTCCCTTTGTCCTCTTCTAGCCTTCCAGTGCCCCTCCCATACAGACAAAGCCTCCGAAGCAGCCAGCTGTCAAGGAAGAAATGCGGTTTCGAGGCTTCCTCGGGAAGCAGAGTGCATAAGGAGAGTTTGAAGTTGAGAGACAAGAGCTCAGTACCCTGCACAAGTAGCTGCTATTGCACAAGTACAGACATGGCAATTTGGGCTCCTTTCTGGCCAGCCTGTGCCTGGTAAACAACAGGTGCTTAATAAATGTAAACTAGTGCTTAGAGGATGCTCACGGACTCCACCATGTAGTTCAAAAGAACTGTCATCCTTCCAGTTGCGTGATTCTTTGCTGTTGCCTTTGAGATTTCAGTGATCAGCTGTTCCTATTCTTGGCATAGTGGGCGATGAGTTGGGCTGCTAATGTCAAGGCCGGCATTTGAATTCACCAGCTGTTCCTTGAAGAAAGGCATGGCTTTCTACAAAATAATAATAATTTATGAATGATGAAGGGTTTATGAGTTAGGGGGAGTGGGGAGGGAGGGGAAAATGAGCAGCAGATATTAAGGGCTCAAGTAGAAGGCAAATGTTTTGGGAATGATGATGGCAGCAAACGTGAATATGTTCTTGACACAATGAATGGATGTATGGATTGTGATAGGAATTGTACGAGCCCCCAATAAAATGATTTTTTTTAAAAGACATGGCTTTCTGATTCCCATAAAGATTGACAACCAAAAAAAAAAAAACCAAAAAGAAGAAATAGATTTACAACCTTGGAAACCCAACAGGGCAGCCCTATTCTGTCCTAGAGGATCATAAGGAACTAGGAATCGAATAGATGGCAATGAGTTTGGTTTGGGTTCTTATTCCAGGGAGCGCTGGTGGCACTATCAGTTAGGTGCCGAGCTGCTAACTGAAAGGCCAGTGGTTTTAAATAGGAGAAAGATGAGACTGTCTGATCCCAGAAAGGTTTAGTCTCAGAAACCCTACAGAGCAGGGGTCCTCATGTGGCCCGCCGAGGATATTTATCCAGGCCACCAGGTGTTTTGGCTCCGTTTTGGTTTTTATTTCAAAATAAGGTATGTGCAGTGTGCATAGGAATTTTTTCATAGTTTTTTTTAAAAAACTATAGTCCGGCCCTCCAACGGGTCTGAGGGACAGTGAACTGACCCCGTTTAAAAAGTTTGAGGACCCTACCACAGAGGGTTAAGATCAACTAATGGCAGTGGGGCTTTAAGGGGGTTCTTTCTCTACTTACACACAGTGAGGGTGCAAAGATGGCAGGCATGGAAGAATGGGAACTCAGAGCAGTGCTGAATATGAAAAACAGGCATGGCAGAGAAGGCTGATGACCAACAGAGGTTGTATTTTGGAAGTTAACAGCTAGAGGAAGACACCCCGAGTCTGCGTCCCTTAGACAGCCTTCAAGTCGAGATCTGAAGCTCCCCCAAGAATCAACGTTCAGTAAACAAGGCCTATCAAATGATGGCTGACACCAGGGAGGAGAGTGCTGCGCAGTACAACCAACTGGTAGAGGAACATCCCCCGAACAACACTCAGAAGGCACCTGGGCGGGAAAGAAGTGAGAACAGAGGACGAAAATGGGCAGCCCCAGGGTGAAGGTGGGAAAAGTGTGGTGACAGGGGAAATTGCAACCAAGGTCCCAGAACAAAAGACATGTCTGCTGTTGAATGGAAAAGCAATGTGCTCTGTCAACTTTCATGGCATAGTGGGAGTGGTAGGTATATAATCTGTTGTCACTTTGAGAGGATTAAGAGTGACAGGGTGGAGTTTAGCCTGTCAATTAGGTCACAGGTGGATGACCTCATTTGGAGGCGCTAAGGAGATAAATAGCTCACTGGAAGCAGGATGCAGGCTCTCTCCCTGGGAGACATTGCAGCTGATAGGACACATGAAGCTAAGCTACTGCCCCGAGCTGGAGGAGCCATGTAGAGACCCCTGCCAGTGCTGAGATGCTTAGAACACTGCTGGATCCACAAGAATTTCCACCCACTGGCCTGTAATCTTCCTGCATTTGGCATCATTGCATGTGTTTAGTGAGTCTGAAGAGGAATTTATAGATTGATATTGGTATAGATTGGACATATGGGCTAATAGCAGACTTGATCTGGACTGGACTGGAACTTTTCTCAATATTCAATTGCTCTTGCATATAAAGCTAATCCAACTAACACAGTGGGATGTGCTTCTGGCTGCTAATCCCAAAGTCAGAAGTTCAAAACCACCAGTCATTCTGAGGAAGAAAGATGGGGTTCTGTACTCCAATAAACATTTACCGCCTCGGAGACTCACAAGGGCTGTCTCTTCTGTCCTACAGGGTTGCCATGAGTCCAGATAGACCCAATGGCAGTGAGTTTATATTTTGTTTGTTTGGTTGGTTGGTTAGTTCATGCAATGTTCTCTACAACATCTTTTCTACTTTACACTTTCAATTCCATTTATTATTCAAAATTCGCCTCCTGTCTCTCCCCTCATGGAAGCCCTTGCATCGTAGTTGGTTACGTGTTGGGGTGCTAATTGCAAGGTCCATAGTTAGAAACCCACCAGCTGCTCCTTTGGAGAAAGACAGGGCTTTCACAGTTCTACATGGTCGTTGTATGTCAGAACTGACTTGATAGCAGCAAGTGTGTTTTTCAGAACGAGTCTCTTCCCTCAGCAGTGCCACCTGACCTTTCCAGGCCGCCGCTATCTATCCATTCAGAATCCCTGTTTGCTCCATCAGGAATCATCATTCTCAAAGGAACTTTGACGGCTGCAGCTTAGAAAAAAAACCATTGTGTTCTAGTAAGATGGTTTCAACTAGTTTTACCAAGAGGCTCCAAAAAATTCGTAAAAATGAAAATTAAATTCGTAGAATTAAAAAATAATGACATTTCCCCCGCGAACTTTGTGAAGGCTCCTTGCATTTCCGTCTAAGCTCTGTCTAAACATGATACAATGGCAAGAGAAAATGTTTAGCGTCTCTGAGCTAAACAAAATGCTCAAGGATTATCTAAGAGTCCACATTCGGCGACTCAAAATAGTAAGTAACCTGGCTGTACCCCTTGGTGTCGGTAAATCTTTAAGGTCTCTTTCCGCTCTAAAACTACTATGATCCCATGACTGTATAGACTAAATTATACTTCGAGATACGTGTGGAAACCATTTGCGATCTCAAACGGTTAAAGAGTTCAGTCATAAATTACCCTGAAAGGTTTGGTTCAGGGCAGAAGCAGCACAACATCCAGCCTCATTACCGTCCCCCTCCCAAGGACGCGGTGCAAGCGGGCGCGCAGGTGACAGAGTCACCTCTGGTCCTGGGCACACAGGAGGCGCCAATCCGGGACGGGAGCCTGGGGGACATCCGCTCTACCCCAGGCGGCTTTCTCCCTCGGAGTGGGGTTCAATCGCCCCAAGCCAGCACCACGCCAGGTGCCCAAAGCGACGGGATCCGGCAGATCGCAGGGCAGTGACGCGGATGCGGTGTCCGCCCTGTTTCGCTCCCGGAGCCAGTCGGAACCCGCGGCGCCGGCTCCCCGCCCCCGGCCCCCCGGCCTCCCCGCCCCTCGCTGGCGCTCCAACTCCTCACCGCGGCTCTCCCCTCCCACCCCCGGCCCTGAGCCCCCAGCCCGGGGACACTCACCATCCCAGCACCAGGCCAGTGGTCACGATGAAGCAGGTGAAGACCACCGCGATGTAGAAGAGCGGAGAGTACTCGTAGAGTGTCACCAGGAAGACGGCAGCCATCGGGCTCCCTTCCTGGCTGGCCGCTCAGCCCAGCCCATTCAGACCAGGGAAAAGCACTACGGTGCCCCGGCGCGGACAAACTTTATTAGGGCCGCATTCGCCCGAGGTGGACGTACGCTAGACGTCGGGGCTGCCTCCCTGGCAGCTGGAGCCGACGTGCCAATAACGACGTCGCCTGCGGGGCCAGCCACGCCCCCCCGCTCCGGCCCCGAGCGATTGGCTCTGCGGAGGGGCGGGGCCCCGGCGGGCTCCGCCCCGGGCGCCTCGGAATCATTGCCGTGTGACGAACGCCTTACGCGGCTCTATGCTCCCGGTCCTCTCGTTCTGTCGGCAAATTCCAAGACGGAGTTAGGCAGGCTGCGGGCTTTCTGGTGATGCCAACGCCGTTCGAAGCCACGCCCACCGGTCTTCAGTCCTGGAAGCCTTGCGGATTCGATCCGAGCTGAACTTGAGGCGCGGAGAAGGGTCGGTGTTTGGGATTTTACTCGGTGAAATAATCCCACGCGTGTTTTTAAGATCAAAGAAAGCAATCCGAGATTCTCTCAGAAATTAAATAACTATTCTCCTCCCACGACTCTTTTTTGCCACTTCCCCCTCCGCCGCCTTCTTTTCACCCACTGCTATTGAGTCCATGCAGGCTCATGAATCAGTCAGATAATGTCAACTTTTTTGTATCTATTTTACCTTGAGTCCTTTTTTTTTTCCCCCAAGAGCTAATTCCCACCCCCTGTCCTCATCCCTTACTGAGTCAGCTCTGTCAAGGTAAGCCTTTCAGGAAATCTCTCACAATGAGATCTGCAGTTGGCCCCCTGGGCCTCTACTACTGCCATTGAGTCAACTCCAACGCATAGCAACAAGGTAGAACTGCCCCTGTAGGCTTCCCAGCCTGTCACTCTTCAGGGAGCAGGAAGCCTCATCTTGCTCCCACCCAGCAGCTGGTGCTGTGAAGCCCAAAGCATAACCCATTGCTCCACCCAGCAGGGAACTACAGCCATGCCTAGCTACAGTCAAACCAAACTCACTGTCTGGCATCCTTTCTGACCTCTGGTGATCTTATGCCAAAGACCGGAAAATGGAGTCTTATTCTGAAGAGTGGCATCCCCACTACCAATCCATCTCCTTCAGGGCCTTCCTCTTTTTCACTACCCTGTACTTTACCAAACATGATGGCCTTCCCCAGAGACTGGTCCCCTGACAATATATCTAAAGTCCTTGAGACGGTCTCGCTATCGTTGCTTCTAAGGAGCATTCTGGCTGTACTTCTCCCAAGACAGATTTTTTTTTGTTCTGTTGGCAGTCTATGGTACATTCAGTGTCCTGGCATAGACAAGTGAGTGCTTCCAGGGCTTCATCAGTTTGTTGAAACCTTTCATGTAGTATTCCATCCAGTCCTGGAGGCAATATAGCAATGGGAGGGGGACGATCTAGGAGTGTACACACTATAGGAATAGGAGGGATTGGGGCACACATGTGACAAGATGGCCTGATCCTAGATTCAGGATGGCAGCCAACCTTGGTTGTCACTGAGCTGGTTTGACCTGTTCTGAGTTCTTCAGGAAATCAATCCAATATCCTTATAAGCAGGGAGTGAGCCCCGCCTATGGTGGGACAACAATAGGGTCTACTTTCTCTGGATGGATGATGCCTTCAGGGAGCTAACCTGACAATCATTTACCATTAGTTGCGAGCAGTGTCCTAGGTCTCACATATATTTGGGGGAGACAAGCTGGGGAGCAGCCTCTTTATATCCCACACTGTTCAGCTCTTTGACTCTTATCATTTCTTCCCTGTGCCTTAGCTACTCAACATTTAACAGCCAGTGTGATAGTTACATAATCTCCTGTCAACTTGCAAAGGGGTGGGGTTTAGTCTCCCCATCAAGTCACAGCTTCATGACCTCATTTGGGAGGTGCAAATGGAGATAAATAGCTCACTGTAGCCAGATACACACTCTCTGCCTGGGAGACATTCCTGCTGACAAGAGACATGGAGTTTTGCTGATGTTGCCAGAGCCCTGGAGCTGGAGGAGCCACATGGAGACCCACGCCAGCACTGAGATGCTTCCACCACCACTGGATCCACTAGACTTTCCACCCACTGGCCTGTGATACTCTTGCATTTGGTGTCATTGCATGGCTGTGTGAATCCGAAGAAGAATTTGTGGACTAGTATCGACATATAGGATAATAACGGACTTATGGACTTGGTCTGGACTGGGCTGGGATGTTTTCTTTTTTTTTTTTTAACAGGCTTTTCTTTTTTTAAATCATTTTATTAGGGGCTCATACAACTCTTATCACAATCCATACATACTTCAATTATGTAAAACACATTTGTACATTCATTGCCCTCATCATTCTCAAAACATTTGCTCTCTACTTAAGCCCCTGGGACCAGGTCCTCATTTTTCCCCTCCCTCCCCATGAGATATTTTCTTAGAGGACAATTGCTCTTTGATATAAAGTTCTCTGCTACACACATGAGTATCTATGAATTTGTTTCTCTGGTCAACCCAGACTAACACAGCCAGTTTCAGAGTCCATTCTGACATGTACTTTGGTCTTTTCTTTCTTTCCTGTTTTTAAATGACCTTTTGCTTTCTTCATGTATGATTTTCTGGATGTCATCCCACAGCTCATCAAATCATCTGACATTGGTGTTCAATGCAGTAAATCTGTTCTTTGTCTCTTTTGGACTTGTCATTTTCTCCACCTTCAGCCTGAATGCACATATGAGAAATTGATGGTCTGTTCTACAGTCAGCCCCTGGCCTGGTTTTACTTGCTGATATTGAGCTTCTTCTTTATCTCTTCCCACTGATGTAGTCCATTTGATTTCTGGAGAAGTCCATGTCTATAGTTGCCTTTTGTGTTGTTGGGGAAAAAAAAGGGTGGTTTTTTTGGGGTTTTTTTTGCGATAGCGAAGGCACTGGCCTTAAAAATCCCAGTCTTGCAATCACCAGCTTCATTCCTGAGAGGCTTATGATCGAGTACTATATCTGATACTGGTTCACTATTTATAAGGCTAGTTATGCACTACTATTTGTAGGTGCCTAAGTTCTCACAAATGAACAGTCTGTTTCTTTTTTCTTGTCTGTTCTTAATCTGGAAACTCCACTGATACCTGTTCGCTTTGGGTGACCCTACTGGTATTGAAAATACAGCTGACATAGCTTCCAGCATTACAACAACACACAAGCCACTACAGTACGACAAACTGACGGAAAAATGGTAAAAAGGCGACAGATGTAAATACTGTTATATATATATGCAATCATGCAATAGTAGTGACCTATGAGTAGATTCTTGGATAGATATGAAGGCTACATAGGTATGAAAGGGAGAGAATGCTCACACTTATATTTAAGAAGATATTTGTATATGGGCATTTACCCTTACCACAACATATCAAGGAGTGTGGTAGAGTGCACAGTGGGCAAAGTAATGAAAAGTTCTAGACATAAGCAAACACCTGGAGGGGATGAATCCCTGGGCCTGGGGGCTCAGGATCGCAGTCTTCGGGGCAACAAGGTCAATTGACGTAACATAGTTTACAGCGTTCTACGTCCTACTATGGTGAGTAGCAACGGGGGCCTTAAAGGCTCCCAAACAGCCATCTCAGGAGCAACTAATGGTCTCTCCTGTCCAGAGCAACCAAGGGTGGTGAGCATCCGACGGCACGTGGAAATACTTAGTCTAACGGACTAATGAACAACGCAAACACCAGCCTCCACAATCCTGAGACCAGAACTGAAGAGTGCCCAACTACCATTAGCAGCTTCTTTGACAAGAGCCACCTTAGAAAACCCTGAAGAGAGTGGTAGGAAAATGTGGAAGGTAGGAAGAGCCTGGTAGGAGACTAATGGAGAGATAGGTAAGGCTAGGCTAATGAGGTTAAAGCAGAGTCGTGGGTCAATTTCCATTTTAAATTCATCACTTTGACTACTGGGTAGAAAACCTAGAAAGCAACTCCTAGAAAGAAAAGAAAAAAAACTCTTGTAGAAAGCAAGAGTATATATGGCCAAATATGTGGGTGCCCATGACCAGGCTCTTTCACAAATGTAGGAAGGAAATGACAGTCACCCTGGTTAGGATGACGGCGAGGGCTAGCGGCATGCAGCAAAACGCCCCATCGGTGAGAGACAGAAACCCCCCAACGACAGCATGAGCCCTGGCGGTGCCACGGTGAAAGCACTCAGCTGACAACTGGAAGGTTGGAAGGCAGAACGCACCAGCTGCTCCTCCGGAGAAAGGTGTGGCAGTCCGCTTCTGAAAAGATTTACAACTGTGAACACCTCATGGGGACGTACTACCCCATCGAGTGGATGGCAATGGGTTTTGCGGGTGAAGTAGGATAAAAGTTTATTTCTCTCTCGGGCAAATCCCAAGGTAGACGATGCAGGCAAAGTCGCTACGTTCCGCAGTGTAAGGGATCCCAGCTCTTTTCTATCTTGTTCCAACCTCCTGTTGTGTCTGCCCACAAGTTTGTCTGACCCGCTGGCTAGCTGAGTATCCAGCTCCCTGAGTACTGGAAGTTCCATCTGTGACGTTTATGTCTTCAGTCCCTAGCCTATGCGCATAGGAGTCGATCAAATGAATGAAGGAAAGCTGCTCTTTTCCGTGGGATTTCTTGAGCACAGGGTATTTACGTCTTGCCGAGGTGCAAGGTTCCAGCACTTCCCTGTGGTTGTAAAGCAGTCACACCTGCGGCCTCTCACCTCTGCTGGTTCACGAGCCTGTTCCAATTGTACTCCCTGGGGGATGTATAAATACGTAGTGTCTTCCACCAGCCACTGCAAGTCACTCAGAACCAGCAGTTCTCTCTGGTTACCAGACAAGGCCAGCTCTGCCAATGAACGTCAGTGCTCCTGCACCATGCTGGAGGTAGGGCCGGGGCCTCAAACGTAAGGCCTCTTTTTCATTTTAGAGGAAAAGTGGTCTACCAGCTCCGGTCTCTTCAGGTTCCCCAATAGCACACCTATTCGGATGAGCCTGGGCAGCATGCGCATTGAGCTATTCACGGCAAGCTCAGTGGTTATTTAGCTATTAACGGCAAGCTCAGTGAGTCGAGCCCGTAGGAGGAAGATGAGGCTGTCAGCTCCTGGGAAGAGTTACAGTCTTGGGAGTCCACCAGGGTAATTCTACGCTGCCTTACAGAATCACTGAGTTGGAATAGACATGATGACAGTGAGTTGGGTTGGGTTGGGTTGGGTTTGATTTATTACAACTCATGGGGCCCCCGGTGACACAATACTGGTTGGCAACTCAACTGCCAGCCAAAAGGTCAGTGGTTTGAGCCTTCCAGCTGCTCCATGGGGTAAAAAGACCAAGTTAACGTCTTCTGTAATGAGTATAGGCTGAGTTGAGTTGGAATTACTAACGTCCCCCCTATAGCCTCTTCTGAGACTTCAGCCTGGAGGGAAACCCAGAACATATCTGGGAGACTGCCTGCTGTGCCTACGCCGGTGCCCCTTCTCCTTCCCGCTCTACACCAGACGGCAGGCGGGCCGTGAAGTCGCTCTCCTTCCCAGTCTGCACATACTTGTCTTGTGCACCCTCGGTTCTCTCCCCAGACAGCAGCTAGTGAACGCCGTTTTTCATTTTGCCAAGGTCTGCACTTTGAAATCTTAATGCATGCTTAAAAAATCTATGTTTAAAACTTTTCTCTCTTAGTAGTGTCTGGCTTTTTCAAGAATACCGTGTTTTTCAGGGATTCGAAGTCTTATTGAGGCCATCAAAAACTCTTGCATGCTAACACAGCTGTGGTTACCGCTGAAGGCTGACCGAGGAGAAGCCTTGTAACACAATGCTGAAAATATGACATGGATTTCAAATGGAGTAACTCCATGTCGCTTCCATTCTGTGTGTTTCTGGGGAGATTTTCTGTTTTCGTTTTTGAAAGAAATGCTTTACACACATGCATATGTGTGTGTATAGATAAATAAAACGCAGCCCAAGAAATGAAATCAACAATATAAAATGTTAACCCCTCCATTTTTTGTCACCCTCCTCCCACCCCTTCGCTTCACCCCCGGCTGTGCCGGGCTGTGAGTTTTGACCCTACAGAGGTTGCGGAGCGGCAGTTCAGGTCTCAAGTCCGGTGCTTCTCTGGGAGAGTTCTGGCCAGGCAGAGCTTGGGGAGGTATCCAGAACCAGCAGCAGTTTCTGATTCTTCTTTTCAGGAGTTTTCCAGACGTTCCCTTGCCTGCTGCCACCAAGAAACATCTTTCTCTGGTCTGAAAAATGGGTAGGGTCCCCTCAAAGTTGTCTCCATACATTGTTGCACAATTCCCCTGGACTGGAGCCAGGAGGGGAAAGAGAAACAAACACCAAAGTGCCCCTTTTCATTTTTTCGGGGGAAAAAACCAAAAACAAGAAACTAGCTGGGCGCTGCACCGGTGCCCACTGGGCACTGCTCCACGTTTGGCATTCTCCCCCAGGGCACTTGCTGTTCCGTGTCATTCAGGACAGCTCAGTCCCCACATGATTGCTTTCATCTTCCTCTCCGATTGTACTTGAAATCACAGGAGCGAGAGCGATTGCCCCGGGCTTCCTCTTTCCTGATGGGCTTTGAACCCAGTGAAAGATTGATCCTTTTAGAAGGACATTGAAGTCACAGTGACTCTGCTGAAGCGCCTGCACGGTGCCGGGCTTGGGCGGGGTGGGGGAGGGTGGCGTTCAGTGGTAGAATTTCCACGTCCATCGGACCTTCCAGGGTTCAAGTCCCAACCACGCACCTCCTTCCTGCTCAGCGATCGCTGTGCAGTCAGCAGAGGCCTGCCTGTTGCTGGGAGACTCGCAGGGCGACATTTCAACACAGTGTGAAAAACAAAGTCCTTATGACATTTCAAGATCTCCAAATACTTTATGCCTTCCTTCCTTACAGCGCCCATCCTCTGCAGTGACTGATGCTTTCTGACCCCCCATGCTTGCTCCTGTCTTGGGACTTCTGCTCCGCTGTTCCCTTGGGATGGAATGAAGCTCTAGACCAGCGGTTCTCAACCTTCCTCATGCCGCGACCCCAGAATAGTTCCTCGGGTTGTGATGATCCCAATATTAAATTATTTTTGTTGCTACTTCATGACTAATTTTGCTACTGTTATGAATCATAATGGTAAATATCTGATATGCAAGATGTATTCATTGTTACAAATTGAACAATTTTCATTGTTACAAATTCAGAATGAAGCATAGCGATTAATCACGAAAACAATGTGTCATTATATATTGTGAAATATTTCTTTCTGATGGCAAATAAATGAAATTTTGTCTGGAAGCATGGTGTAGCCTGGGTAACAGTCTTCATGCTGGGGTACTCATATGTGGGTGTATCTGCATGTGGGCAGACCCGCCTGGCAACCCCTGTGGAAAAAGGGGGGGTCGCGACCCACAGGTTGAGAACCACGCTCTAGACATGCACATGTCGAATCCCCACAACTTTCTCAAACTTTTGTGCAGATACCACCTTCCTAGTGAGGACTACAACCAGCCTCCGATATATCATCTCATAATCCCTCCTCCCTGAGCTGGTGGCAGGTCATTACCATTGGGCTGCTAACTGCAAGGCTCCTCCTTTAAGAGTTACAGGCTTTAAGAGTTACAGTCCTGGTGATCTGCTTCCCTAGAGATGACAGCCTTGGGAACCCCTGGGGCAGTTTGGCTGTGTCACACCGGAACACGTGGGGCTCTATGAGTCAGAACCCACTTAGGGTAATGGGTTTGGCTTGCAGTTCTTAATGTTGTGAGTTGCATTTGAGTCACTTGGGACTCATCTAGAACTGCTGACCTGGTGGATCAGAGCCCAGCACCTAACCACTCCCCAACCAGAAAGTTGGCAGTTCAAACCCACTAGCTGCTCTGCCAGAAAAAGGTGAGGTTATCTGTTCCTGACAAGATTTACAGTCTTGGAAACCCTATACATGGTACCTATGAGTCGGAATCCAGCACTCCTCTCTCACTTTGTCTTGTACTGTAGTGGTTTGCACGTTGGAAATGAACCCTGATAGCGTAGTGGGTTGTTAATTTGCTAATTGTAAATTTAGCAGTGGAAGCAAGCCCAGAAACCCAAAGAGACAGCCCAACCCTGTCTTATAGGGTGACTGAATCAGAGCTGACTTGATGGCAGTGAGTGAGTGATGCTGGAAACTTTGCTACCTGTATTTCAAATCCTAGCATGGTCACCCATGGCGAACAGGCATCAGTAGAGCTTCCAGACTTAACAAACTAGGAAGAAGAAATAGGCTGTCCATTTCTGAGAGATTAGCCACTGAAAACCTTATGAGTAGCCATGGAACGCTGTCAGCTATAGGTGCCAGCAAATGAGGACCCGCCCCCCCCCCCCGAGTTGTAACGTACTCAAAATATGATGGGAGAAGAGCTGTTTCCTCAAAGTAGAGTTGGCCCACATGATATGAATAGAGCGAAACTCTTGGGACTTTCATTTGCTGATGAATTATGACTCAGCACGAGCGGAAACTGTTGCAAACCAATGTAAAAGTATGAGCTTATGAAAAACGGAAGTTGTCAGAAATGAAATGGGATGCATTACAATACAGTGAATTATTTGGATCTATTAGCCATAACCATGGTTACTCCCATCAAATGGCCTTTTCCTGATGAGTCTGGGGAAGAGAAGGTGAGGACACACTTAGGATTCAGTTGTGAGTGACTGCTAACAGGGTTCCCTGTGACTGCCATCCTGTCAGGCATAAGAAGAGTCATCCCAGAAGCAGAAAGGAATCTTACCACTAGCAAGAGAGAAGTGTCAGGAATAGAGTGTGCATTGAACCTCCTGGATCCGGGAGATAGTTTTGTCACCAGCGAAGTAGCAGAGGAGCTGCAGCAGCAGCAGCAAGACCAAGAGCCAGAGCATGGCACAGAGGAGTGAATCTTTCCGTTTACAGAGGAAGTAACTGTGAATGCCTTAGGCAGGAGCCTGCCTGTGGAGTGGGATGCCTGTAGGTACTTAATTGGGGGAACTAGGTTGGCTAACCCATGGAGCTAGAGCTGAGCATCTTTGGACTGCAGTTTATATTGGAGTAGATCTGGACATTTACTGCCAGCATTAAAGGAGCTTTATAATATTGCACAAGCAGGGAAAAGGCCAATGAGGCAGGTGGCTGAGAAGTCAAAGACCAGACAGAGACCTGCCTATGGGCACAGCAGAGAAGCTATCTAAATAATTGTATCCTAAAGCTCTTTAGGGCTGCCAATAACTACCTATGTTTATTCCAATGTAACCTGTTAACTTCATTAATAAACCCCAGGATAACTCTTCAGGAATGTTACCTGTGAATTCTGCGCAGTCGTTACAATGAATTGTCAAACCCAGTTATAAAGCAGGGAGCTGCGGGAGGGACAGTTGGTGTCAGAATGGGTAGGAAGGCTGGAGAATAGGACATGCCTGACCGCAACTTCATAGAAATCTGCCTTGCGTGATGCTGGTGTGGAATTTGATTTTCCTACCCTCTTGTGAAGTCTGAGGAAGTCACACATCACCCCCAAGACATTTCTTTTTGCACTCCAGATTCATTTCTTTGGCATTAGTAAGCTAAAACTCACTGGTATTGGCCATTCTGAGCCAGACAATCATCTGGCATAGAAAGGTGGGAATGAAAAATTAAAGAGGAATGGCCTCGCATTCATCATCAAAAGGACATTTGAAGATTTACCTGGAAGTATGGTGCTGCCTAGGACAGGATAATATTTATACACCTACAAGGAAGTTAAGTTATCACAACTATTATTCAAATCTACACACCAACCACTGAAGCTGGTAATGAATATGCTACAAACTTCTTTAGATGGAAATTGATCAAACATACAATCAAGATGCATTAATAATTATTGGCAGCTGGGATGCAAAACTTGGAAACAGTGGTTGGAACATAGGGCCTTTGCGATAGAAATAAAGCTGGAGTTTGAACAGTAGAATTTTGCAATACTAATGACTTCTTCATTGCAAAATTTTTTTCAACATGAAGAAGTGACCAAATAATATCATTTATATCACATGCCAGTAAGATTAAAGTTGTCGAGGATTTTATCTTACTTGGATCCCCAATCAATGCTCATGGAAGTAACAGCCAATACATATTGCATTGGACAAAACTGCTACACAAGATCTCCTTAAAATTGTAAAAAGAAAGGATATCGCTTTGAGAACTTCACCTCATCCAAGCGATGCATGTATGTTCATTGGTTTCATAAGCATGCGAAAGCTGGACTCTGATAAGGAAAACTGCAGAAAAATCCATGCATTTGAGTTGGATTGTTGGTGAAGAATATTAAAAGTTCCAATCGAATCTGTCTTGGGAGAAGTAACAACCAGAACACTTCTTAGCAACAAGGATGGTGTTGCCAGGAGAGACCAGTCCCTGGAAAAGGATCTCATGCTTGGTCAAGTGGAGGGTCAATAAAAAAGAGGAAGGCCTTTAATGAGATGGATTACAACAGTGGATGCAACAATGAACTCAAACGTAACAATTGTGAAGGTGGCTGGAGAGCAAGTCGGAGCTTAGATTTACATTCTCCTAAGGGAAGAACTGTTCCTGTGGGTTTCTGAGGACGGTAACCGGACAGGAGTAGAAAGTCTTATTTTTCTCCGTTGGAGCAGCCGCCTAAGGGTATAGTGAGTTAGCACTGGACTGCTAATCACAAGATGAGCGGTTCGAAACCACCAGCCACTCAGCAGGGGAAAATGAGGCTTTCTACTCAAGTGAAGAGTTAGTCTCAAAAGCTACAGGGACACTTCTACCTGCCCCGTAGGTTCGACATTGAGTCAAGGGCAGGGAGCTTTGGACTCTGCGCAACTAGGAGTGGGAAGTGCCTGACTGCACACAACTATACCCAGAATGAAACCGGAACCTGGACACAGTGCTTATCAGTCAGCAGAACACACAAGTACTGTAAAAGAGAAAGTGGCAGTGTCATTAAGTTATGGGGATTAAGGAGGAAAAGGGAAGTTTAATGGGCATCTAGCTAATTGGGAGAAACAGAATGATCAAGGGTAAAGTAATGTAAAGAAGAGGTATAGCTGTAACCCAGGTGGGGACGGAGCATGATAGTGGGGCAGGAGGAAAGTCAAGGGAAATAGATGAAAGAGCTAGGAGGCAAAGGGCATTTATAGAGGTCTAGACAAAGACATGTACATGCAAAAATATATATGAGGATGGGGAAATAGATATATGTGCCTATATTTATAGGTTTAATAGTAAGGTGGCGGAAGGACCTGGGGCCTCTACTCAAGTACTCCCTCAATACATGAATACTTTCTTCTATTAAATTGGCATTCTATGATGCTCACCCTCCCGACACAACTGCTGAAGCCAAAACGGGTGAACAAGTAAATGTGGTGAAGAAAGCTGATGGTGCCTGGCTATCAAAAGAGATAGCGTCTGGGGTCTTAAAGGCTTGAAGATAAACAAGCGGCCATCTAGCTCAGAAGCAACAAAGCCCACATGGAAGAACACATCAGCCTGTGTGATCACGTGGTCCCGACGGGATCAGTTATCAGGCATTAAAGAACAAAAAATCATATCATTGGGTGCACACCTCCATGATACGATCGCTGAGGACAAACGGGTGCATAGCAAATGTGGTGAAGAAAGCTGATGGTGCCCGGCTATCAAAAGAGATAGAGTCTGGGGTCTTAAAGGCTTGAAGGTGAACAAGTGGCCATCTAGCTCAGAAGCAACAAAGCCCACATGGAAGAAGCACACCAGCCTGTGCGATCACAAGGTGTCAAAGGGATCAGGTATAAGGCATCATTAAAAAAAAATCTTACCACAGTGAATGAAGGGGGAAGTGCAGAGTGGAGACCCAAAGCCCACTTGTTGGCCACTAGAGATCCCCTCATAGAGGGATCTAGAGGAGGAGATAAGTCAGTCAGGGTGCGACGTAGCACGGATGAAGAATACAGCTTTCCTCCAGTTCCTAAATGCTTCCTCCACACCCCCACCCCCACTACCATGATCCGAATTCTACCTTGCAAGTCTGGATAGAGCAGAAGTTGAACACTGGTGAAGATAGAAGCTGGAAGCACAGGGAATCCAGGGTGGATGATACCTTCAGGACCAGGGGTGTGAGGGGCGATCCTGGGAGGGTAGAGAGTGAGTGGGTTGGAAAGGGGGAACCGATGACAAGGATCTACATGTGACCTCCTCCCTGGAAGATGGACAACAGAAAAGGGGGTGAAGGGAGACTCCGGACAGGGCAAGATATGACAAAATAATAATCTATAAATTATCAAGGGCTCATGAGGGAGGGGGGAGGAGGGAGGGAGGGGAAAAAAGAGGACCTGATGCAAAGGGCTTAAGTGGAGAGCAAATGCTTTGAAAATGATGAGGGCAAAGAATGTACAGATGTGCTTTACGAAATTGATGTATGTATGGAATGTGATAAGAGTTGTATGAATCCCTAATAAAATGTTAAAAAAAAAAAGAAGAAGAAGAAGAAGAAGAAAGAAAGTAAATGGGTACGCGTGCGCTTGAAGGGCGTCCCTCGCACGGGCGCTCCAGAGGCCGCGGGAGGGAAGAGCAGGCGCGCGGTTAGTTTTGAGCCGCGCCGGCCACCGTCCGCCGTCACGTGCCGGCCGCCGCGGCCACGTGCGCAGGAGGCGGACGCTCTTCCCAGGCCGGGCCAGGAAGGGAGGCGGCTGCCGCGCCATTCTTAAAGGGGCCCGAGGGGAGGCGAGAGCCCGCGGCCGGCCGGAAGGAAAATGGTGAGCTGCCCCGGGAGGGCGGGGGCGGAGGGCCGGGCCAGCCCGCGGGCTCGCTCGTCGTCCGGAGCCGGCCCGGCCGGCGGGCAGCGCCCGGGGCGGGGGGGCCGGCTGGTGCCCAGAGCCACGCTCGGCCCAAGGGCAGCGTGCTGCAGCCCAAGTCCGGGCCGAGGCGCTCTGCGGACTGCCGCTGCGGCGGGCGGGTCGCCCCCGGCCCCCGCTGGAGGCTTCCTCGCCCCAGGATGCTGATTCGGAGGCGCCGGGGGCCGGGCCCCCCGAAAGCTGGCTCCAAACGCCGACCACCCTGCCCGAGCCGGGGCGAGGCCCAAGGGCCCCGGAGGGGCGCCGGGAACCCGTGGCCTGGAGGCCTGCGCACGGAGGGCTTGGCTTCCGATGCCCTTCTCAGGGCCGCGTCTGGGCGTTCGCCGCCGCCGCCCCCTGACTTGCCCCTGAAGATTTCTCCTCTCCCCACTTGGAAACCTTTTGAGTGGTTCCTAAAGCCACGTTCCGTTTCAAAGCGTTCGTTTTCAGTGGGCCCGGGGGCGACGGCTTACATTCTCCTCCGGGTTTTGCACCCCACCTTCACGAATAGGGTGAAATCAGGATCCTCCCCACCACACTGAAAACCTGTATATGCTCAAGTTTCTTTCATGAGGAACAAAACAAAAACCAGAAACACCCCACTGTGACTTAGTCGGCTAAAGCACCCAGCTTCTAAACAGGGGCTCTTGGATTCCAGTCTGTAGATGAAGGCGCCCCGCCGGCGTGGTGGGTTCTTTGTTGGGCTGCTAACCCCACAGTCAGCAGTTCAAACCCACCAGTCTCCCTAGGCCCAGGAGTCTAGGGGAGAAAAAGGAGGCTCTCTGCTTCCTTACACAATCGACTTGATGGAGGGAGGGATTTTGAGTTGGGTCTTCTCTTACCACTCCTCCACTCTCTTCCATCAAAGAAGAAAAGAAGTCTTGGCACGGTCATTAAAGCTATTGGCCCGTTTTCAATTCTCCTTTTTCTTCATCTTTCATCTGTTGACCTTTTTTCTTTCTTTCATTTTTGAGGCATTTTCTTTCCTCCCGGATTTCCCTTGGCTTCTGAGATATTAGAGTTCCTGGACTTCCTCCTTATTAAAGCTTACATTCTGAGAAGGCTGTGGTTTACCGTGGGAGTCATGAGTCTATTTGAATTCAGCCTCTCTTGAATTCTTTCTGACCATTGACACTCACTACCATGGCGTCCTTGTAGACTCCAACTATTGACCATATCCAGAAACCGAACTCACTGACCGGGAGTCTGTGCTGACTCATAGTGATCCTACTGCTCAGAGTAGACCTGCCCCTGTGAATTTCTGAGATGGTTCACTCTTTATTGGAGTAGAAAACCATTCTTTCTCCCAAGAATTGGCTGGTAGTCTTGAACTGTTGACATTGCAGATCACAGCCAATGTTTAACCACTGTGCCACCAGGGCTCCTCAGTGACCATATAGGACAGAGTCACACTGGATTTCTGAGGCTGTAATTCTTTTATTTTATTAGCACTTCATCCACAATTCCACAAATCAATCATATCCAGAAAGCCTGTAAATCTTTAACCGGGAGCAGAAAGTCTCATCTTTCTCCCATAGAGCAAGCAA
Organism: Tenrec ecaudatus; assembly: GCF_050624435.1. Taxonomy (NCBI): domain Eukaryota; kingdom Metazoa; phylum Chordata; class Mammalia; order Afrosoricida; family Tenrecidae; genus Tenrec; species Tenrec ecaudatus. The sequence continues at coordinate 50,817,980 of NC_134543.1, forward strand.
CTGGTGTTACACCCAGTGGGTACACACTGCTCTACCAGGGATCCTGATCACTGACTGTGACCCAGGAGAAGCTTTGCCCTCTGGCAGTGTACTTTACGACTAGTTTCCTTTGTTTCCCATGCTTCAGAATTGAGCTACAGGACTGAATCCTGGAACACAATTACAGCCTCAAGCCCAAGGTCTCCCTCAAGAGGACCGATTTGTTTTTGCCTTGTCTTTGACTGGTTTTAGACTAAATAAAATGGCCGGGAAAATATTTCTTGAATTTAGGGTCTGTTTTCTCTTTTTTCTTCTCTTGGTCAGTTTGTCTTCAGGAAGAGCACTCACTTTCTCCTGGACAGCACATGTAGGAATCTCACTAGGCTTGAGTCCTTTTCCCTTCCTCTATTCTCTCTCCACCCTTTCTAACCTACAGTCATGGCTTCACTTAGCGCCTATTTGCAGATGACTGGTAACTTTGTGTATGTCAGATCTTGTTTCTGACATCCAGTCCAGAGCTATGAGAATACTCAACTACTTACTCATGCCTCAGAGTCACCTCAATTTATCTTTGATAGAACTCTTTCTCTTTCCTCCCAATCTGGTCTTTTCTCAGTGACCTTCTAACTAAATAGAAAGTAGCATCATTCAATCTGTTATACAAGCCAGAGTCTAGAATCTTGGGAACCCTTTTCCCTTAGTATCTCCACCTCCCAATAATCCGGTCTGCCACCAATCTCTGTGGTGGCTAAGAGGGAGGACTAGAATTTAGACCAGTTGGTTAGAATCCTGGCTCTACTAGCTGCAAAATTGGGGAGATACTTAACTGTAAGAACTGTTTCCTGAAAAAGGAGGATTATAATAGTACCCATCTCGTGAGATTATTTTGATCATGAAGGGAGACCCATATGAAGTACATAGCATAGTGCTTTTCACCTGATGTTAAATGTATGTTACTTAAATATATGTTAAATAAATGTCGGCTTTGGTCATCATCTTTTTTCCCTCTGTATGATCCCTGTCAGCCTCTAAGCTCCTTTCATCTCTTCTGCACGAGCCTGGCTAGTTAACTAATTTTGCTTTATTCATGCTGGCTCTGCCTGTTTCCGGTTCACACCACAGCTAAGGTGATCTTTTCACCATGCTGATCATGTTTCTGTCAACACCCTTCCTGGAACCCGGTAGCATCTTGCCTTTCACCAGATGACCATCTGGCACTATGGAGTGCGGCCCCCACTATCCTCTTGTACCTTGTTCATTCTTGGTGCTTGAGTCACTCTGGCTTTTTGTTATATGTGATGGCCCGTGCTCACAGGTAGTTTACACCATCCATTGTAATTCTTCAGATGTTTGTCAAGGGACCCTCCTTTGACTCTACTGTATGTTCCCAGCATGGTCTCCCTCTCTTTCCTAGCCCCTTCCCCAATGTAATTGTACATTTTGGAGCCTTATCCTTATGGTATTCTGTTTTCTACTAGAATATAATGTAAGCTCTCTGTGGGCAAGGACCATTTCTCGTTTTTAATTTTACATCAGTTGTTTTCCTAGCACTTGGCACCGTGACTGGCTAATAAATTTGTTGTATGGATAGACCAATAAATAATTGAGTTCAACTCCATTTTTATTTTATTATAACATTTACCATATGAAGTTTTTAGGGCAGTAATCTTTTTTTAAGTCATTTTGTTGAGGGCTCTTACAGCTCTTATCACAATCCATACATCCACTGTGTCAGGTACATTTGTACATATGTTGCCATCATCATTCTCAAAACATTTTCTTTCTACTTGAACCCTTGGTAGCAGCTTATTTTTCCCTCCCCATACCCCCTCCTTCCCTCAAGAACCCTTGATAATTTATGCATTATAATTTTTTTTCAAATTTTACACCGAACGCTGTCTCCCTTCATCCACTTTTCTGTTGTCCATCCCCTGGGAAGGGGGTTATATGTAGATCATTGTGATCAGTTCCACCTTGCCTCCCCCACCCTCCCCTTACCTGCCTGGTATGGTTACTCTCATTATTGGTCCTGAGGGAGTTATCTGTCCTGGATTCCCTGTGTTTCCAGCTCTGATCTGTACCAGTGTACATGCTCTCGTCTAGCCGATTTGTAAGGTAGAATTGGGATCATGATAGTGGGAGAAAGGAAGCATTAAAGAACTAGAGGAAAGGGAAAAATAGGAGCTGATATCAAGGGCTCAAGTTGAAAGCAAATGTTTTGAGAATGATGATGGCAACAAATGTACAAATGTGCTTGACACAATGGATGTATGTATGGATTATGATAAGAGTTGTATGAGCCCCCAATAAAATGATTTAAAAAATAACTAGAGGAAAGTTCTGTTTCACTGGTGCTATACTGCACCCTGACTGGCTCGTCTCTTCCTTGTGACCCTTCTGTAAGTAGATGTCCAGTTGTCTACAGATGGGCTTTGGGTCTCTACTCTGCACTCCCCCTTATTCACATTGATATGATTTTTTGTTCTGGGTCTTTGATGCCTGATAACCTGATCTCATGGACACCTCATGATCACACAGGCTGGCGTGCTTCTTTGTGGGCTTTGTTGCTTCTCGCTAGATGGCCACTTTTTTATCTTCAGTCATCTAAGACCCCAGATGCTATATCTTTATAGCCGAGCACCATCAGCTTTCTTTACTACATTGGCTTATGCACCCGCTTTGTCTTCAGTGATCATGTCAGGAAAGGTGAGCATTACAGAATGCTGGGTTATTAGAACAAAGAGTTCTTGCATTGAGGGAGTAGGGCAGTAATCTTATTCTTAATGGAATTCTAAATTGTAAGCAGTAAAAGTTAGCTGAGCCTGAGCCCTTTTTTTTCCCCCTAGGAAGTAATTTTGGCCTTATTGTGATATTGGAAATGATACAAATGCAAATTTAAAAAGGAGTTATAAGATTAAATATTCAAAAATGTAATTTAGAATGTTCATAATTTCCCCAATGCCAGTCTTCCTTTTATAATCGTGTTTAAACTTTATCTTTTAATATTGTCCATGTTAGTAGTTGGGAAATAATGTAAAATTAAGCTCTCAAGTTTAATTTGCAATTGAAAGTAATTTCCCCGGTTAATGTTAACTGGGTCAAAAACCCAACACCAAAAAAATAAATGTAGAGTGTAAGTTTAAAAACAAAAACCCTACACAAATTAAAATAGCTCCTTAGGATTATCAAGATTTCACAAGGAGCTTTGGATATCAGAGCTAGAAGACAAGTCTTATGAAAACGTGGTCTTTACATAAACAGAAATCCAAAATATTTGTTAGTTCTGATAGTGGTTCTTTTGTGGGAAGAGAATGGAAACTCATTTTCTGGTTTTGTTTCTTGAAAGATTCAAAAAAAATAGTGGGATAGAACTTAATCCTAGCTTCCAGAAAATGCATGTAACAGCATTTCTTCTTTAAAAGAGCTAAAACTGGAAGAACATAACACATACAAGAGTGTTACTTATTGGTGAGTATGTATTGGTAAAGTGTACTTTCTGATGTATAAGACCATATCCTGGGGGACAGAGGGGGAAAAATGACCTGATACCAAGACTCAAGTAGAAAATGCTTTGAAAATGATGATGGTAACATATGTACAAACATGCTTGACACCATGGATGTATGTATGATGGATTGTGATAAGACCTGTATGAGCCCCCAATAAAATGATTTATAAAAACCCAAACCCTTATACTCTGGTAGCCCATTCCTTATATATTACGAGTATTCTGCTACAGTTAAGGAACAGTTTCAGATTGATAGGTATTTGAGGCTTTAAATTGTGCTTTCACCAAAGTAAGATCAAAACAGCAAGCTTTTATTAAATTTTTAGTGTAATTTAAAATTGAAGGCCATAATTCTCTTTGGTGTTCATGAGTATATATTTAGGACTGGCCTGAGAAGTATTCTGATTTTCCTTTTTTTAAAAATCATTTTATTAGAGGCTCATACAACTCTTAACACAATCCATACATATATCAATTGTGTACAGCACATTTGTACATTCATTGCCCTCATTATTCTCAAAACATTTGCTCTCCACTTAAGACCCTGGAATCAGCTCATTTTCCCCCTCCCTCCCTGTTCCCCCCTCTCTCATGAACCCTCGATAATTTATAAATTATTATTTTGTCATATCTTGACCTGTCTGATGTCTCCCTTCACCCACTTTTTTGTTGTCCATCCTCCAGGGAGGAGGTCAAGTGTAGAGCCTTGTAATCGGTTCCCCCTTTCCATCCCCCCCACCCTCCCAGTATCACCACTCACACCACTGTTCCTGAAGGGATCATCTGTCCTGGATTCCCTGTGCCTTCAGCTCCTATCTGCACCAGTGTCCATCCTCTGGTCTAGCCAGACTTGCAAGATAGAATTGCGATCATGGTGGTGGGGTGGGGGGAAGCATTTAGGAACTAGAGGAAAGTTGTATTTTCATCGTTACTACATTGCACCCTGACCAGCTCATCTCCCCGAGACCCTTCTGTAAGGGGATATCCAGTGGCCTACAAATGGGCTTTGGGTCTCCACTCTGCACTCCCCCTCATTCACTATGATAAGATTTTTGTTGTGATGATGCCTGAGACCTGATCCCTTCGACACCTCGTGATCGCACAGGCTGGTGTGCTTCTCCCATGTGGGCTTTGTTGCTTTGAGCTAGATGGCCGCTTGTTTACCTTGAAGCCTTTAAGACCCCAGATGCTATATCTTCTGCTAGCCAGGCACCATTAGCTTTCTTTGCCACATTTGCTTATGCACCCATTTGTCTTCAGCGATCGTATCATGGATGTGAGCACACAATGGTATGAATTTTTGTTCTTTGATGCCTGATAACTGATCCCTTCAGCACCTCATGATCACACAGGCTGGTGTGCTTCTTCCATGTGGGCTTTGTTGCTTCTGAGCTAGATGGCCGCTTGTTTACCTTCAAGCCTTTAAGACCCCAGAGGCTATCTCTTTTGATAGCCAGACACCATCAGCTTTCTTCACCACATTTGCTTATTCACCTGCTTTGTCTTCAGAGGTTGTGTCGGGAAGGTGAGCATCATAGAATGCCAATTTAATAGAAGGAAGTATTCTTGCATTGAGGGAGTACTTGAGTGGAGGCCCAACATCTTTCTGTTACCTTAATGCTAAACCTATAAATATAGGCACATAGGTCTATTTCCCCATTCTCATATATAAATATATTTGCATATTTACATGTCTTTATTTAGACCTCTATAAATGCCCTTTGCCACCCAGCTCTTTCCTCTATCTCTTGACTTTCCTCCTGTCCCACTATCATGCTCAGTCCCCACCAGGGTTTCAGCAATTCCTCTTGGTTACATTACCCTTGATCATGCCCTACCAGACCTCCCACACCCTCCTCACCACCGATTTGGATCACTTGTTCCTTTGTGCCTGGACTTATTAACACCACTACCTTTCCCCGCACTTCCCCCTCTCCCATGTCCCCCCAAACTCTCGGTCCCGTTGTTTTCTCCTCCAGATTGTTCATCCAGCCTATTTATTTAAACAGTCCTGTGGAGATAATAACATGTACAAAACAATACAGCAAAACCAAGCAACAATATACAACAAAACAACAACATACCAGTGACAAAAACAAACTTGTAGTTAGTTCAAGGATTGTTTGTTGGCCTTTGGGAGTGTTTTCCAGCCCAGTCTGTTGGGGCACCATGCCCTGGCCCCAAAGTCCACCTCAGCATTCCCTGGGCACCTTGCCACTTCATTCCCTTGTTCTGTTGCACCCTCTTAGTGTTTTGCCTCGGTGTGGTGGGATCAGAGCGGGTGAAATTCCTACACTGTGTTGTCCCCTGTAGGGTGAGGGGTGGGGCCAGCCATGTGGTCCAGTATTCTGATTTTCTTGAAGAGAGACATTATATATTAATAGAGACAAAATTACATGGGCCTTAATTTGGAACCTGACTCAACAAACCAAAGAACTTGACAACAATGAGGGAAATTTGAACAGTATTTAGATTTTTTTATACTGAAGTTATTGTTGGTTAGGTGAAAGTTATTGTCTATTTTTAATGACACTATCATTGTAATGAAACATTCTAAATAACTACTGGTGAAATGATTTTTGGTATTTATGTTGCCCCATGGGACAGTTCAATTAGTGGGAAAACATAAACTCCAAGAGACCAAACTCTTTGCCATTGAGTCAATTCCGACTCAGTGATCCTGTGTAGTATAAAGAGTCCCCAACTTATTTGTTCTACCAATCTACTTTCAAAAAAAAATTACTTAGTACCCTCTGATTAAAAGCTTTTATTATAGGCCACAATTCAAGTAAAGTGTAAGTATCTGCCTTTGTGGTACCCCATGATCCCCTAGGGGCCCCACGGGTGGTACCACCCACTTTGGGAAATGTTGTTTTGCTGAGAGGGGGCATTGTTATGTAGAAGTCACTGAGCCTCAAAGTCTCTAGTGGAACAGAGAGCTTTCTCCTGCAGAGTTGCAGACAAGTTTGAAGTATGTGGTTAGCAGTCCAGTGAGAGAGGAGGTGAAGGTGGAAGTGAATGTTTAAAGTAAAAACGACGCAGGCATTGCAGAGAACACAGGGTGAGCCAAACCATTGCCACAGAGCCCATTCTGACTCAGAGCCACAGTGTGGGGCAACACTGCCCCCTGTTGGTTTCCAAGACTATTTAAAGGAGTAGAAAGCCTGAACTTTGTCCCATGGAGCTCTGTTGGTTAGCCCACTGCCTGTAGGGAGGCTAGAGGAAACAAGCTGAACACAAAGCAGGTGGACACACTGTAATAAAGGTGACTAATGCCACTGAACAATTATATGTGGAAGGTCAAATATGAACCTAACATGCGGTGTTCATTTTCAACAAAAACTCAATAAAACACACACACACGCACGTCTGGCTCTGTGTTGATAAAGGGAACCCTGGTGGCAAAGTGGTCAAGTGCTCTCCTGCTAACTGCAAGGTCGATGGTTTGGAACCACCAGCACTCTGCAAGAAGAGATGTGCAGTCTGTTTCCATAAAGATCACAGCCTTGGAAATCCAGTGGAGTGTTCTCCTGTCTTACATGGTCCTCTGAGTTAGAATGGACTCAGTGGCAACTGTGTGTTGTTTCCTGTGTTGATAGTGAAAGTGAAGTATAAGGGCATAGGGTTTCACTATAGTAGTGCTTTTACTTTTGAATGTACTCAAAGTTTTACACATAAAAGATGTCCATCCTCTTTCTTGTAGTCAGTAGTGATTCAGTACATCTGTGCCACTGAAACAAGCAGGCCTTTGCAGGGCAGTGACTTTTTAATGTGACTCTGTAATTCACCAAATGACCTTTCCTTGTCTGAGTCTGGGTAAGAGGTGGGGGTATAGGATTCACCACTGAGTAATTGCCAACAGGATACATTGTGGATGCCATCCTGCTCAGAAAATGAGTCCTCTGAGAAGCAGGAGAGGGGAATCTCACTACCATCAAAAGCTGTGAGTGGAGCGTGTCATCTGGTCCCCGAAATCCTGTGCAGTTATCTCCTTGACCCAGAAGACAAGTGTGACATCAGCAGAGTAGCAGCAGAACCAGGAACCAGAGTATGAAACAGTGGTGGACTTCCCAGCCCACAGAGCAAGTAAAGCTGAGAGCTTTTGAACAGCAGGCTGCTTGTGGAGTGGGGTGCCTCTGGGCATTCAACTGGGGGAGCTGGGCTTGCTGACACACAGAGGTGGAGCCGAGTGTCTTCAGGCTGAGGCTTACTGGAGTGGGGTGCCTCTGGACACTCAATTTTGGGAGCTTGGTTTGCTGACCTATGGAGCTTGAGCTGACTGCCTGTGGATTGAGCTCTCTAGCGGAGTGGCATGCCCTTGGAATGTTTCTTGGTAGCTGTGAAAGATCTTTGTAATATGCTGATGAACAACTTTATCCCAAGCATTTCTCACTTGCATTGCAGCTTGTTAATTCCTTAATAAACCCTGTAATCATGAATATTGTCTCTGATCTCTGTGTAGCCATTGCAATAGACTCTAGAGCAGTGGTTCTCAACCTTCCTCATGCCGTGACCCTTTAATACAGTTCCTCATGTTGTGGTGACCCCCAACCACAAAATTATTTTCGTTGTTACTTCCTACAGGTGTCATTTTGCTACTGTTATGAATCAGGTGACCCCTGTGAAAGGGTCATTTAACCCCCCAAAGGGGTCATGACCCACAGGTTGAGAACCATTGCTCTGGATCAAATAGGTAGAGAATATTGTTTGAGGTTATGCACAACAGCCTTTTGTTTAAAGAAACCGTTTTATTGGGAGCTCGTACAACTCATCACAGTCCATACATCCATTGTATCAAGCACATTTGTTGCCATCATCATCCTCAAAACATTTTCTTTCTGCTTGAGTCTTTGGTATCAGCTCCTCATTTTTCCCCTCCCTCCCCCAAGAACACAACAGCCTTTAATAATTTTATTGATAAATATCTGGGGAAGAGTCTCTGGTTTCTAAAAGATCTAGCTTTTACATTTATTTCATCTAGTTTTGCCTTTGTGCATTGGTTTAGTTCGTGATGCTGGACTTCTTAGGCTAAGGTGTGCCGTGTGGTTACTTCTGACTCACAGTAACCCCACTGGACAGAGTAGAACTGCCTCATAAGGTTTCCCAGGCTGTAGCCTTCATGGAAGGAAGCAGACCAAAACATTTCTCCCTCACAGCGGCTTGTGGGTTAGAACTGTCAACTTTTCAGTTAGCAGTCCAGCAAAGAACTTACACGCTGTCAGGCCTCCTTCCTTCATACATTTTTCATAGCTCCCTTGTTTTCTCGATAGTCATTTAATTAAGTTATAAACTTTTTGGTCTCATTTTTCACACTTGGCTTTAATATGAACAAATGTCACATTAATTCTATATACATTGAAACGATTTTCCTCTTTTAGCCTGTTGCAAAACCATACCTTCCTTCCTAGAGTAGACAGAACCTTGACTTCCCTTCTCCAGTTCTCATGAAATTGCACTTTTGTACGTTTCTGCTCTTTGAGTCAGAGAGAAGGACATAGCATACCCTACTTAGAAACTGAACAGATGTGGTGTGTTTAAGTAATATTGGTCCAACGATCTGTAGACTGAAAAGATCTAGACGTTTGCTTGTTTCACTTGAATGCTTTCACATAATTCACATTTTTTGATAAAAGGTATTAGACTTTCTAACTTTAACATGTACATATATTATCACAGTTTGTGTGTAATTTTTCTCTTTTTTTCCTTTTCTAGAGTGAATCTTTGGTGGTTTGTGATGTTGCTGAAGATTTAGTGGAAAAGCTAAGAAAGTTTCGTTTTCGCAAAGAAACGAACAATGCTGCCATTATAAGTAAGCAGAAAGTAGTCCTCTGTTAGTTACATGCTCCTAATTTGGGTGGCTCTGTCGTTAATTACAGTGGCATTGAGTAAACCGAGCCTTTAGAAAGTAATGTTGGAGCTTCCTGGTTCTTTTTTCCCCCTTCTTCCTTTTTAGATAACTTTTTAATGTCACAGGCCAGGGCTCGTGTCCCAGCTGGTCCATAGTCCTTGCAGCTGGCCACGTAGCTCTGGAGACGCTCCTGGTCCCTTGGAGCATGAGGATAACCATTCTTATTGGCTCCTCCAACTCCATCCTTACATCTCTAGGGTCTCAAGACGGCCAGGCCAAATGGTAAAGCTCAGTGCTGGGTTTAGGGTGGTGCAGAATCTTACTCAACTCTGGTTGATGGAAAGTTTTTTGAAGTGTCACTGACGTCTGGAAATGGAAAGGATGTTAGGCAGGTTTCCCTTCTGTTCTCAAGATGACCTTTAACCTGTGGGTAGATGAAGGACAAGGGGTGAACATTAAACATGTACAGTGTGCTTAACAGAGGCACACCCCACAAAAGAAGTAAGCGTGGGCCGTGACGATGCTCCATGAATTCTGGTTCTATTACAGAGTTACAGTTCAGCACAGATAGTTCCTTAACATTGAAAATATGTCAACTGTCAACTGACCACAAAAGGTGAGGGAGTCATATTGTATGTACCTCACCAGATTTATGATGCAATTAGGGAAAAACCAAAAATGGTCTTTTCAAACTAGTAAAAAGAAGGCTTCTCATCCCCCCAAAAAAGCATTTTGGTTTGGCTTTGTTTTGTCACATGTGTGAGTATTTGACTTTAGTTACCTCTGCGGTTTTGATTGTTTGGTTCCTCAGAGAAATGCTACTGGACAGTCATGAATAATCACGCCCTGATTCTGGAGGTGCTGGGTGTCTGGCCAGTTCTCTATCCTGACACCTGAGACACTTCCCCTTTGCAATTCTAACCGCACTGCGGCTAGGCACATCACAGTCAGTCACCTGGCAGGCTTTTTCTTATTCAGACTTTGTTATTGCGGCGAAATGTCTTCCTTAAGGCAGAAAATGTATGACTTATTCTAGCATTCTAAATAAACAGACCAGTTGCAGTCAAGTTGATTTTGATTCTGGGTGAGCCCCTGTGTGCCATTGGGTTTTCGGTGGCCCGCTTGTGTGAGGAGTAGATTCTTGTAGACCTTACTTCCGCCGAGCCTCTGGGTAGCCGGTGAATGTTTTAACCATTTGCACCAGATGGTTATCCTAATAAGCAAATTAAACCAAACCAAACTCACTTCCATGAGTTGATTACAACTGAAATGTGGCCCTTTAAGAACAGAGCAGAGCTGCGCCTATGGCATTCTGAGACTAACTCTTTATGGGAGTAGAAAGCTACCTCCTTCTCCTAAGGAGCACTGGTGATTCTGAACTAGATTTCGAAGTAGGCAGAACCCCTAAGCCAGGAGGGCTCTTCCCAAATAAGTAAATTGGGGCTATGAATTGTGGGTACAGCCTATAAAAGCTAACTGCTTGAAAAAGCAGAAAAGCTACCGAATAGACTATAAACTCAAACTGCTAATTTGTTTTCAGTTTCTTGTTTTAACTTTAGATGTCCCCCTGCCCCCCCCCCCAAAAAAAAGAAAGACAAAGCAAGCCTGAGAATGTGGGTGGAATGAGTGGATCAGGTTCAAATTGGAATTATTGTTTACTTATATTGTGTTTTTCTTTTAGTGAAGATTGACAAGGATAAACGCCTGGTGGTACTGGATGAGGAACTTGAGGTTGGTTCAATCAGCTAAATACAATTTCATAGTGAAGAAGTTGTTACTGTTCAAAAGATGCCATATTAGTTACTTGTGCTGCTCAGATGAGTTCTGAGCCTAATTTAAGTGCATGTTCAGTATGCATAAAAAGCATGTGCTAGCAGGCTCAAGTGGGAAGAGAATGCTTTGAAAACGATGGTGGCATATGCGCAAATGTGCTTGACACACTGGATGAATGTATGGATTGTGATAAGAGATGTAAGAGCCCCCAACAAAGTATTTTTTAAAAAAAGAAAAGCATGTGCTAATTGCTGGATAGTACATTATCTTGCTAGTTTAATTACCTTCTGTATAGCTCTAGTGGATTTCAGTGTAATAAGTGGTGGAAGATGCTTTATAGTCACTAAAAATTGACTCAGCTTTAAAACTTACTTCTAAAGCAAATACTTGGCCATTAAAAATGAAAATCCTTTAACAAGTATTAAGTTCATCAAATTAAGTCACAGTGAGAGACGGTGCATTTCCACCTTACATCTGACATCGTTTCCTCCGAGGAGTCAGCTTCTCTTACTGTTTCCTGATCTGTAGCACGTCAGCATCAGCTGCTATGTCTCCTGCCCCGTGTTTAATTATGAAGGGAAGAAAGTGGAGGGGGCTTTGGGTGGGATGAGAGTTTAGTAACCTTTGTTTATGGACAATTTAGTCAAATAAAATTGCACTTTGTGGCATACAAGTCTGAATGTATAACTTTTAGTAGAATATGTTGCATTATATCTCCATAAGGGTTTATGGGTGAGGAAATAGTTACCACTTGCTTTTTCTTTTAATCACTGCAGGGCATTTCACCTGATGAACTTAAAGATGAACTACCTGAAAGACAACCTCGATATCCTTTCTTGGTTCTTTAAAAAAATGTTCTATTTAGTCAACAGGATTTTATCCCTGACACTCATTTGATCAAATTTTAAAAGGTATATTTTATCAAATCAATTTCTCCATCATGATCACCACCAAATTAAAACGTATATGTTCATTACAGATGGGTTTGACACAATGGATATATGTATGGATTATGATAAGAGCTGTAAGAGCCCCCAATTTAAAAAAACAAAACATGTTCATATTGAACTATTGATGTATTTGTGAGAAATAATTTCTGTTTTTAAAGATCCCTTTTAGTACAACATATGTACAATAAAAATAGAGAAAATCCATATTGGCAAATTTATATTTTCAGTCAGTTTATTTTTTTAGAAAGCATATGATTTTATGCTAATTTTGAGGCCCATATATAATAAGGAAAGATAATAATTGGGAGGTATGGCCTGAATTGGTAAGGATTGAAATTTGCCATTTGCTAGCTCCCCAAGTGCCTTTTTCCTTCAGAACTTCGTTGATGAAACACGGAGAAAAGGCCTGGCAGTCTGCTTTCATAAAAGATGACAGCCAGAGACCCCCTGGAGCAGGTCTGTTCTCGACACCCCGGTGCTGTGGGTGGGAATGGACTCCCCAGCTGAGGGTCCCTGGCTGAAAAAAGAGCACTAAATCTCATTTCTTTAACTTGAGAAAAACCTTCATTGTATATAGTTATAAATACCAACATGATGACGGCAGAGTTTCATATCCTTTATGCTTTATTTTCTCCAGCCCTGTTGGTAAGTGATTTCTTTAAACAGTCCAGATTTAGCCCTCATGTAATAAAACACATTTTTTACTCGACAAGACGTTTGTGGTTGATTTTGTTTCAAGATGAAAGGTGTTGAGTCACCTTACGAGGAGGTGTGCAGAGGTGGTTGGACTTCTGTGCCAGGCATCTTGCCTTAGAACTTATTATGGTTCAGGACAACTTTTTAGAGGTGTTGTTGGATCTAACCATGTGCACATTCTAAGGATTTTGAAATGTGATGACATTTTTAATTCTCAAAAGTATATCTTTGATTTTAATCATGTTTATAAGTATACACATTTTGTGTGTAAGCATGCATGCTGTATACTGGTTTCCCTGACATCTGAAAGACACTCCTTTGAAACCTTTATAAGCCAAAGTGGCTGAAAGCGAAGCAATCACTGTTAATTTATATGGGAAAAGTTGTTGAACATTCTCAGATTAAAAAAATAACTGACCAAATCATCTAAAATAACACATGAAACCTAAAACATTACCAACTTGGTGAAAGTAGCAATGATAAATCCACAGCCTATATAAAGGAGCAATAATATATGCACTCACGGAATTGGGAAGCTCATGGGCACAGTGGGTGGCTGAGAGATGGGAGGCTTGTTTTGCTAACAGATGTGCAGAATAAATGGAGATCAGCCCAGATGCTGACAGACAGGGTTCAAAATGCTGTCGGCTCTCAGGAGCTGAGAGCTAAGGAGTAAGGTGATGCCGCTCTGGGTGTGCACGGCTTCTTTGACCTGTAAACAAAGTGCTTCACTTTTAGCCTCTTATAACAGTGAAAGTTCTCTTCAGATTTCTCTTGCTTAGCAAAGACAGATACTCACAGACGTCATCCGTAACGCAGAGGAGCAGAGAGTGACCCTTGGAAAGGATGGCCTGTGTTTGTGTGTATATTTCAGGGAATAGTTCCTAGTAAACGTGCCTTTGAACTTGAGAGGGCTTCAGAGTGGCTGCACTGGATATGAAAGTGGCTCTTAGTGTTCCGATGGTGGGACCCTCACCCTGCACCGTTCAACCCAGTCAAGTCTCACGGAGGTCTTTTCTAAATGTTACTCTGTCTTTTGATGTGCTCGGAAAATAGACTGGAGTCTGTGCCTCAGGGCAGTTCTCCCTGCCTCACTGGCCTACCCTACCCTACCCTACCCTATCAAAACCCAAGGCTTTGACCTTGATAGTTAATGTCAAAATGAACACACGTGCAGAGAAGTCAAGTATTTGCAAGGTTCTAAAAGTCAGACTGTACCAAAATCTAGCCTCATTTATTTTTGCTGCCCTGTAGAATTGTCTATTTATAACTCAGTTATGTCTCTTGGTGCTGACAGTCTGCATGATGAGATTCTCAAAATACAATCTGTATACAGTTCAACTGAAGGTTTTGTTAATTCAGTAGGACAAGAAATCTTAAATGTGTCTTATTTATCAAGTAAATGATATAAACTAGTACTTTTTCAGAGTCTATACATCATTTCCACATTATACTCTCTTTTCTAGGATGTAAGCCTGAACAGCAGATGATGTATGCTGGGAGTAAGAATAAGCTAGTCCAAACAGCTGAACTCACCAAGGTAGTGTGTCTATTTGGCTTATTTTGGGACAATTTTATGATGACTGGCTCTTAGGCTCTTAGAATGGATGTTTCTATTTCTAAGTTATTTGCATATTAAGTATATGTAGAGTTAAGGAAAAGCTGACATAATCTGAAGGGCTGTTTTTTTATCTCCATAATGAAATTTTTAATAGATAAAGGGCAACATTGAAAATAAACCAGGAATTCCATGTTGTACAATTAACTTTGTGGTTTCCGAAGCTGAAGCTAAGTCATTGAAATTGTCAGGAATTTTAGGAAAGCTAGACCTTTCTGTTTCAGATGAGGTTCTTGCTTTAAGATTAACCATGTGGTCTAATGGCATTTGTGAAGATTCACGGTAAGAGGACTACTTCCTCTCCAACCTTATGCACCTTCTATGTATTTATATAAGTTGAGGATAGTTCTGCATTGAAGTTTAAGATGGAATAGTGCAAGACTAGAACTATGCCAGGAGGATCGCTGATCCACCCACGCTCTCACCACAGTCCGTGTCAACGCTGGGATTCAGAGCCTCCCCGCCCCCGGCCCGCCCTCCCTTCTGCTGTGGTAGCTTGTCTTGCACCAGCCATGCTCTCGGGGCTGGGCTTCTTCAGAGTCCTGCTTGAGACTTGTGGCTCTGGCCGTCCCTCCATTTATGCTTGCATCCCAAACTCAAAGCCAGGACCACTTGCATACGTTTCTGTAGTTCTTAATGAACTAGGTTGATTGTGAGCTGTGTCTCTCCTCTCCCTCCCTCTCTCTCCGTGGCAAACAGCTGGTTCTGGTGTACTTTGGGTGTTCTTTGTCTCCAGTGAGTGAGATGTGTAGAACTGCTTGTTAATAGTGTTCATAGATTTGTGCTTTTAAGAGAATGTTGGTTTCATGCCCTTTTGGCTTCTGAACTGTGATAACTGAATAGTTACCCTTTAAAAAGTACCTCTCAAAGGGTCTCTAACAGGTCAAGCCATGATCAGTAAGAAGAGAGACAGAATTTGGCATTTAGTATTCAACTTATGTGTTTGATTTTTTCCTTTGAGAATGTAAATGATAAATGTATGTTTTGGTTTTTTTCCTTAAGGTATTTGAAATAAGAAATACTGAAGACCTAACTGAAGAATGGTTACGGGAGAAACTTGGATTTTTCCACTAATGTGAACTTCTGTGTTTCTAAAGTATTTATGTATTAACCTGATCATACATACTGGAACCAGACATAAATACTTATTTATGCCTAAAATGCACTGTTATTTACAGTTTGTTTCCTGCAGTAAAGAAAAATCCTCATTTGTGCAAAGTTTGAACAAAGAAGAATTATCTTCATAGTAATGAAACTTTGTAAAGCGTTTCCTTATATTTGTAATTGTTAGGTGGATACTTCTCCCCAGGGACTTTTGCACTCTTGTGACTAATTTCTATAACTTATGGTTCAGAATTTGTTACTATTTACAGACACCATTGGAAAGTGGCTATTAGGTTGTGATAAGACAACAGTTGCCTCCTTGACAAATAGGATATTAACAGTTTATATATGAAAATAATATATTATCACTTGTTGAGCCTTTGAACTTAATTTAGGGTTAAAGACCTGAGTAACCTGATTTTGAGCCATGGATGTCCTATGGTTTAATCTACAGTAAAACAACATTTTTCTTTTTTTAAGTTAAAAAAATTTTTTATAACATTTTTCAAAAATGATTCCATACCTTTGATTTCCCATATTTTAAAAATCAAGTCTAGAAACTATGTTCATCAGTCATTCTCAAAGTCTGGAAGTTAGATTTTGTGATAAAGTCATGACAGTGGCTCCGAGGCTTCCTTATGGATAGTAGTGTCTTGGTTTTTAAATTGGTGGGTTATACCTAATCAAGGGCTTCATTTCTGATGATGTAACTTTTAGATAATTTTGAACCTAGGTTAGTGTTTGATTTACAAAGCATCTCCTAATGTTGTCCTATGAACACTAGTTATTTTTCAATGTGTTCATCTTGTGCCTTTAATTTGGTAGCTTTACAGTTAGTTTATGACTTTTACACTGCCAATATTCCAGATTTGGTGAAATTACTTTTGTAAAGGGTCCAAGTAAAATAATTTTCTAATGTGTGAGCTTGAAATTTGTAATAAACTCAACATGATATTTTTAAAATCCCAATTACCTGCATGCATCGGTGAATATTTGGCAGTCGTAGTTATCATTTTAGCTGTATTGATTAAGTTTGTGCCATAGGGAAAATTTACTTATCACTTTGACCACAGTTAATATTAACATCAATGGAATCTATAGCTTATATTCTAAATGTCAGGATATTTTAAAGTAGACACCTGAATAATTAACTAATCTTGATACATAATGACATCCTTATCATAAGGCAAGTATTCTTCTAATCTGAACATACTTTAAAAAACAGTTTAAGTAGCGGCTTAACATTAATTTAACAATAGGTAGTCTTAAGACTAACCAAATAAGTTGTGTGAGTTCTCATAGTAAAACATTTTTGTTATTTTAGACATACAGTTGTTTTTATGTTGGCATATGTTCCATACATTCACTGAATCCTTTTTGAGGTTTTTGTGCCAACTGTAATAAAGAGGTTAGGATGGTTGGAATTTTTACAATATCGAAGAGCGCATCTTTTGTTCTCAGCATCTCTGGGTGACGTACCACTTGGTTCCACTAATCCAGAAATAAGGAAGCAAGAGTTGGAGATCAGAAAGTGGTGGTAGATTGGGTGTTTATTTTGGTTAGTAGATGGAGATGAGTCTTTATGCCAGTTTCCAGAGAGAGACCAAACTTCACCCAAGAAGTTTATGAATTCTTTAAAAATGTATTTTGCTATTGGAGAATAACTTGCCTAGAATTATATAGAAAGCAAATGTAACCCAAGTGAATGGGGAGTTTTTAATGTTTTTGAATGAAGGAAATAAGGTCTTTTTTCACTTGGTCACAGCAATAAGAGAAACTGACAAGCTCCATAAGAATGTATCTTTTAATGAGGTTTCTCATTTCATCATGCATGGATTTTTTGGGGTTTTGTGTTTATGTTTGGAAAACTCTGCTGTCCATAATGTGAGATACTGTCACCCTTCCTTGCACAGAGCTCTTGGTTCTGCTAATGGCTAGCTTCTCATCAGAAAAGTAATCTGCAAGAGTATAGATTGAGGTTGGGGGATTAGAACTTTTTTTTTAAACTCCCTCTCTATGTACAATTAAGGACCCCTGGTGATAGAGTGGTTAAGAGTTGGGCTGTGATCTGCTGGTTGGCAGTTCAAACCCACTAGCAGCTCCATGGGAGAAAGACTGGGCTTTCTACTCCCACACACAGTTACAGTCTCGGAAACCCAGAGAGGGTCACTATGAGTCAGCGTTGATTCCATTGCAGTGAGTTTTGTTTTGTTTTAATGTACTATTAAATGTCCTGCAGGGAGATTTATAAATCCTATGCTTAGCTTAATAAGTATTCCCAAATAGTATATAAATTTCCCTTTTATCTGATGATCAAATTCTGCATGTCTTTCCTATTTGAACAACTTGTTTTGCCTTCTCTCCAATAGTAGTAACCCTACATTTGATCATTCCAGTTTTCCCATTCCGTGTCTTCAAGTACCGACTATTCCCGTTTGGTCTTATGTCCTCTGTCCTCTTTCCTTTCGGGCAGCAGCCTGGGAGCCTCCTTCAGGGTCTTCCGAACCAGCTCTTCAGTCTGAAACCATTGGGCCCGCAGCAGTCTGCGTAACATCTAACGTTGTCAGGCTAGAGCCAGCTAGTAAGCACAGTATGTTTTCCGTCTGGTTTCTCTGGCAACATAAATGGCTTATGAAGAGTCGGTTCTCAGGTTACTATGCTGAAATTCCAAATGTTTTGAACAGTATCCACTTTGTTCTGGTATTGAAGCAATCCTGTCAGGAAAAAAAGTTGTTTGACTATCTTTGTTTAACTGACTCCTAAAACGTTTAAATGTCTGTTTCGAAAAAGTTTACAAAATGCCTAGTGCAGTTAAACATTCTCATGTTTAGGAGGGTGTTGCTAAAATTTTTTTATTGTCATTACTCAATAGTCTTTACATAGCAAAATGCCCATCAGCACTTTCTGTCCCATTCTGCCTCCTATTTTCAGGAGTCAAATGGAGCCATAAACTGTATCCTGGTCTGACACTTAACTAAAAAATTCCAGTTAGGGGAGTTTATTACCAAATTAAATTTGACTATTTTTCCCTCTACCCAAATAGATAAGGAAGGAAAGAAGGCATATTAAAAAAAAAAACAAAACTGCTTTTAAGATGCAAGCAATGTCATTAATCCATAGTGTGGACTAGTAGTGATGAGTGGATAACTAGAGATTCTCATGAGAGTTTCCATGCTGATATTTGGTGGAAGTAGAGTGTAACTCATGCTGTCAATTCAAATCACGGTATGGTTGCATTCTCTATTTGCTGTAATAAGCTGGTGAAACTGGGATCTTTACAGAATCGGAGACTTTACAACTATGTGAAGGAATGTCTTAAACATTCCCAACCCCATCTTATTTTGTACTTCTGCAAGAACGTACCTAATACTGTAGGCCATGTAAAACCGATGTCCTCAACTCTGTTTTCTATTAGTCCATAAGACATATCACGTCCATGAGCTGATCTTGTAATATTGAAAACAACTACATTAAGGTTGTGATAGAAACAGTGGTTGGGGGGGGTTGTTTTGCTTTGTGGAATATCGTTCATGCACATGTAGTTAATTACTTGAATTTTGTTTGAGATCACTAACACATCAGGGCAGTTCTCAGTGGTTTCGATGGTCCAATATAATCTCATTCAGGAGGCTTGAAACACGAATGGTCAGTCTTGTGAATTTTAACAATTCCCCGTCAGCATTTATCAAACTCAGCAACTGGCACAACTCTCCGGCTGCGGTTTCAGTCTCTGCTAGTTCATATTGCATGTTTATTTCAGACAGTCTTTTGTTAGCGCATGGTGCTCGTACTGGTCTAAATAAACTGTTAACCTGAAAGGACTCCCAGCTTTTCATTTTTCACTCCCCTCCACGCCCTTCAGAGTTATTGTTACCTGCCTGGTTCATTTGGGTTATCTGTTTAAGCCACACAGTGATTCAGCAGTGAACTTTATCTGGGGAAAAATGATGCTGTTTTAGGGGCTGTCCAGCTGATTCTGACGTATAACAACCCTCTGTACAACAACACTGTTCAGTCCTGCGACATCCTCACAATCATTGCTACGTTTGAGCCCAGGGACCCCACAGCGCCTGTTTCTATCCTTATCATTCAAAGCCTTCCCCCTTTTTGTCTGACCCTCTTCTTTACAAGCATGATCTTCTGGTAACATGTAACTTTCCTTTTGCAGCATTGCAGTACATCCTTTGACTACTGGCTGAGGAGCCACTGCTGTGGACCAAAGACTATATCCTGAATGTTTTGATCATGGTAACCTGTTAACTTCCCTAATTACCACTGGCCCTGTCCGTCCCTACCGCCACCCCACCCCCCCCAATCCCCTCCTAATGATTGTATATTGTCTGAGCTTGGTGTGGTCACTGCACTGGATGGTTGGACCCAGCAGAGAAGCAGAGTGCTGTGGGAGGGACAGTGGACGTTGGAATAGGAGAAAGCATCCAGCTGATGCTCCCGTGGCCACTGATTGTGGGTCCCAGTAAAAGGCGCCCTTGTCGACAATTTCAATCTTTAGTCCTGGCCCATTGCTTATTAGTCCAGTTAGGAGTTTTGTTTTAGGTTGTAGTGAAGTCCACACTGAGGATTGTAGGCTTTGATCTTCATCAATAATTACTTTAAATGCTTATTTTAAAGGGAACCCTGTGTCTTTTGGTAAGCAAGGTTGTTATCTGCATGTCACAGGTCTCTAAAGAAAGTTATTAATAAGACTTCCTCCGAACCTAAGGCCACCTTTATGGAGCTCAGCTTCTTGAATTATTTGCTCAGTTGACATGTACAGTGTGGTGAAAGGACAGTATCTTGGCTGTTTTTCATCCACACCATATTTCCTTGTTCTCTTTGAATAATTGGCACTTGGTCTATGTGCAGGTTCCGCACTGACACAATTTATTGCTCTGAATTTTCTATTCTTTGCAACTTTGCCACCAATTTGTTAGGATCCACACATGATACTCTTGCCCAGTCACTAACACATGGGTAAGCATCTTCTGCTACTCTGCTGTCTACCATATGACTTCCCTTGGTCACATCCTCTTGGCAGTTGCCTGTCACTGTACGAGTGCACCCTCAAAATGATCTCCAGTAGAACTGTACTTGCGTGTAATGTTAATAAAAGCAGATGACTTGCACGTTCTGTCGAGTCACCCTTCTTTGGAACAGACAAATACAGATCTTTTATTTAAATCATTTCCATGGGGGCTCGTACAACTCTTACCACAATCCATACGTGCATCCATTGTGTGTCATGCATACACAAATACAGATCTTTTCCAGTCGTTTGGCCAGATAAAAATAATGAAGAGATAACCAGGAGGGCCGTGACAGTATAGGGTTGGGGGAGCATGAATATACCCCGGATATAAAAATGACCTGAACTTGGTATGAGGAAATGATGTGGGAACACATCTCACCTCTCTCAGCCTCAGCCTCCGTGGGGCGAAGGAAAGTGCAAGCCCACCGCGGTCCGGGCCCATTGTCATTAGGTGACGGTCGGACATGTCTCCGCCATCCAACTTCTTTCTCCTGCTCCAACATCAGCTATTCCTCCCACAGCACTCTGCTTCTCTGCTGGGTCCAGTCAGCCATTGCAGTGACCACACAAAGCTCAGACAATGTGCAATCATTGTGGGGCGGGGGGCAGGTGGTAATTGGGGAAGTTAACAGGTTACCATGATCAAACCATGATGAAAACATTGAGGATTTAGTCTTTGGGCCACAGCAGTGGCTCCTCAGCAAAGTCTCTCTGGTCTTCAGAGACAGTGAGTCCATAGTGAGTTGGAGTGTTCGCAGTATACCCTCTAAGAAACCGACTTAAAAGACAAAATAATACTTTAAAAAAGAAACCAAATTAAATGTTCTTTCTTTGAATAGAGTTCATCAGGATCTATTAAGCATCCATTGCAGACCCATGCTGTCTATGGCACAGATTCATCTACATGGTAAAGAACTCTGGTGGCTAAACTGAGCTGCTACCTGCAAATTGTACAGTTCAAACCCACCGACTGTAGTGCAGGAGAAAAACGAGGCTGCGTAGTCCCATAAAGATTTACAGCCTCAGAAACCCTGAGGAGCAGTTCTGCTCCGACTATCGGGTCATTTTGAGCCAGAATCCACTCAGTGGAAATGGCTGTTTTTGTTGTTCAAAGTGATACGAGCTTAATATAGGTCTCTTGAATGAAGACAAACCACTACTAGTTGCGAAGCCTTGGTGGCCTAGTGGGTTAACCACAAAGCCAGCGGTTGGAAGCCGTCAGCTGCTCTGAAGGAGAAAGATGAGGCTTTCTACTCCCATCGAGAGTTAGTCTCGGAATCTCAATGGGGAAGTCCTACTAATGGTTACATAGTTCACACAGTTTGCTGTATGATTCTTGTGACTATCTATGCAATCATATTCACAATCTGTTTAAGGCTGTGACACGAATTCGTGCCTACAAGGACGAGGTGGAGACCCCATTTGACTTTGTCTGATTTCTGATATCACAAGGTGGAAGCAGGAGACTCACCAGCCCCAGACTGACTCCTCTGTGGTAGTGGTCAGACACGCCTTCACCTAGCAACCTTCTTGACCCTATTCTGACACTAACCCCTCCCATTGGCACTCAGCTTCTCTCTGGGTGCAATCACCTGTTACAATGGCCACACAGAAAATACTCCTGATCATGGGGCATATTAGAGAAGTAAACAAGTTACCACAAACCAGGATCAGAAACATCAGTCCTCACATCAGAATAGCCTCGTCTCGGCTGTGACGTCAGGCCCAACTCTCTGGCCCTTAGCCTCTATCTTGCGCCCGCCGGTATCAAAGTTCCTTTAGCACAGCAACATGCCTGAAGGACACCCCACTCTGCAAGCCGGCTCCGGCCTGAAGGCCCAGAAGCCTGCGACTGTCTAGTGTTGTCCTGCTGCCTCTGCCGTCACTACTCCGTGCAGGGATCTTAGGGTCGGAGAACATACTCCACTTGGATCGTGTTGCCTGATGGTCCCGAGCTCCCCCTTTCTACCTCTGAGATGGCTCATTGCTGGGAGTCGGGCTTGACCCAGAGACAGTTTGGTCATGTTGGGTTCTCTAGGAAAGCACAACCATTCACACTTGATGTGCTATCCTTAGAATTCCATCAAGAAATGGGCACTTTAGAGAAACAAATCCACAGAAAGTCGTGTATAAGAGAGAGTTTTATATAAAGGGTAAGTGCACATCAAGAAAACATCCCAACCCAGTGCTGCCCAAGCCCACAAGTCCAACATTAACCCATATGTCCGACACCAATCCACAAAGCCCTCCTCCATCTCACAAAACACACACTGATGCCAACTGCAGGAGGAAGGCTGAGCTCAGTGAATGTGTAAACATCTCAGCGCTGGCAGGGGTCTCCACGCAGCTGCTCCAGCACCTAGGGCTGCATCAGAGTAGGTCAATGCGGCTTCTCCTTGGGGATGTCTTGCAGGACGTACAAGCTGCAGCAGGAACTGGCTAAGGCAGCTGCACCTGGTCTGGTGCACCAGTGCATCACAAAGCAAGAGACCGGAGAACTAGAAAGGCGAGGCTTACCGAGCCAATTATGTCTCCACCTTTCAATTAACCCCACATGTGTTTATAGGCCAGATTGGTACAATAAACTTTATCTCAAATGGCTTACACTGTTGTAGACTTCAGTTCAGTTCAAGCCATGACTCATGGAAGCTGATGAACAAGAAGCAGGATGATAAAGCAGAGACAGCAGGGGGTGCAGGCTGGCAAGATGCAGAGGTCCAAAGTAACCCAAGTGAATCCACCATCAGCCGTCCTCTGAGGACTCCAGGGATTGGCAGGCAATGCACCAGGAGATCAAGGAACCAGACACAAGGTACAGCTCTGGCAGAAGGTGAAGGTCCAAAGGGGATTCAACCAAGGAGGTAGCATCTGGCTGCAATGCGATTGATAGGTTGAACTTTGCCCCTACCCTATCCACGAGTGTCTCGTTGACATAATCCCTAACCCAGCAGTAGTCAACCTGTGCTTTGTGACCCCTTTGGAGAGCAAATGACCCTTTTAAAGTGGTTGCTAGATTCACAACAGTAGCAAAAGTACAGTTATGAAGTAGCAATGAAAATTTTATGGTTGGAGATCACCATAACATGAGGAACTGTCTGGAAAAGGGTCGTGGCATTAGGAAGGCTGAGAAGCCCTGCCCTAACCATTTGTCGCTGTTGTTTGGTGATAACAAAACTGACCAATCTTCCTATTAAAGCCCATTTTATTTTCATTTGGCAGGAGTTACAAAGACTATGGCTGGAAGAGCCATGCCAAGTAATTTTACTTCAATAATTGAATCACCAGTGGAATTCCAATAATTTAATAACACGTTCCCTGCTCTAATGATAAAGTATAAAAAAAAGATATACCCAAAGGTAGTTTACCATTTCATCCAGTTAAGAACAATAAAAAGGTACACAAAACTAGATTATGTTACGAGTTTTAAATATTTATGAGAAATATTTAATAATTGACAAAAAACAGTAACTGTAGGATATTGCCACGTTGCTTCTTGATTAGCGTCCTCACTTGCAGCATGTTTTGCTTTATTCGGAGCACCGTCGGCTGTGTGGTTCATCTTTGACCATCTTTTCGCTCTAGGACTAGGGTCCCACTCCTTTAGAGGTAGGCCAATCAAGCAAGCCACTGTGTTTGACAGAATAGAAAGACTTAGGTGACTTCTCTTCTCTGACAGATTGTGTTCATCTTTGAAATACCCCTTTCTGCTGCTGCTGAATTCAAAGCAAGTGTCCCGACAATATTTTTGGCTCTTTGAACACATTCAGGAATTGCTTAATTCACTCACAGTATCTCGTGGGAATTTGGGATGTAATCCAAAGTGGAAATGAGGACCATGTCATTAGTTGTTTGGCACGTTTTAAAGTTTTAGGCGTGTCTACTGAAGTAACAAATGCAAGGAAATGAAAATGTAGTGTTTCTTCAAAAGAATAGTAAGTTTTGTGAAATGAATAAATTAGAAGCACCATTCTGTTCAATTTTTTATACCATTGACCAGAATGAACATTACTGCAGGTGCTGAGAACATGCTGTTGTGCAGAAGAACATTTAAAACGAGTGAGGAACATAAGTGTGTTGTTTCATGTTGGGCAGCTGCCCAGCTTAGAGCAAACCCTGCTGGCAAGTGCCATTTTCACCACCGGTTCACCAAATTAACAAGACATTAGGTATTGGTTCTACCAAACCAGTGCAAACTAACTGAATCCCACCACTGGTCTAAATGTTAATGTTACCTACACAACTAATTACCTATTCTCTTCATCTGGCATCAAAGGATCTCGATATTTTGACCTATTCCTATGCTAACCAGCCAATCACCAAATGGCCCACCTATCCTCTGTGAGGTAAACATGATATAACCACTGAAGGGCTAGATTTGCTCCACATGACTGAGTGTCTCCACCCCTCACCCACCCTCCAGACCCATGGAACTGCCCTGCTTCCAGATCTGCCCAGCCAAAGCAAATTGCCTGACTGGAACCAATGACCTGGGGCAATCATTTCTCAATTGCAAGAATGGAATGGAGAGGAGAGGTTGGGGGAAAGGAAGTGGTGTTAACAAACCCAGGGACAAGGGAACAACAAGTGATCCAAATTGGTCATGAGGAGGATATAGGAGGCCTGGTAGGGCATGATCAAGGATGATGTAACAGAGGAATTACTGTAACCCAAATGAAGGCTGAGCATGATAGTGGGACAAGAGAAATAGAGGAAGGAGCTAGGAGGCAAAGAGCATTTATAGAAGTCTAAATAAAAGCATGTACATATGTAATTATATTTATGAGGATGGATAGATCTATGTACATATATTTACAGGTTTAGTATTAAGGTAGCAGATGAACATTGGGCCTCCACTTAAGTACTCCCTCAGTGCAAGAACACTTTGTTCTATTAAACTGGCATTCCATGATGCTCACCTTCCGGACACAATTGTTGAAGACAAAGCAGGTGAATAAGTGAATGTGGTGAAGAAAGCTACTGGTGCCCGGCTATAAAAAGATATAGCATCTGGGGTCTTAAAGGTAAACAAGTGGCCATCTGGCTCAGAAGCAGCAAAGCCCACATGGAAGAAGCACACCAGCCTGTGTGATCACCGGGTGTTGAAGGGATCAGGTATCACATCAGGCATCAGAACAAAAAATCCTATCATTGTGAATGAGGGAGTGAGAGTGAGTGGAGACCCAAAGCCCATTTGTAGGCCACTGGATGCCCCCTTACAGAAGGGTCTCAGGAAAGAGACTAGCCAATCAGGGTGTGATGTAGCAAGATGAAACATACAACTTTCCTCTAGTTCCTAAATGCTTCCTCCTCCCCCACTATCATAAGCCCAATTTTATTTTACAAATCTGGCTAGACCAGAGGGTGTATACTGATACAGATTAGAACTGGAAACACAGGGAATCCAGGACAGATGTTCCCTTCAGGACCACTGGTGCGAGTGGCGATACCAGGAGGGTGGAGGGAGGGTGGGTTGGAAAGGGGGAACTGATTACCAGGATCTACATATAACCTCCTCTTTGGGGGACATACAACAGAAAAGCGGGTGAAGGGAGATGTTCAAAAGTGCAATATATGACAAAATAAGTTATAAATTATCAAGGGTTCATGAAGGTGGGGGGGAGAGGGGAGGGAGGGGAAAAATGAGCTGATCCAGGGGCTTAAGTGGAGAGCAAATGTTTTGAGAATGATGAGGGCAATGAATGTACAAATGTGCTTTACATAATTGAAGTATGTATGGATTTTGATAAGAGTTGTATGAGCCCCTAATAAAATGATTTTTTTAAAAAAGAAACTTCCCCCAAATTGAAGACGCATACCAAAAGGAGACTTCTTTGATAAAATCATTAAGGCTAAAAGAGAAATTAAAACATAATAACTTTAAAAAAATACCAAAAGACCAAGGGAGTTAACAGTGAGAATGAACATTTATTATGATTTGTTCAATGCCATCAAATGGAGAACAGACCCTGAGCATCTAAAAGTTGAGAGAACCATGTGTTAAAAACAGTCCTAGTCAAAAGGGAAGAAATACTGACAAGAATTTTAAATTGTCACGGAATCTAGACTTTCTGGAATCACAGAGGCTGGATGAATCCCACGAATCATTATGAAGCACAGATGACTTTAAAATAGCCCCTGGAATCTTCTTAAAATCACAGTATTTTAGTTTGGCGGTTAAAGAATGTCTGCCTCAAGCGCTGTGCTCTCTTAAGAACAATCTGAGATCCAACTGGTAAGAGCAATCTTAAAAGATGGGGCAGAGACCTTGCAAGGCAGGGAATTTCTACTAATGGTGGAGGGACAATTCAGAAGAGGAGGGTGAGAAGGGGGCACAACTTGAGGAATGTCATCAATGTCACTTAATTGTACACATGGAAATTACTTGGTGTGTGTTTTTTAATTTCTATGTTTATTAAAATCATGTTATTGGGGGCTCGTACAATTCTTATCACAATCCACACATACATCCATTGTGTCCAGCACATTTGTACATTTGTTGCCCTCATCATTCTGAAAACATTTGCTTTCCACTTGAGCCCCTGGCATCTGCTCATTTTCCCCCTTTCTCCCTGTTTTCCTCTTCCCCCTGAACCCTTGATGATTTATAAATTATTATTATTTTGTCATAACTTCTACTATCTGATGTCCCCCTTCACCTACTTCTCCACTGTCTGTCCCCCAGGGAGGAGGTTATATGTAGATTCTTGTCATCTGTTCCCCCTTTCTCCCCACCTTCCCTCTACCCTCCCAGCATCGCCATTCTCACCACTCGTCCTGAAGGGATCATCCGCCCTGGATTCCCTGTGTTTCTGTTTCCTATCTGTACTAGTAGACATCTTCTGGTCTAGCCAGATTTGTAAGGTAGAATTGGGATTATGATAGTGGGGGTGGAGAACTAGAGGAAAGTTGTATGTTTCATCGTTGCTACACTGCACCCTGACTGACTTGTCCCCTCCCCGCGATCCTTCTGTAAGGAGATGTCCAGTTGCCTACAGATGGACTTTGGGTCCCCAGTCTGAACTCCCCCTCATTCACAATGATAAGATTTTTTGTTCTTTGATGCCTTTTACCTGATCCCTTCAACGCCTCGTGATCACACAGGCTGGTGTGCTTCATCCATGTGGGCTTTGTTTCTCTCAGCTAGATGGCTGTTTGTTTATCTTCAAGCCTTTAAGACCCCAGACTCTCTCTTTTGATAGCCGGGCACCATCAGCTTTCTTTACCACATTTGCTTATTCAAGTTGGTGTATGTTTTGCTGTGTGTGCACTCAACAGGAAAATTAACCATATATTTTTAAAAGCATTAAAAAGAATGGGCAGCAGGTATGGATTTTTGTTGTTGTTTGTTTGTGTGTTTGGTAAGAACTGTCGGAAAGTCCAAGTTGTGTGGAAGTCTACTACATCTCACTTCTGCATCAAAAATGTCCTTCTGCCCAACACAACGGCTGGAGCCAAAGTGGGTGAACAAGTAAATGTGGTGAAGAAAGCGGATGGTGCCCGGCTATCAAAAGAGATAGTGACTGGGGTCTTAAAGGCTTGAAGATAAACAAGCAGCCATCTAGCTCAGAAGCAACAAAGTCCACATGGAAGAACACACCAGCCTGTGTGATCGAGTGGTCCCAAAGGGATCAGTTACCAGGCATCAAAGAACAAAAAATCATATCATTGACTGCACACCTCCATGATAGGATCGCTGAAGACAAATGGGTGCATAAGCAAATGTGGTGAAGAAAGCTGATGGTGCCCGGCTATCAAAAGAGATAGTGTCTGGGGTCTTAAAGGCTTGAAGGTGAACAAGCGGCCATCTAGCTCAGAAGCAAATAAGCCCACATGGAAGAAGCACACCGGCCAGTGCGATCACGAGGTGCCCAAGGGACCAGGTATAAGGCATCATGAAAAAAAAACAAAAAAGATATAAGTGTGTGTATGTATGTGTATATATGTGTATATGTATATATGTATGTATATATATGTATATATATATCATATTAAATGAAGGGGGAAGTGCAGAGTGGAGACCCAAGGCCCAAGTGTCGGCCAATGGAGATCCCCTCATAGAGGGGTTTAGGAGAGGAGATAGGTTAATTAGGGTGTGTGGTAGTATCGATGAAGAACACAGCTTTCCCCCAGATCCTGGATGCTTCCTCCCCCCAACTACCATGATCCGAATTCTACCTTGCAGGGCTGGATAGGACAGAGGCTGTACACTGGTACATATGAGGGTTGGAGACACAGGGAATCCAGGGTGGATGATACCTTCAGGACCAAGGGTGTGAGGGACGATGCTGGGAGAGTGGAGGGTGAGTGGGTTGGAAAGGGGGAACTGATTACAAGGATCCACATGTGACCTCTTCCCTGGGAGAGGGACAGCAGAGAAGGGGGGAAGGGAGACTCCGGATAGGGCAAGATATGACAAAATAACGATGTATAAATTACCAAGGGCATATGGGGGAGGGGGGAATGGGGAGGGAGGGGGGAAAAAAAAAGAGGACCTGATGCAAGGGGCTTAAGTGGAGAGCAAATGCCTTGAGAATGATTGGGGCAGGGAATGTATGGATGTGCTTTATACAATTGATGTATGTATATGTATGGATTGTGGTAAGAGTTGTATGAGTCCCTAATAAAATGTAAAAGAAGAAAAGAGAAAAAAATGATTAGGGCAAAGACTGTACAGATGTGCTTTATACAATTGATGTATGTATATGTATGAACTGTGAAAAGAATTGTATGAGCCCCAATAAATTGTTAAAATAAAAAAAAAATGTCCTTCTGAGGTGGGTCCAACTTTCAGTAATTTCACTGAAATTTCCTGCCAGTCTGGTGAATTGTTCTATTTCCCAATCTTTGTAAAAGAAGTTTAGAGTAATAGCTTTCCACTTAAACCAAAAGCACCAAACTAAACTCACTGCCACCCGTGATGCCCTCACGGTGATCTGGTGGGACAGAGTAGAACTGCCCCTGTCAGTGTCTGAGACTGTCTCTCCTTATGGGAGTAGAAAGCCCTGAATTCCTCTAAGGAGAGACTGGTGGTTTCAAACTGCCAACCTTGCATTTAGCAGCCCAGTGCGCATCTCCTATGCCACCAGAGCTCCTTGCCACTTAACCAAATTATTGTAAACACTATTTAGATATCGACTATATGGTAAAACGTTTGGGGCAGGGGTTGGACAATTAAATCACATTTATTGGAAATTGAAAAGTCAAGCAAGTTGAATTTCGGTTAACTGAGCTTAAATTACATAAAGTACAGAAACTTGTTAAAGTCGATAAGCTTTTGAATATAGTTAAGGTTCAGTTATATAAACACATCTAATGTCCTCCATGCATTTGCTCCAGGGCAATAGCAAGTTAATCACTTGTTTAATCATTTGCTCTTGTAAGTTAACTTTAATAAATATTTGGCAATAAACTCAGAATGCCCTGCAGATAAACTCTGACTGAAGGGAAATGATCTGCTCCTCTGTCCTTGGAGAAAGCTTTGTTTGTGTTTCTCCTCCAGGAGAACCGTGTTCTGAAAAACGACCTATACTTGTACATCACCAAGAGGCCGATGGCTAGAAGGGCCGGATTAAGTGATTGGCCACTTCTCACTCCTTTTAAACACACTTCTTACATGAAATAGAGTCTTTTTCCATGAGACTTATTTTCATACATTTATCTGGTCATCGATTCTGGTACTTCAACCATATAATTGTGTGAGCTTTATTTCAAATATAGTTAAGGTTGATTTCATCTTTGTTTTCAAATATTTCTTTAGTATTTTCACATATCATTTAAGGTGAACTCCAGAATAGTTTTGCTTCAGCTTCAGTTGGGATTCTGATTACAATCTGGTAGTATAAATTAATTTGGGCAACAGCTACTTCTTTATCAACGTCAATCACAGAGAGCCTTTTGCTTTGATCTTCTTTCCTCTCGGGGTGTAGGGTTAGTTCTTGGAGGGGGTAATACCTCGGTTCTTGGCTTTGCGCGCTGAAAGAATTCACACTGCTGCAGTACGCGTTGTAATCCAAGTGAGTTTTATGAAGGGCAGGGCGAGCTTCAAAAGGTACACGCTATTTCTAGAAAGCGTGCCCAGCCGCGTGGGAGCCACGCTGGGGCTCACAACTGGGCACGAGCAACCTTGCGTGGAAAAGATCACCCCCACATGTGGAACTGGGGTGTGGCGTGTAGAATGGCGGAGGCCAGAAATAGAGGCTATGTGGGCCCAGAGGCTGTGGGCTCGGAGCAGCCCCCCCCAACCCCCCCGCCCCTGCAGCTGACCAAGAGCAGAGTGAAAGAGAGACTGGCTTTCCCACAGCCATCTTTTAACACCTCTGGCTGGAAAGATGTAGTTCAAGGTATGGGCGGCTGACCCCTTGGCTGAGTTAGGGTCACCTGGGTAATGTCATGAGCCTAGTTGGCATGTCCAAGGTTTTGGTTTTACCTGGGCCTAGGGGGCTTGTGTCTGTGCATGTTCACTGTGGGGTCTTCCCATAGGTGTCTAAAATGGCCGCCTGATTTCTTTCCAAGCTCCTCTATGGGGCCTTTGCAGGCATGGGAGTGGCAACCCTAGCTTCCTGACAGTAGTACAGGATTTTTAAATGTCCTTGTCAAAGTTTCTGGGTATCCATTTTGAGTATACTCTTTTGATTCCTAGGGATAAATGCTCACTCAGTGATGCTGTTAATGGTGAGACCAGAATGACATCAAAGAGACTGGACTCAGGGAGGACTTTGCCTGTGGGATTCATTGCGACAGGAATAGCACCTGAGGACTGGAGGAATAAGCTTTCTCTTGTATGAGAGCTGAACTTTCTGAGCACAGAGTTTGCAAAAGGCTATGGGTTACAGAGAAAGTCTTTACACATAAATCCAGTCCATTGAAGCCCTTCCTCCGGACTGTGAACCAGGGGGGAATGGTTTCCCCGTCGGCAGAGTGAAATGGAGAGTGAATTGCCCATCCCGTAAGAAACAGTAAAGCCCTGAGGTCTAGCCTGGGTGTCCTCTTCGTGGTAATTGGGACACCGGGGTCACATGGTTAGGAGTCACACCCAGACTGTCTTGGTAGGAGGACCCTGAGTCCATCTTGTCAACTCTTCTGTCTCAAATAGTATACACGTCCTGGCCATGATCCCATTCTGATGCTGTGGTCCCACCTGCAACTGTGATGGATTTGACCTGCCACCAGTCATGCTTTTGTGACAGTCTTCTTGCTTCCCATGTCCTTTTTGAGTCTCCTTCAGCCCCTCGGGCACTGTTATGACTAAAAATGCTCTTCCTCATCTGCATGATGTGTCTTTGTCTTCTCCTCTTTAAGACTGAATAAATGTTCGACTTGAGATCTGGGGTCTCTCTTGTACCCTAAAACATTATTTAACTTTTCTCGAGCCTTTGCCAGTAGGGTAATACAGCAATGCCCTGTCCAGACCCCCTGAGGCCTGGGTGAACCATCTTGCCCTCTACACTGAAAGGAACTCTTGATCTCATTGCTTTGGTTTACTCGAAATCCACTCTTTTTACTCATGTCTCTAGTCCTTCCTGCCAAGGAATCACTCTCGGAGTATGAATTTCAATGAATTATTGGCATAACCCTGTTAGTCTGGGAGTGGAAATAAACAAGCACACTCATCGCCACCAAGTTGATTCTGACTCATAGCCCCACTACCTGCTAGTCTCCAGAGGAGGAGACAGCCTGGTCTTTCTGCCTCAGTAAGGGTCACTATTGCTAGACGCCAAGACATTGCATCCTGTCTTGCTACTTCTTTTCAAGCCTGCCTGCACTGTTGAAAGAGCCCAGGGCATTGCACAGTGGTGCAGAGTTGGCTGGCATCCTGCCCCAGCCCTTCCCAAGCTAGGATGCATCTCAACTTTCATAATGGAGGTGCCTAATAGTTTGGCAGTAAGAGGTGGGATTTCATTACAGTGTTCTAAGCCAGTGGTTCTCAACCTTCCTAATGCTGCTGTGGTATGAGTTGGGGGAGCCAGCCCCCCACCACTAATGTACGGTTGAGATATGTAAGTATTATATTAAAGTCGTAGAGAGCATGAGAGATAGAAGAGAGAGCCAAATAATGGAGTCAGACACATTTCATGGTAGCAATGCTCACCTCAGGCCCGCTTGGTGGTCCACGTGGAGAGAGAAAAGGGAAGGTGGGCAAGGGAACAAGGGAGCAAGGACGGGAGAGGAGAAAAGGAGGAGAGAAAGAGAGAGAGTAAGAGAGAGCGCTCTATTGCTAACCCAGTCCTATATACCTTTGGGGTCGTGCAAGCCCACCAATTACAGGGAAAGACCTACGTCATAGGAAGGGGTTGCACTATAGGTTATACACCAACGAGAGGGGGTGGTCTAGGGACATGCACACAATAGGAAGAGGAGGGAGTGGGGTACACATGTGACAAGATGGGCGATCCTAGAGTCAGGATGGCAGCTGGATCTCCATAGGAACCATTATCAGTAGGGTGTGAACTCCACCTACAGGAACCAAATCTATGACTGCAGGCCTATCCATTGTCCTTAACAGCAGGAAGCTGGGCCCACTGCAGTCTGACACCTGATTGCCTTCAGGGAAGATGCCTCCAAGTGTCTGACCTCACCCTACAAATTCCATCTCCAATTTCATTTCTATCACCGAGGACATATTTTCCAATACTGATCGTGTCAGTTTGGTTGATAGGGAAACAAATCCAGAGATACTCATATATGTGTAAGAGAGAACTTTATATCAAAGAGTAATTGTATATATATATATGTTTTTGAGTAATTGTATATTAAAAAAACATCCCAAGCCAGTCCAGATCATAAGTCCAATATTAGCCCATATGTCTGATACCAGACTATAAATTCCTCTTCAGACGCACACAGCACATGCAATGACACCGAATGCAGAAAGATCACAGGCCAGTGGGTGGAAAGTCTTGTGGATCCAGTGGTGGTGGAAGCGTCTTAGCACTGGTGTGGGTCTCCACGTGGCTCCTCTAGCTCCAAGGCTCAGGCTGCCATCAGCTTAGCTCCATGTGACTTGTCAACAGGAATGGGAAGCAGAAAGAGTGCGTGTCCTGCCTCTGAGGAGGAAGACAGGAGTTCCCAGAATCCCCAGGAGAAGGCCATGTCTACACAGAGGCTTTATTGGCTATGACCTGATTGACAGGCTAGACTCCACCCAGGAGATTATGTAACTGCCACATTGATCCTTTCTTTTTGCTTCCAACTTTTGAATTCTAATTGCCAATAGTTATCTGTGCATCTTGATCGCATATTTGATCAACTTCAGACTGAAGACATTGGCAGAATTCTACATTTTCTTCATCACTAGCAGCAGTATTTGGTGGACCAATCTGAATAACATTGTATTAGCTGGATTTTCTGGTAGGCATGTAGATAACATCCTATCTACGGACAGCATTTTACTATGACAAATCTTGAAATGCCTTTTTTTGATAATGGATATGACACTATTTCTCTTGAATTTGTAATTCCCTGAATAGTAAACTATATGATTGTTGGACTCGAAATGGACAATACCAGTTCATTTTAGCTCACCGATGCCTAAGATATTTATCTTTATGTGTTCCTTTTCCTTTTTGACAATTTTAAATTTTCCTAAATTCATGTTTTGTACATTCCAATATATTAATGAATGTTTGCAGCTGCTGCATCTCCTTTTGAATCATGCCCCATCAGCGAATGGAGGCCCTGAAATCTCTACTCCATCTATATCATCAAGGTGGGTTCTAGTTGGAGGCAGCTCGTCCCTAGTGATATTTTGAGAGCCTTCCCCTCTGAAGGATTCATGTTCGTTCTATTGCTCTTCCTTAGGTTTACAGTGACTAGCCCCTCAGAAGTGCACAGCCTTCTCTTTTTTTCTAGTCTGTTCTTAGTCTGGAAGCTCCACTGAAATCTCTTGACCATGGTGGTCCTGTTGGTACTTGAAATACAGGCAGCAATGCTTCCAGCATCGCAGCAACATGCAAGCTACCACAGTACACAAAACTGGCAGACATTTAGATAAAATAAGTCTTTTCTAGAGTATCATATAATTGAAATTGTGCACTATGTACTCTTGTACACGTGTGCGTTTTTTGCCTGTCCTTCTGTCTTTCATTTACTTGGCTGGAATTTTCATAAGCCTTGAGGAGTCTCAATGACTCATTAGATTTTGATTATGCACTCAAAGTTAGATTTCACCGTCTTTATGAACTGATAACTCTGGAAGGCTTTCTCTCCTTGTATGCTCTGTGAGCCACTGGTTGCCTCCTTAATTTAAGCATAGGCTTTATCAGGAGAGACCAGTCCCTGGAGAAGGACATCATGCTTGGTAAAGTGGAGGGGCAGTGAAAAGGAGGAAAGACTTTGACAGATGAATTGATACGGTGGCTTCAACAATGGGCTCAAAAATAACAATTTGTGAGGACAGTGTAGGTTCGGTCAGTGCTGGTTTCGTTTTATTGCATGTGGGGTTGCTATGAGTTGGAACTGACTGGATGGCACCTGACAACAACAACAACATCAACAACAACAGGAATTCCTGTCTGGGATCTGTGCTCTGTACTGTGGGCCCTGTAGAAATGGTAACATTTTAGAAAGGATGACAACTGAGGTGCCTGGAGAGGTGATCGTTCCCAAATCTTGTCAAAAATTCAAATATCTGACCACACTTTTCCAGCATTTTGATCTGACTCTGGGAATTTGTATCCCCAATCATACCTAAGATGGGATTTTCCACTCATCTAGGGAAGTAGTATTTGGAGTTAAGTAATTCAAAGACAATAAGGAACATAACACCTTCCCTTGCCCTAACAATTTTATTCCTAAGGATAGACCTGAGAGAAATGACAATATATGCTCAAAAGAAAAGAGACTTGTACGAGAATACAATGCAACTGGTCACCAACAAGAAGGGATACCTACACTGTGATGTGTTCATGAATGGAAGATTAAGAGCAATAAAAAATGCACCACCGATGCACCATCTTTCACTTTTTCTGAGTGGAAGAAACTAGACACAAGAATACACAGAGTGAAATTTCAATTACATGCTACTTTGGAAAAGAAATATCTAATCTGTAATTATAAAAAACGGATCAGCAGTTGCCTTGGGCAAGGAACTGGAGCATCCAGACGGGGCAGGGCAAAATTTTAGGGGTGTTGTAAATGCTGAACATATTGATTGTGGATGATTACGCAAGTGCATAGTTTTGCCCAAACTCAAAGTGAGTAGTTGAAACGAATGCTTTTTTTCTGGGAAATCATACTTTAATTGCATTGATTGAAAAATGAATGCTTGATACATGTACAAATGTAGATGAAACTGAAAAAATTCTATGTTGAACCAGAAAAAATCAGACACGAAGATTACATGTGATATGATTCAATGTATTGAAGTCCAAGAACAGGGAAGACTAAAGAATGGCACTAGAAAAGAGAACAGGGATGCCTGTGGAGCAGGGCGTGGGCTACAAGGGGACTCTGCGGCAGTGATGGCAACATTCTCCATTTTGTTTGGGGTGGTGGGAACCCAAGAATGTGCTTATTGACATTTCTCGAACGGTACATTTCACCATCCTTGAATTAGATCTCAGAAGGGAAAGAAGGAAGGAAGGAGAAAATCATAATCAGTATAAGGAAATGAACGCATGAGACTGTTGACTGAGTCACCCGTGTAATTTATACCCTCGTGCTTGTATTACAGGTACTCATTGCTCACACCTAGGGCACAGGGCAGATTGCATGACACTGATATTGAGAAACCACATCAATCTGCTGGTAGTTCAAATGCTCTCTACTTTCAAGTGGCCTCAACCCAGCGCTTTAGACACGTGTACAATGAACACAAAACAGCATGAGTAGTTACGTCATCAGCCTGCCACATACAGAGCAACTGAGAGTCATACATCCCTCTGGAGAGGCTGGAACCACCTCTCCTCAAACCCTCAGGGTGGTGTGTTACTCTGGACTGACTAGAGAAACAAATTCATAGACAACTCATATATGTATAAGAGTTTCATATGAAAGAGCAATTGTATACTGAGAAAACACCCCAACCCAGTTCAGATCAAGTCCCTAAGTTGGATATCAGCCAATATGTCCAATACCAGTCTATAAATTCCTTTTCAGATACACTCAACTAATACAATGATGCTGAATGCAGGAAGATCATAGGTCAGTGAGTGGAAAGTCTTGTGGATACAGTTGCGATAGATGCATCTCAGTGCTTGCGAGGGTCTTCACGTGGCTCCTCCAGCTCCAGGGCTCTGGCTGCCATCAGCAGAGCTCCATGTGGCTTGTCAAAAGGAACGTATCTCAGGGAGAGAGTGCATGTCCTGCCTCCAGGGAGGTACACGGGATTCCCAGAATTCTCAGGCTAAGACCATGCCCACCCAGAGGCCTCATTGGCTATAACCTGATTGACAGGCTAGATTCCACCCTTCCTCAAGTTGACAGTAGATTATTTAACTGCCACAGGTAGGAAAGGACTCATTCTGTGAACACGTGGCATGGAGTTCAAGGACTCTTGAACAAATCTGAAAGAAGTGTTGTGAGGGCAATTAACTTTCTCCTTCTCCTCCAACTCCTTACTGTCCTTCCCTGCTTCATAGATATTCCTAGACAGGTGTCAAAGACATAAGTCTACTATGTCTGATAGGGTCTTTATGAGGAAGAATCCATTTTTCCCCTTTCCGCCCGCTCCCCCCTCCCCCCAAGTGCCGCTCTGGCTGCACCGCGCTCGCTCAGAGCTCCGGGCTCCTGCTAAGCTAGCGCCGCTGCTGTCTCCCTTCAGCCGCCATCATGATCATCTACCGGGACCTCAGCAACCATGATGAGATGTTCTCCGACATCTACAAGATCCGGGAGATCGCAGACGGGCTGTGTCTGGAAGTGGAGGGGAAGATGGTCAGTAGGACCAAAGGTGCCATCGATGACTCCCTCATTGCACGTAACGCCTCAGCTGAAGGCCCCGATGGTGATGCAGCAGAAAGCACCGTGGTCACTGGTGTTGATATTATCATGAACCATCACTTGTAGGAAACCAGCTTCACAAAAGAAGCCTACAAGAAGTACATCAAAGACTACATGAAATCAATCAAAGGCAAACTTGAAGAATAGAAACCAGAAAGAGTAAAGCCTTTTATGACAGGTGCTGCAGAACAAATCAAGAACATCCTTGCAAATTTTAAAAATTACCAGTTCTTTATTGGTGAGAACATGAATCCAGATGGCATGGTTGCTCTGCTGGACTACCGTGAAGATGGTGTCACCCCATATATGATCTTCTTTTAGGATGGCTTAGAGATGGAGAAATGTTAACACAGTGGGCAACTCACGACCGATGCCTCATCCCGACTGGCTGCTGCTCATCCACACGATACCAGGACTTAGACAAACGGAACTGATATCATCGTGAGCTCATTTACTTTTGACCTTGATTTATCTGAAGCAGAGACTTTTTTTTTTAAGGAAAAAAAATGTCATGTAGGTTGTCTAAAATAAAATGCATTTAAGCTAAAAAAATCAATTAAAAATATTTTTTCTTCAAACCGTTTTATTGACATATAATTCACATACTATATAATTTAATGATTCATGTATATTTAGAAGAGTTGTGCAATCATAACTATAATAAATTTTAGAACATTTTTTTCATTCTTGTACCCATAGTTATTAGCTCCCTATTACCCAGCCCTTAATCTCCCCTGCTATAGATCTAAGGAACTATTAATCTAGTTACTGTCTCTATAGATTTACTGATTCTAGATTCCTCAGAATTTTCTCCTTTTCTTTAAAGTTGGATAATTTCACTATTATGTGCCTTGGTGACTTCTTCTTGGGATCTAGTCTAGCTGGTGTTCTTTCAGTCTCCTGAATGGTTGCCTGGTTTTCATTCACTAAGCTGGGGAAGCTTTCCTCCAAGAATTCTCTCACTATTGTTGCAGATGACTTCTTTGTTGTGTCTTCCTCCAGTAAGCCAATAATTCTAATGTTGTTCTGCTTCATAGCATCAGACATAGCTCTTAAGTTTTCTTTAGCTTCTCTCAAGATCTTATTACATTTTGGTTCGTGTTTGTTAAAGTCTGCGTGGCTGTCCTCGAAGTCACTGATGCGGTTCTCTGATTCCTCCAGTCGCTTCTCAAGGTCCATGAGTCTGCTACTGGTTTTTGTTATCTCCTCCCTAAGCTCCTGTATTTCCCTTTGGTTTATGGCTTTTACCTCTTCTATCATTTCATCCTTTTTTTCTGTATTGATTCCCTCATATCCTGTATGACTCCAAGTAGCATTCTGAAAATTTTTTTTTCTGTGGCAGCTCAATATCTGCTTCTTCTATGCATGTCATTATGTTCAGGACATCTTCTGCCATTGCCTTTGTTTCTCCCATTTTTTCGTTGAGGTCATTGAGGCTGATGGCTGTTTGTGTTACATTGTTTTAGATGAGCCAGGTGCCATTTTCCAGGGAGTCGAAGAGCACTGGCTTTCTCTGGGAGACTTGTAGGAGTGCTTCTTTGAACTGCCTATAGCTTATTTCACTATGGAATTAACCTACCACTTTATCCTCCTGTGCCTTCCCTCTCAGGGGAGTGACCCAGAAGGGTTGCCTGCTTTGGTGTTGCAGTGGTTGGGCAGAGGTTCCTGCAGCAGCTTGGAGAGTTGAATGTTGGCTGAGCTGCCTTATGCCCCCAGGCACATAGGCAGGAATTCCCCAGCAAGAAGTTGAGCAGAGTATCCCCTGGTGGGGGTCAGCAGGGATTTTCCCAGCCTCACTAGCTACACAGGATGGAGCTCACTTAGCTGCGTGTGGCGCAGGCATAAATGCCCTAGGATAAGGGAAGTGGTCTACAGGTTAGCAGGAGAGTGGGAGAGACCAAGAAAGAGGCAAAGAGGAGAAAATAAAGTTAAAAAGCAAGCCTGATAAGCCTGTGGGGGGCGTGGGAGGGGGGATATAGTGAAGAGGTGGAAACAAAGCAACAATGTAGCTGAGTCCCGATCCTCACCAGTGGAGCTGCAAGGGTTTAGTCCCTGCTCCAGGCGGCAGCGGCAAGCTGTGTTGAGAAAAGGTCCCTGGGCAGCCCTCTAAGACTGAGGGGGGACAGAGAGGAGACGCAAGGGTCTAGTCCCTGCCCTGAGGCGGGTGGTGGCAAACTGTGGCTGTGTTGAGACCAAGCCACCCTACAGGTTCCAAATGGTCCCAACTCCGGCAGAGACCGTGGCGGGGCCAAATTCAAGCACCAGCTGGCCTCCACTGTGGTAAGCCAAAAGCCCCCAGCCCCTCAAAACCTGTGGGTCTGTGACTGCTTAACTTTATGATGCTCCTTCTGCGTTCCAGCAGTGTTGAATTTCCCTCTAAGCAACTCTCCTGGGCTGAATTCTGCAGAGTCCCTCTGGTATGTGTTACTCCGCCGCCATCTTGCCGGAAGTCCTGGGAATATCTTTCAAACTTATCTGTTTGCATTGCTGACAGCCCCTCCCTTATTTCTTTTTCTTCACCTCTTATAAGTCCTCAAATCATTGTCCTTTCAAGTCCCTCTTCATTTGTGGAAACAAAAAGAACTCACAAGGAGCGAAGTAAAGTGAGTCAGGTGTGTGGGGCAAGAAAGGCATGGTGTTTTTTTGTTGTTTTTTTTTCCCCAAACTGGTGCACTGAGATGACTGTGTGAGTAGGTGCATTGTTAGGGTAGCAAAACCAGTTCCTCGTCTGCCACAATACAGGACTTTTTTTGTCGCATACTCTTATGCAATCTTTTCAGAACCTCTAAATAGAAAGCTAGATTAATAGTCTGATCTGGTGAAACAAACTCCAAATGCACTATCCCCCTCACATCCAAAAAAAGAAGAAGAAAAAGAGCATATTCTTGATCTCTGATTTCAATTGATGAGTTTTTCTGGGGTGTGTGTGTGTGTGTGGTGATGATGAGATTTCCCATTGGCTTAATTGATGTCTGCTTTTGGGTCATAAGAACAGCACCATGTCTTGTCACCAGTAATGACCATGGGAATAAAGTCTGGGTTGCTTCGGAGCTGTTTTTTCAAAGCACGGTATGTCTCCACTTCATGCTCTTTTTGCTGGTCAGTCAGAACCAGAGGCAAAAAATTCACAGCGAACTTTCTCATTCCCAAATCTTCCATTGAAATTTGCTGAACCAAACTCCAAGATAGTCCAGATAACTTCCCCATCTTTTCAGTGGTCCTTGAATGTTGTCGATATTTTTGTCTGTTTGGGAAGTTGACAGATGTCAACTGGGTTTGTCATATATCGGAATTTTTCACTTTTTTTGAAATGAGAAAACCACTCCTACACTTGAGTTTTTCCCAGAGCACTGTCCTTGTAAGCTGTGTTCAACATCACAACAGTTTCTGTGACATTTTTCCTGAGCAGGAAACAAAATTCCAGAGCTACATGCTGTTCTCTTAAATCGGCCATCCTAAAAATTATGTTCAAGTGAAACTGCTTTTACGAAAAAATTCACTGTTACCGGAGCTATCCTTCCCAGGCGACGACACTGGGTGCACTAACTCAGAGCTGAAAGGTCACCTAGTGGGGAAAAACGTGTGTTACGAAAGCTCCACCCAGTGGAGCTCTTTTCCTTTTTTTGGAGGGTGCCCTCTCTTAAGGTGTAGATGTAGTTAGTTACCAGGCAGAAGAAAATCACATTTCAAATGAAGGTAGAGAAAAAGTATTGAAAGATGGGAGGGTCACCAGGTTGCTTCTTCTTTGGCAGTGGGGCGGGGGAGGGAGGGAGAAACATCACTTCTCAAGGTGTAAATGGGATTCGTTTAGAACAGGAGAGGAGAACATGGCTCACGAAATCAATACCAGTTGACATCCCACGTCTCACCAAAGAGAAGCAGTTCTAGACATCACATTAGAGATGAGTTAATTAAATATCTGACCAAATATAGCAGGCTAATTTTTTTTGTACGACAGGCTAATTTTTAAGTTGATAATTTGTGTGGCCTGCAAATGATGTTGTCAATATCTGAATGGCCCCTGACAGAGAAAAGTTCCCCACCTGATTTAGAAGAAGGGAAAAGGAGACAGGATCTCTTGGCTTAGCTTGAATAACTCCCCACAAACCCCAGGTCCTAAGTCTAAAAACAGCTTTATCTTCTCAGATTGTGCGTTCTCTTGGGCAAATGCTGTACAATATTATATTTTATAAAGCTCATATTCTTTTTAAGTTGAGGTTATAAATATGTTCTAACATACTATTACATATGCTTATGTATATATAATTATATGTATAACACATTATACATAACTCATAAAAGTTACCATCTCAACCATTTTCAAGTGTATAGTTCAGTGGCATAAGTTGTGCAACTGTAACCAGTATTTCCAAAACCTTATTTTCATCCCAAACCAAATCCTGTAGTTTGTTATGCTCCTGGGGTCTGTAGTACTGAATAAGTCATCTTTGCTTTATATCTTTCATCCCTGTATTGAATCCATCCAGTTCTACTGAGTCTCAAATTACTAAATAGGTTAAGGAACTTTGGTGATGCTGTAGGCTAAAGTGGTGGTTCACATCCACCAGCCGCTCTGCAGGAGAAAGATGAGGGTGTCTTTGCTCATAAGATTTATAGTCTTGGAAACCCCAAGAAGCAACTCTACTCTGTCCTATACGTTCCCTCAGTCGGAACCAACTCTATGGCAGTGGTTTTGGTTTTACATACCATGCACACCTGCTTGTTGGGTGTAATCCCCTTGGTTCTGACTGATAGTGAGGGATCCCATGGAGAAGGAGCCACTGCCCAGTCTGGTGCCACTGCTACTGTATGTAAGCTTGCTGCAGCCATGATGCCATTTCACCTCATCGAGGGTCTTCTTGTTCAATGACCCTCTACTTTGTAGGCATGATGTGCTTTTCCAGGGACTAGTTCCTTCTGCTAGCATGTCCAAAGAACAGGGGACAAAGTCTTGCCATCCTTTCTTCTAAGGAATGTTCAGACAGTACTTCTTCCAAGACAGAGTCACTCTTTCTTCTGACAGTGTGGTATATGAAGGGACTTCAAACGTGTGAAAAAATTCCATGATCTTTTCTTACATTTTCCCACAAACTTTTTTGTAGTCTCTCATACTTAATATTCTTTTTCAATATCATAATTCAATCAAGGCATCAATTTTTCTTTTAAAATTCCTTTTATTGGGGGCTCATACAGTTATTATCATAATACATCCATCCATTGTGTCAAGCACATTTGTACATGTGTTGCTATCATCATTTTCCTTTTTAAAATCATTTTATTTGGGCCTCATACAACTCTTGTCACAATATATACATCCATTCATTGTGTCGAACACATTTGTACATTTTGCCCTCATCATTCCCAAAACATTTGCTTTCTACTTGAGCCCTTGATATCAGCTCCTCATTTCCCTCCCCCTCCCCACCCCCCTCATGAACCCTTGATAATTTATAAATGGTTATTATTATTTTGTCATATCTTATACTGTCCGACATCTCCGTTCACCCACTTTTCTGTTGTCCGTCCCCCAGGGATGTGGTTATATGTAGGTCCTTGTGATTGGTTTTCCCTTTCTACCTAACCTTTCTCTTCCCCTCCTGGTATCTCTACTTTCATTATTGGTCCTGAGGGGTTTATCTGTCCTGGGTTCCCTGTGTTTCCAGCTCTTATCTGTAACCATGTACATGCTCTGGTCTAGGTGGGTGGGGAGGAAGCATTAAAGAACTAGAGGAAAGTTGTGTGTTTCATCCCAAGGCATCAATTTTCATTGGTCTTCCATATTCATTGTCTAGCTTTTACATGTATATGAGACCATTGAAAATACTATGGCTTGGGTCAGGCACACCTTACTCCTCAAATCTTTGCTATTCAACATTTTTGAAGTCTTTTGCAGCAGATTTGTCCAATGTAACATGTTTGATTTCTTGAGAGCTACGTCCCTGGGTGTTGAATTGTGAACTCAAGAAGAACGAAATCTTTGGCAACTTCAGTATTTCCTCTGTGTATTATGGTGCTGCTTATTGGTTCAGTTGTAAGGATTTTTTGTTTTCTTTACATTGACGTGTAATCCATATCGATGGCAGTCTTTTCTATTCAGCAGTAAAAGCTTCCCATCCTTATTGTCTTAAGCAAGTTTGTATTCTGGGAGTCTTCCTCTAGGTCTGATGCCACACTCTTCTTCATACACCTCAGCCCCACCGACGATGGCTGGGCACAGATGGGAGTGAGTATGGCGAGAGGAGGCAACCCTGACTCACCTTTCCTGATTTCAAGTCAAGCAGTAGCCCCTTGTTTCATTTCGACCACTGCCTCTTGAACTATGCTTAGGTTCTGTAGCGTTGTGAACTATTCTGGAATTTCAATTTTTTGCAAGGTTATCCGTAAGTTTTTATGATGCACCTAGTTGAATGCCTTTGTATGGTCAATAAGACACCTCTCTCTGGCATTCTTTGCTTACAGCCAAGTGCCATCTGGCATCCGCAATGATATTCCTTATTTTATTCCCTCTTCTGACTCCATCTTTAATTTCTGGCAGTTTCCAGTTGAAGTACTGCTGCAACTGTTTTGGAATTATTGTTAACCAAATTTTACCCGTGTATCATGCCATTGATCAATGCCTTACATATTTTGTTGGATCCCCTGTCTTTGACATAGGCAAAAATAAGAGTTTCTTCCAGTAG
Organism: Tenrec ecaudatus; assembly: GCF_050624435.1. Lineage (NCBI taxonomy): Eukaryota > Metazoa > Chordata > Mammalia > Afrosoricida > Tenrecidae > Tenrec > Tenrec ecaudatus. The sequence goes on from NC_134543.1 coordinate 50,862,100, forward strand.
GTTGGCATAGATGAGTGAGTGCTCATTTATTGCAACAGTTCAATTTGCATCTGTCCATTCCTGGTGCTCCGTTTTCCCCAGCGCCTTCGGTGCAGTGTGAACGTCTTCCTTCAGTGCTATCAAGTCTCAATCATATGCTATTTCCTGAAATGGTTGCGTCTCAACCATTTCTTTCTGGTGCAGTGACTCTGCACCACATTTCTAGATGCTTCTCATGCCATTCAAGAATCTGCACAGTCGTTCAAGATTAAATTTCAGGATTTGATTCCCCACCCTCCTCCTCTTCACTTCTTTCAGCTTGAGAAATGCTAAGTATGCACTTCCCGTTTTTGATTTCATAACTCCAGATCTTTGGGGGTTTCACTATAGCAGTCTATTTTTCTTCTCGAGGCCTCCTGTGAGATCTTTTGTCCAGCTCTCTTGCTTCATCATTTCTTCCATTTGCACTAGCTAATCCTGTTTCAGACTCTTCCGACATCCATGTTAGTTTTTCCCTTCTTTTTGTCTTTGGTCATCGGTGCTCCATGTGTCAAATCTATTCTTGAGATGGTCTCTGAATTCAGGTGGGATATACTTAAACTTGTACATTGGCTCTTATGAATTTATTTTTATATTTTATGGATTTATTCGTTTTTTTCTTCTAGCTGTGACTTGATTCCTGTGTATTGCATCTAGGGAGACCCACGTGTACAGTTTCTGTTTATGTTGCTGAAAACAACATTTGCAATGTAGAAGTTATTGATCTTGCAAAATTCTATCATGCGTTCTCCAGCTTTGTTTCTATCACCAGGGCCACGTTTTCCCACAAGTGATCCTTCTTTGCCATTCTAATGACCAGTGATTATCAATGTGTCTTGCTTGTGTTTTGATCAATTTCAGACTGTAGAAGTTGGTAAAGATCTTTAACTTTTCCATCTTTGGCATTAGTGGTGAGGGCAAACATTTGAATAGTATTAACTTGTAGGTATTGTACTTTAGGTTATATCTTGAAATGTTCTTTTGGCAATGAATGAGATGCCCTTTCTTTTCAATTTGACATTTACAGAATTGTAGACCTTGTAACTGACTGGTTCAAAATGCTCATTAGCAGTTCATTTCAGCTTCCTAATACCTAGGAGACTCACCTTTATATGCTCCATTTCATTTTTGACTACTTCTATTTTTGTAGATCCGTACTTCACACATTCCATGTCCTGACTATTAATGAGTGTTTGCTGTGTCCCCCCTCCCCCCAAATTTTACATTATGCTCCATCAATAAGCGAAGGTTCTGAAATCTTCGCTCCATCCACATCATTAAGGTTGACTCTCATTGGAGGCAGGAGACCTGGCGATGTAGTGGTTATGTATTGGGTTGTGATCCACAAGGTCAGCAGTTAAAAGGTACTAGTTACTTTTCTGGAGATGGACGGGCTTTCTACTCCCTTAAAGAGTTATAGTCCCAGAAACCCACAGGGACAGTTCTACCCCTAAAGAGTTGCTATGAGTTGGCATCGATTCATCCTAGTGAGTTTGGGGTTGTTGCTTGTTTATCTATCTATCTATCTATCTATCTATCTATCTATCTATCTATCTATCTATCTATCTATCTATCATCTATCTATCTATCTATCTATCTATCTATCTATCTATCTATCGTATTTGTAGGAGACAGCTCTTTCTCAGTTGCATTTTGGGTGCCATCCGATTCGAGGTGCGCATCTTTTGACACTTATATCAGACCATGTTCTGTGGCCATTCATAAAGTTATCACTGGCCAGTTTTTGTTTTTTTTTCAGATTGCCGGTCCTTCTTCCCAGCCTGCCTTAGCCTGGAAGTTCTGCTGAAACATAGCCACCAAACGTGGTCTTGTTGGCATTTGAACTACTAGTGGCACAACTTCCAGCATCACATCAACACAGAAATTCCACATTAGCACAAGCTAACAGAGGCGTGCTGAGATATTCACTTAGGGTCAGAATACTATACTTACTTTAGTGTTGATTTCTGGCACTATACTAAAATCTTAGAGAGTGGGTATTTTATTAATAGCCTGAGCATTTAAATAGGATAACACAGTGCCTGGAACATCCTAGCCATACACTAAATACTTGTGTAAAGAATAAACAAGGAAGTGAAGGAGAAATAAACCAATGACCTGTGCGGATAATACACATGCAATTCGGATCCTAGCCGCGAGGGGGCGCAGCCGACAGGCGCTGTTGCGCAGGCGCGCTGAGAGGGCGGGCGCCGCGGCGGCGGCGGCGGCAGCGGCGGCGGCGGCGGTCGTGGCCGTGGCCGGGGGAAGTGAATGGTTTTACCCAGAGGGCCCTGCGCCGCCTTTCTCCGCTGCCCCGGGTGCCGCCGGCCGCTCCTCCTCCCCAGCCATGGCGTTCACGTTCGCGGCCTTCTGCTACATGCTGGCGCTGCTGCTCACCGCCGCGCTCATCTTCTTCGCCATCTGGCACGTGAGTCGGGGCCGGGGGGCTGGGAGGCCAGGCGGCTGCGCAGCCTCTTCCGCGCTCCGCTTTCGGGCCGCGACGGCCGCGGAGGTCCCTCCGCGGCCCGGGAGGCGAACGGGCCGGAGGCGCGGGCGGCGTGGGCTGCGCGGGGAGGGTGTGCGCGCCACGGGCGCGGCGGCCCCCGCAGGGCCCGGGCGTGCGGGCGCCGAGGGATGGCTCTGCGGGGCCGCGCGCGGGCCAGGCCGCGAGCACCGCTACTGCTCCGCGCCTGGGTGGGGCGGCCGCAGCCCGGAGCAGCCGCCTTGGCAGCGCGGCGCTCGCCCGCGATCCGCATCCCGCGGGAGCACGGCACGAGCGCCCGCAGCCGGGATTCGAACTTGGCGTGCCTGAAGTTGGGCGGCTTTGTAGTCATGCGCACAGATAGCCTTTTTACCCTGGATTTCCGAAGGAATTAGAGGCTAAAAATGAGATCATTACAACCTACGTTCGATTCACTTTCGAGTCTTAATTTTCCTGCACTTGGGAGCGATTACAGTGGAATCACTATTTCCGGATTCCCGTGAACTTTGCTGCAGATTGGATCGATCACTTTTGTTTATTGCATCCCCGCGCTTTCCCCGAAATCGCACACACTTTGACCGCCAGAGTTATTAAGAGCCTTTGAAGCCATTTCTTAATGTATCTTGGGTAGTCTGATTGAGTAGAGGATTTTAATGTGCTATTAGAATGTTCGGAAACCTTAACCCTTTCTATCCAGGGCATCTTCACGACATGTTACATTTAGTTGCAGGAAATAGGCAAGGAAAGTAGTAAAGTTTTCTGTGACATAGGTGTGCGAGAGATTTTTTTGAAGGATTCCTGGTTCTGGCACAAAACTGGAAGTAATCCTGAGAGTCTTTTGGATCAACAGTCATTGAAAATTGACCTCACCTCTTAAGCACTCACTCTCACCTCCCGGTTCCGGAATGAGTGAGCTGATTTCTCGATGTCAACTCCAAATCAGGTTTCACCGTTTCCATTAGGGTTTGTTTGTGCAATACACAGAGGGCAGAGTATTTTAACTGGACGGAATGCCTTGTGCAAACAAAGGTCTCATAAATGGAGCAGTAGCCCAAACCCATTCTTTTCCTGCTGAAGGGTTTGATTGCTTGTACTTAATTGAGAACCTGTGTGGTGGGGAGAATGCTGTGGGCTGTTAACTCTCAGAAAGAACTGCTGCTTAAAAAGGCTTGTCAGCAGGAAGGCTGCCCCGCTTCTTTGAGGATTTCATTTAGGGGAAGAACAGTACATAACTTGGGGTGCAAACCAGCCCTGCCTTACTAGTGGTTATGTGCCCCAGCAGTGTGCGGTGCCCACCCAGCTTTAAACAGCTGAAGACGTCGATGGAAGGCTTTGTCAGCTGGACAGGGGTCCTTGGTTTCCCAGGACGATGGGCGTGGCCTTTACAGGAGAGTGTTGCACCCACCCCAGGTTGTGCTTGATGTAAAGTCTCAGTTGTCCTTGTGAAATGTTTCAGTTTTGAAGTGAGCCTAAGTCTGGGCAAAGCATGTCATTTTAAATCCTATTATAGAATGAAGGAGCCCTGGTGGCTTATGGTTACCAGTTGGGCTGTTAACCAAGTTCAGCAGTTCGAAACCAACAGCTGCTCCGAGGGAGATGGATGGGGTTTTAACTCCTGAAAAGAGTTATATTGTTGGAAACCCACTGGGGGCAGGTGTGTCTGTCCTACCGGGTCTCACTCAGAAGGAACCTACTCGACAGCAGTGAGAGAGATTATAGAATTATGGTATGGAAGCCTGAGATTAGTGAAGAGTGTTTATGTTTAGAGATTTCTTAGTTCAAAAGGTTACTGCTTCATCCTTTGGGAAATAAAGCAAAAAAAAAAAAAAAGAGTGTTAAAGTTTCTGTAATTCATCTGTAGGAACCCTGGTGGCACAGTGTTAGGAACTGTGAGGCCAGCAGTTCAGTCACCAGCTGCTCAGAGAGAGGCAGATGAGGCTTTAAAGAGTTGTCTCAGAAACTGACTGGACTGGGGCAGCTCTACTCTGTCCTAGAATATCGCCACGAGTCAGAATTGGCTTGGTGACCATGAGTTTGGTTTTGTTAACAACCACCTAACTGTAACTGTTTCGTGACCCAAGGGACGGACAGCAGCCGTGCACATTTTTCTTCTCTTGGGATTGTTGCAGGAAAAGATGAGGCTGTCTGTTTTGTAGCAGAAAGAGGGGACTTTCTACTCCCATAAAGAGTTTCGGTCTCAGAAACTCACCGGGCAGTCCTTCCCAGCCCTGTGGGGTGGCTATGCTATGAGTTGGCACGGACTAGATGGCAGCGTCTTCCTGTAAAGATTTAGTCTTGGAAATGCTGTGAAGCGTCAGTAGGAATCAGTGTTGACTTGGCAGCAGTGGCTTTCTTTTCTTTTTGATTTGCATTAAAAAATCATTTTATTGGGGGCTGGTACAACTCTTATCACAATCCATACATGCATCCATTGTGACAAGCACATTTGTACATTTGTTGTCATCATCATTCTCAAAACATTTTCTTTCTACTTAAGCCCATGGCATCAGCTTCTCATTTTTCCCCTCCTTCCCCGCTCCCCACTCCCTCATGAACCCTTGAGAATTTATAAATTATTATTTTGTCATATCTTGCCCTGTCCAACGTCTCCCTTCACCCACTTTTCTGTCCCCCAGGGAGGTGGTCACATGTAGATTCTTGTAATTAGTTTCCTCTTTCCAACCCACCTTCCCTCCACCCTCCCAGTATCGCTACTCACACCACTGGTCCTGAAGGGATCATCCGGCATGGATTCCCTGTGTTTCCAGTTCCAATCTTTACCAGTGTACATGCTTTGGTCTAGCCAGACTTGCAAGGTAGGATTCGGATTATGATAATGGGGGGAAGGGGAAGGAAGCATTTAGGAACTAGAGGAAAGTTGTATCTTTCATGGTTGCTACATCGCACCCTGACTGACTCATCTCCTCCCCTCCCCGAGACCCTTCTGTAAGGGGATGTCCAGTGGCTTACAAATGGGCTTTGGTCTCCACTCTGCACTCCCCACTTCATTCACAATGGTAAGATTTTTGTTCTGATGATGCCTGATTCCTGATCCCTTTGACACCTTGTGATTGCACAGGCTGGTGTACTTCTTCCATGTGGGCTTTGTTGCTTCTGAGCTAGATGACTGCTTTTTTATCTTCAAGCCTTTATGACTCCAGATGCTATATCTTCTGATAGCTGAGCACCATCAGCTTTGATTGCCATATTTGCTTTTGCACCCATTTGCCTTCAGCGATCATATCATGGAGGTGAGCATATAATGATAAGATTTTTTGTTCTTTGATGCCTGATAACTGATCCCTTTGGCACCTCCTGTTCACACAGGCTGGTGTGCTTTTATGTGGGTTTTGTTGCTTCTGAGCTGCTTGTTTACCTTCAAGCCTTTAAGACCCAGACACTATATCTTTTGATAGCTGGGCACCATCAGCTTTCTTCACCACATTTGCTTATTCAACCACTTTGTCTTCAGCGGTTGTGTTGGGAAGGTGAGCATCATAGAATGCCAATTTAATAGAAGGAAATATTCTTGCATCGAGGGAGTACTTGAGTGGAGGCCAATGTCCTTCTGCTACCTTAATACTAAACCTATAAATATATGCACATAGATCTATTTCCCCATTTTCACATGTAAATGTATTTGCATATGTACATGTCTTTATCTAGACCTCTATGAATGCCCTTTCCAGCTCTTTCCTCTATTTCCTTTGACTTTCCTCCTGTCCCACTATCATGCTAAGTCCTCACCAGGGTTTCAGTAATTCCTCTTGGTTACATTACCCTTGATCACGCCCTACCAAGCCTTCCAACACCCTCTGCACCACTGTTTTGGATCACTTGTTCCCTTGTCCCTGGGTTTGCTAACACCACTACCTTTCCCCCCACCTCCCCATCTCCCATGTCCCCCCTGAACTGTTGGTCCTGTTGTTTTCTCCAGATTGTTCATCCAGCCTATCTTATTTAGACAGACCTGTGGAGATAATAACATGCACAAAAACAAGACAGGGCAAAACCAAGCAACACTATACAACAAAACAGCAACAACAACAACAAACCACTGACAAAGAACAAAACAAAACACATCAAGAAAGAAAAGCTTGTAGTTAGTTCAAGGATTGCTTGTTGGCCTTTAGGAGTGTTTTCCAGCCCAGTCTGTTGGGGTACCCCGCCCTGGCCCCAAAGTCCACCTTCAGCATTCCCTGGGGACCTCGCTGCTCCATTCCCTTGCTGTTCTGTTGCACACCCTTAGTGTTTTGCCTCTGTATGGTGGGATCAGATCGGGTGCAATTCCCATACTGTGTCTCTGGTGTTGTCCCCTATAGGGCTATGGTTCAATGAGGAGCGCCATGTCTCATAGTGGGGCTGGTCATGTGGTCCTCTGGCTGCTCTAATTGGGGTCATTGTCCTCAAGGCCCAGTGTGCTCCGCTCTCCCTTCCTCCTGCTTCATCTACTCCCGTGTGCTCTGATCAGATATGTCCCTCTCCTGGAGCTGCAGATTCAGTGTCGTTCTTTGAAATAAATTCTTCTGGGAGGAGGGGCAGATGTCCACTTAGTAGTTGGGAAAGAAATATTTATATTAAGTAACTACCTCACAAAGTTGTAGAGTCCAGTCTAGATCATGCCTATGGGTTAGATGTTAGCTGGAGGCTTCTGGCTTTTGAAACCCCAGGAGCTGGCAAAGCAGGAAGGTGACGTAGGAAACTCATAAGCTAGTGGATACAGAGGTGGATGAATCTAAGGTCAGCAGTCAGGCTTGTGTTGTGGCTCCAGAGTTGAATGAATCCAAGTTTGATAGGTAATGACTACCTAGGGTCAGCAGGCTGCCCGGCAGGCTATTGGTCTAGTCCAAAAAAGCAAGGTTGATGAACCAGATGCGGGGTCCATACCCAACAAGAAGCATGCAAGTGTCCTCACAACATCCACTTATATAGGAAGTAGGCCACACCCCTGAGGAAATTCCTGCCCATTGCATCAGGGCTGTGACCTGAGTAGTGTCTTTGCTCCACCCTCATCTTACAGTTGATTGGATGCGCACAGCAGGTCTCTTTATAGAATTGATGACATTGTGCTGTGTAACCTAGGAGATCACTAGGTCTTAACTGCCAAACTACTGAGACTCCTGACCCAGCCAAATTGACACAAAACTTGACTGTCACAGAGATTCAGCCTTGAGAGTGTATTTCTCGGCTCCTGTGTGCTCTTTGGGAGTGTCTTTTCTTGCACTGGTTCCATTTTCACTTGAATACTGTATTTTTAGGACCCTAAACTGTATGTAATTGTCAAGAGAGCTAGAAGGTGGTGCAGAGCACATAGGGACATGTTTGAGGGGCTTTAGAAAGTTCCTGGGAAGAGTCCATTATCTTTACAATCCGTATTTCATGAACTGTATGAAGCCCCTTTGGAATCCTACCCAAGTCCAGGGGACTAGTTCTAACTCCTGAGTCCAGAGGCACGCCTGTGTCCCATATAACTTTACCCTGAGTCCTCAGTAACAAGTGTACCCCACAGAATGCTCCCCCAGAGTCCAGAGAGACCCATGTGTGCCACCCAGTATGTATTAAAATCCCTGTTTCAGAACCACATGTCAGATAGGCTCATTGAATCCGCGTGCCTTCCATTAGTGAAAACACATTTTATGAACCAGAAATTGAAAGTGAGAAATATTGGAGTTATGAAAACCAAATCCCAGTGCCTTTGGGTCATTTCTGACTCACAGAGCCCCAGTAGAACAGTAGAACCGTGGAGTTGGGTCTCTGAGACTGAATCTTAGAGACCAGACAACCCCCTCCTCCTCCTTGGAGGGGCTGATGGATGTGCACAGCCAACGCTTACCCACTGCACCTCCATGGCGTCTTTGAGGTATGAAAGAGATAAGTTTATGTTCTTATCCGCTTTGCCTGTCATTCAGAGGACTCATTGGGTTAGTTCAAGTATAAATTCCAAAAATCTTGTTTCAAGAAATTCTTGGAAAATGGAATGAAAAGATAACGGAAGTTTCCCGCAGGCTTAATTCAAACGTATGCTTGATGCTCTGTGGAGAGTAGAGTTGGGAATGTACTTTCTTTTTCTTTTAAAATTGAAAATCACAGAAGTCATTTTGAAGTGTATCAAGTTTTCGGTTATCTTGGATTGTGTAGTTGGGCTTCTTTTAGAGGTTTAGGTTAAATAAAGGCGCCCTGGTGGCATGGTGGTTATGCGCAGAGCTGCTAACTGTGAGGTCAGCAATTCGAAACCACTAGCTGGCTAGCTGCTCCTTGGGAGTAAGAGGGGCTTTCTCCTCCCATAAGGAGGGACAGTCTCAGAGACCCACAGGGGTAGCTCTACCCATCCTATAGCGTCGCCAGCAGTTGGCTCAGCTTGATGGCAGAGTTTGGATTGGTGGAGCACAGGTGGCATCGTGGGCTGCATTGAATTGCTACCCACAGAGTCAGCAGTTTGAACTGATTAGCTTCTGGGGAGAAAGATGAGGCGGCTGGTCCTGTGAAGATTTAATTCCAGAAGCCCAAAGAGGATGTAGGATTGCTGAGTTTCTGTCCTGTAGGGTCCTCTAGAATTGCTGAGCGTCATTTTCATTTCCGAAAGATTGCCTTCTTTCTCCCGGGTGTCATAGGCCACGGTAGCCATATCTTCTATGTTTCGGTGAAAATTTTCTAGCTGGTAAAGGATTGAGAACCATTGGTTTAAGAATCTTAGGAGAAGAGTTTTGGGAATATGAAAATACTCAGCAAACAGAAGCCCATTCAGTGACCTCGTTATTAAAAGATCCATTGAAGTTACTTGAAGAAAAGGCCCGATCAAAGAAAAACCAAACCCAACCCACTGCCGTCAGGTCGATTCTGACTCACAGCCGTTCCATCTTCGGGTTTCTGAGAGTGCTTTTTTTTTTTTTAAATGGGAGCAGCAGTCTCATCTTTCTCCTGTGGAGTGGCTGGTGGGTTTGAAAGACTGACCTTGTAGTTTGTAGTTGAGTGCTTAACCAGACATGACCACCCAGGCTCCTTCATCAAAGAAAAGTTAGTTTTAAAAGATAGATTTTATACTCTGCTGTTACATTGGATCTTGTTCTGTTGGACAAGTTCTGTTTGTGAATATGATTCTAGTTTTGCATTTTATTACTAAATGTGTTGGGTATATATCACAGCTCATACAAGTTGCTGACTAATAATCACGAGTAATTTGAAATGTCTTATGTTCTCTTTGCACATTTATCTGTGTTAGAATTAATTAGCAAAGAAAAATGCCATTTTGCCTGTACTGGACTTTTTTAAACATCTCTAGAGTTGATTTCATTTTCTTTTTCCTTCTGCCACTCAAGTATTTGAGCACTTACCTTTTTCTCAGGTACTCTTCTAGGCTTTGGGATATATATGCATAACAGTGAACACAAGGAAGAGCTGTGCGCTTGTGGACCTTGCATTTTAAAATTATTTTCTTTTTTCTATTTGAGTGTTTATTAAGAAGGCTTTTTTGAATGGATTTTATAAATTTCTAGGAAAAGAGACATTTTCTGATGAAGCTAGGAACTTTAACGGGGAAATCAACTTGTATGTTGAAAGCTAAAAAGTTAATAACTGTCCTGTTAATAATTCTCATTTACACTGTCTCACATATAAAGAAAGACAGTTTTCCAAACCCACGGGAGTAGGCTGTTAGATTTGTTGTCTCCTGGGTAACCAGTGGCAGCAACCAGAATAGCTTCACTACAAACTTCGTACCACCGGCTTCGTGCTTCGACACCACGCAGTGGCACGTAGCCTGTATTTAGATCATGAGTACATTTTGGCATCGAGGTTCCGTGTTTAACTAACTCTTGGAGCTCAAGCAACGAGGCGTGTTAGCGCAACCGTGAAGTGCTTGGCTGCTAACTGAAAGGTTGGTGGTTCGACCCACCCAGGGAATCCACGGGAGAAAGACCTAGCAACCTGTTCCCTTAGGAATTGCAGCCCAGAAAATGTCCTGGGGGTAGTGCTGGCGGTCACCACAGAGAGTTGACCCGGTCCACCCAGCCAACCGAGGAGAAGCAGCTCTGAGTGGGTTGAGCGCAGCCAGCCGAATAGCAAGGCCAGCGGCTGTAAGTGATCGCTGGTGTGCGGGAGCGGCACAGGACTTCCTGCTCCTACAAAGAGCGGCATCTCTGCACTCCCGTGCCAGTTGCAGTTCCACCCTGTCACATGGTCACCATGAGTTGGCATCGACTCCGATGACAGTGGGTGTTTTGCCTTTAACCCAAAGGCTAGTGCCTGAATTTGAATCCTCGTCGTTTTTAGGTTGTCTTCCTTATAAGCGTATGAATGCTGGTCACTGATCGAGTGATTTATCCCACGATAGATCTTGAAACGTTATGCATGATGAGGGGATGCCGCTCACGCCGGGAACTTGTCCTTCCAGCAGAGTCGAGCTTAATGATGTAAATGTCCACTACAAGCTCATTTCAGCTCACCATTCCCCAGGATGCCAACCTTTTATGTGTTACATCTCATTTTGATGACTTCCGATTTTCCTGGATTCTTACTTTGTCCACTCCAGGTGTCTGTGACTACTGTCTGTTCTCATAGGAGTGGGTCACACGCACCGAAAGCTACACTCGGGCCCCAGCCTGAGGTCTCCCGACTGGAAGCAGCTCGCCCCAGTCAAGGTTTGAGGGCCGAGTGGGCTGAGGGACTCCTCTTCTGTACTCGGAGGAGGCTTCCAAACTCTTCACGGGAACATGGAATTCAAAGGCAATGGAGACTTCCCACACTTTTTGGGAAGCTCCCGCATGTGGCCCACAGCCCTCCACTGCTCTTCGTGACCCTGGCAGTTCTGTTGCCAAGGCTTTCCTAGTCCGATTTCATCTGAAGGCTCCTGTGAAACCTGCCCATGCTCAGAGGCCCCACTGGCTTAGCTTCAGCCACCACAGCAGCCGGCAGGCCACCACGGTGGGACGGATGGACGGACGGACTGACAGACGAGGGGTAGAGACCATTCAAGTATATGAAAAATAACTCGAACAGAGGTATTGACGGAACTGAGAACTGAAGATGGTGTTTTATCACAAGGATATCAGATCATTTTAGTGTTAATGATGCAAAGGTACTTGCGAGATCTTGAAGTGTTTCCGTCTATTTTTCTAAAGCATATGTCGACTTACACATTGGTACATGTAATATTGGTACAGTTCTGCTTTTGACTTATTAACTTGATAATTATTTGGTACTATAATAATATATATAATAAGCTTTGTTACTGCTTTTTATTAAACTGACAGGTCCTAACTATTTTAATTCTATTTTAGATTATAGCGTTTGATGAACTGAAGACTGATTACAAGAATCCTATAGACCAGTGTAATACCCTGAATCCTGTAAGTTATAATTAAGGTTTTATCTTCAGACTTTTAAATTGTTGTTTTTTTTCCCTTTTAACTTGATGTAATTTGAAAGCAGCCAGTATTCTCAGTAGCAACATATATTTGTTTTTTTGAATTAGGCAGAATTAAAAAAAAATAGATTTCCTCCCCTATCATGCTTGACTATTCTGACTATTATTAATCTGCTGGTGATCTTGTCAGCTGTCGTACTAACATTCTTCCAATCTGCTTTTTACATTGTCGGCCAAAGACAGTTGAAAAGGTCAAAAAGATTAAAAGAGTCAAAATTGCATTAAAGGTGTGTACTGCTTTCTGGTTGAATGTTTTATTGCTGCGTTCATTTTCATGGGGCGGGCGAAGGCATTTGCATTTGTAATGTTTCTGTTCAGTGTGCTTGTCACATGCCTGTCGAGGGTTATAATTTCATGACTTCATATTTTATGCGAATGTTTGCTTGCTGGCCCAGTCAAGTAGGGAAAGCTGTTATATGCTTATGCATTTTTAAACACGGTGGCAGCCATAGGCACTTCTCTGTAGGGTTGTTTGAGGGACCACTTGCAAGTTCTATTAAACACGATGCCTTTAATAGCCGCGGAGACTATTCTAGGGTTAATGTTTTTGTTGCGGTAGTATTCAGATAAATCATTAGGGTGTAGCTGATGCTCATAGCTAGTTTTGTTCTTGGCTGTGTAGGGTCTGTAACTGATTCAGTCTTGCCGCACCTTGCAGGTAGACAGCTCTGGTTTTAAGCGCTGGAACCTTGCACTCAAGCTGCCAGGAACTTGTAGATAAAAATGTGTGTGTAATGTGTGCACGGTTATGTCTGGTTTATACGCACTCTAAAGTTCTGAACCGATATTTCATACCGAGGCCCGAGACAGGGTACGGCTATAGTGCACGTCCACACTGCTTAGGGGTTTTGTGTATCTCTAACTCATTTTGTTTACTCCTTTAGGAAGGTTCTCCGCTTAGCTTGTCGCTAGAGTTTGGTCAGAAAGTGAAAGGCCATTGGTAAGAACGCTGTGGTTGTGTTTTCAAGAATGGAATCCGGTGATTCATGTTTTGGAACTTCGTCTTAGTGGAGATGTCCCCGGAGGAGCTCTGCTGGGCCACACTCTGGTGTCATTGCTCGTTGCTCGTTTGTTAGAGGGGGGTCTGGAACGACACCTAAAGTTCCTTAGGGGAAGTGGATAGTTTGCTACTTTGTTTCTTTTCCCCAGATAAGAATGAATGATGCTGTAGGTGTTTAGGTTGACTGGAAAGAATTGTTATGTATGGTAAGACTTGTGTCGGGCGCAGTGAAAGTGTTACTTCGGGTGCAGTGAAAGTGTTACTTTCCTAGCAAGTTGCTCTCGTTTGTTCTTAAGACACCCGAGGAGATGGCTGGCTCTGTCTGCTCATTGGAAAGCAGGACCAGCACCCTGTCCTCGTAGGCTTTTCCTGGCTTCAGATAGCTGTCCTAAGTGCCTGTGGGCAGCTCTCCCTGGCTTGTTCCCCACTCTCCCTGCAGCCCTAAGAACGAGGCGCCTGGACCCTTCTCTCCTAGAGGAGAGGGGCAGAGGTTCAAGAACTCCACTGAAAATCACACAGCCAGTGCAGCCAGGGTTGAATTTTTGATACTTGAGTGCTTGTGTTCCAGAAGTACTGTCATTAAGAGGGACTGATTTCACTGGGACGCGTGGCTCCTTTCAGGGTTCACTGCATGGAGAGGTTCTCACCGAGGGCAGACAGCCCATGCCTCAGTGGGCTGGGGGGAGGGAACCTTTATACCCGCTCAGGTTGCAGTCGGGAAAAGGTGCCAATAATTGGCAACAACGCAGTGCATCTGACAGTTTTCCCTATTTAAAGTTTGTTTTGACAATTCTGCCAAAGTATGGGGGACTACAGAGATGATTACCGTTTTTTTAAGGGAACTTTAACCAAATAGTACTGTGTTTTGCATGTTTTCAGTGCTGTCATCTCAGCCATATTTGCATGCAGTCTCTTCCCTTGGTACCGGTCTTTTGTGTGACCTTGGCTCATTGGTGGAATGGGTTGTGTGTCACTGTGGGGCTGGCGAGGATGGTGTTTTATTTTATTTTTTTGAGCGATGGCCACTAAGCCTGCCTGGCGTGTTTGGGGGGGAGCGGGGAGTTTGGTGCTTACTTCGCCTAGTACTGGCTGGGCCGTCACTCTTTGTTCCCACGCGCCAAGTTCACTGTGCAAGAGCTGTGAGCGCCAATCAGGCTCTCCCTTGTCACTGCTCGTCAGTGCTTGTGGGTCGAAACCTGGGGTTTGTATCGTTAGCTGTCAACTGGCTTTTGAGGGCTGCATTAGGCCGATTATGTTTCCAAGGGGACAAAGGACCAAGTCCAGCCAGTGTTAGGACTAGTTCTAGGGGGCCTCGCGTACAATGTGTAGTTTTTCTTGTTGTGTCGTGAAGTCAGTGAGTTTCAAAGATTTCCTTTCAATGTGTGGTCCCCCCCCCACCCCCACCCCGCCCCCTCCAGCAGCCAGGGGATTACAGCTATGTAACTTGGCTCTTAAATACTTAAATAGATACTAACTTAAAGTTACCTTGTTGTCTCATCTGTTGTTACTTTATTGCCTGTGTTTCTAGAAAAGAGCTGGTTAGTGGTGGAAATTAGTTCACCTCACTGAGATTGCATTTACAACGTCACCGCCTTTACAGCTTTACATTTGAAGGCATTAGGAAATGAACTTGACTATGGAGTGTAAGTTCAGCTTCATGTGATTTCCATTTGGTCAGAAGTACAAAGTAGGCATTTGAGAAACTGGCTTTGTAGGAGGTTATTGGAAAGTTGTAATGAAAGGTTTTGGCATTTTAAAAAGTCATTGGCTGAAGATCATCAGGACGAGCAAGGTCATGTCGAGGAAAGCACTGCTTTGCTTATAGTCCAGCTTAGACATAATTACCTCGTGGTCGTGCTGGGATTGCTTTTTCTCTCACACTCCGTGCTGCCTCTGCTCAAGAGATTCTTCCTAGAGTTCTGAGCCTGTACGGATCTGAAAACCCTGCTGTGCCCTGCAGCATTCCTGGGGAAGGAAAGGGGAAGGGCCCTGTGAGCCCGCTTGCGTCCAGGAACCTGGGAGACTCCAGTTTCCCTGTGAAGAACCCAGTCTGTCCCTCCTACACTGCAGAAGGCTCCTTGCCTGCATTTGTGCGTCTTAGTGCTTCTTCTCAACTGTGTTGAGATAACTGGCTGGCTGACTTTCCACTGGAAGATTACTTTTGTGGTCATGTGATGTGGTTTGCTAGCTATTGTTTATGTCACGCTCCCAGTTTCTGTTAAAGGCTTAAGAACACGGATGTGTGTATCTCCAAAGAGGACTTTTGCGGCCCCCCCCCCACTTAATCTCATGTTGCATGTGATCAGATACCTCACTTTGGTATTTTTATCATTTGTTAGTTGGGGAAAAGAAACCATTCTCCATTTGATTGGCAAACAGCTGGGATCACCGGGTGGGAGCTTTGTGTCATTTAACCTCTTGCTCTGACAATGTCGGGTTCAGTGTTTAATGCAAGCTATCACCTTTGGTTAGTTTGCCTGCAACCCTGCTATTGGGTAAAAAGTTAAAAAACTGACTAGCACCTTTCACCTGAGAGTCTAAGGAAACTGATTTTTTTGACATGATGGAAACTTGGTTGCCACCTACTTTCCACATGAGCAGTTGACATTCACCTGGTGCAGAGACGTTTTGATAACCGGCTTGTGTTTTTCTTCCAGCTTGTACTGCCAGAGTACCTCATCCATGCTTTCTTCTGTGTCATGTTTCTTTGTGCAGCAGAGTGGCTTACCCTGGGTCTCAATATGCCCCTCTTGGCATATCATATTTGGAGGTAATAATGAGCTGTTCTGCTAATGATTTTCCTCATTAAGTTTTAATTATACTGTTTGATGTGGTTTTCTTACATGTGCTAGTCTCCTAAATGAAAATCTGAAGCTGAGTTGACGTAAAAATCAAATTGATGAGCAAATAACTGTTTTCATATCTTTTATGAGGCTTGCTGGATTACCTTCTTAAAGGGCTTTTTAGAAAACTGAGCTGCCCCTCACGACAATACATATAAGCCTGGAGTGTCCAGTGCAGGGTGTTTTGACACTGTGTGTGTGTGTGTGTGTGTGTGTGTGTGTGTGAGAGAGAGA
Source organism: Tenrec ecaudatus (assembly GCF_050624435.1). NCBI lineage: Eukaryota > Metazoa > Chordata > Mammalia > Afrosoricida > Tenrecidae > Tenrec > Tenrec ecaudatus. The sequence goes on from NC_134543.1 coordinate 50,878,098, forward strand.
GAGAGAGAGAGAGAGAGAGAGAAGCCACCACCTAGATGAAGACACACAGCAGGTGTAGCCCCTGGAAGACTCCCTTGGGCCCCATTCTGGTCAGGTGCTGCCCAGACCTCTCCAGGGAAACCTTGGGATTAGTTCTGGTCACCTCTGAACTTCATATAAATTGAAATGTAATTTTTCCATGTTTAATTTATAAATTGGATTATTCCTACACGGTATATCTAACATGTAATTCTTCTAGTAGTTCTAGCTAATCTTCCTAAATGAAGGTGTTTTTGTTTTGTTTTACTCATGTCAAAATCACCTTGCCCCACAAGAACAAGGGATAGTTTTGGTAAAAGCCATAATACATACAGTTTTATAGTAACTACAATAGCAACCAAAACATACATGTGTGATACATAGATACGTACGCTTATATATAAATAGGTAAGCACATACGAGTATCCAGATGTGCTTGTGAAGGACTCTAGGCAAAAATATGTATGTATGTGTGCTGCATATATCTTCATCTATAGAGTAAAGCACACAGGTGACAGAGTTAGTGATACTTGCTAGACATAACCAAACACTTCGAGAGACTATCGGCTTTGGGGGTTTAGGACCGTGGCCTGGTGGGCCAACTCTCAGTGGTCAAAATACAGCTCATAGAGGCAAAGTTCTACACCCTAGTGAGTGGCATCACTCAGAGGAGACCAGATAGGACTGTTTAGCTGTCTAGCTGTGTTCACTTAGGGCTCTGGTTTTCAGATTATAAAAGTAGAGAAGGCCACTCATAACTATAACTCTGTGCTTTCCTCGGTGGACTGCCTTTCATTGGAACCTGTCACAAGTAGTCCCAGACTTAGGATGCATGGGAGTTCTGATGGCCTGTACTTGGGACTTTCCCCCCAAACATCTTATCGTTAGTCAGGGAGCCCCTGGTGGTGTTGTGGTGACCCCATTGGGCTGCCATGTGCAAGGCCAGCAGTTCAGTACCACTAGCCCCTCTGTGGGAGAGCTATGAGGACCCTACTCCCGTAGAGATTGACAGTCTCAGAATCCCACTGGGGCAGTTCTGCCTTATCCTGTAGGGTCACTGTGAGTCAGAATCGACTCGATGGCAGCGAGTTTGGTGTTTTAGTTTTATTTTATCATTTGTAAAATGTACTGCATACAGTGTTCCTACACGTAATTTGCTGATGTCATTCTCCAACAGTCACTTGCTGATAAAGATTGGATTTACAAAGAGATAAAGACGAGTAATAAATGCAACGATAATGAAAACAAAACAAAGGTCTTTGAGTTATGTCAGAGCCGACTTTAGGACAGCGCTGTGGGGTGGGCCCCTTTAGAAGTTGGGGCCAGCGACTTGCCTTTGAGAAGAAGAGCCCTCCTTGCGTCCAGAAGGGCCGGGCGCTAACAGACTTTGTTTCTCGCAGGTATATGAGTAGACCGGTGATGAGCGGCCCAGGACTCTATGACCCCACAACCATCATGAACGCAGATATCCTAGCGTACTGTCAGAAGGAAGGATGGTGCAAATTAGCTTTCTATCTCCTAGCCTTTTTTTACTACCTCTACGGGTAAGTTCGGGAACTCTGATGGCCCCTGGCTGTTTTAAGTTGGCAGAATCACTGGTGTCCGGAGGGGCGTCTGTGGCGACAGCACAGCACGCGCGTGGAGGTCACACACGTTCCGGCTGGTGCGCGAGGGTCTTTGTCTAGGAGGGCAGTCGGAGGCTGACGCTGGGGTCAGGGCTGCTGCTCCCCAAGTCTTCCCATGTGCTCACTCCGCGCTAGCGGCCGAGGGGTGGCAGAGGTTGGGGTGTAAGGTTGTAAAAAGTCTCTCCTGAGATTGCAGTGAAGTTTTCCCTCAGGATGCTCCACAATGGCGCATGCCACCTTTTGTTAGTGTGTGTGCGTGACTGGGATGGGACGGAGGAAAGGCTCAGTTCTGCGTGCAAGGTGGCAGACCTGGGAGGAAAGGCTCAGTTCCGCGTGCAAGGTGGCAGACCTGTCCAATTCCCGTTTCTGTAGCGGACTCGTCATCTTCCCTGGAGCTCAGGGTCCAGCCTTGCCGACACTCTGGCAGCCAAGTCTCTGTTGTGGGCATTGTCTTGTGCGTTGTAGGAGGTTTGCGGCGTCTCTGGCCTCTACCCAGTGGATGCCAGTAGCAACCCTGCTCCCAGTGGTGACAACCAAAAGTCGCCGGACATCGCCAAATGCGCCCCGAGGGGCAAGTCCCCACCCTCCCGCTGCTCTGGCTGCGTATTCATCCCAGGAGAGGGCACCGTTAGCATGGCGGCTGCAGTGGCTCTTTGAGGCATGTGAGGCGCTCTGGTGGAGTAGTGGTTTCGCGCTGGGCTGCTAACCGCAAGGCCAGCAGTTCAAAGCGCCTGCTGCTCTTTCTACACTCAGAGTTTCAGTCTTGGAAACCACAGGCCAGTTCCGCCCTGTCCGAAGGGGTCTCTCTGAGTCAGAATCAACCTGATGGCAGTGAGTTTGGTTTTTTTACTTTTAAGGTATACACATATCTAACATTTCCCCCTCCATCTCTTCCTGATGGTATATTCAAGGATAGCTTTCCATCTGACTTTTAAAACACGAATAAAACCAGCTGTATAAAATGACATTCTTTAGTAATTATGCTTTTACTTTCCCTCCTTTTTGTTACTGGAAAACTTGCTAAGGATTGTATGGTAGGTAGCTTAGTCATATTTTGGTTATTCCACGTCAATCTCCATTTGTAGGAATGGGTGACTGGCTAGAGAGCACCGTAGGGAAACCCCACTTTGAGCTTTCAGAAGCTGCAGCCATGGAAGTGCTTAGACTTTAGCGTGGATGGGGAACCTGTCTCCTGTCAAGGGCCATTTGGGTATTTATGACCTCATCGTGGGCCATCCTGGTCACGCATTTCATTCACTCACCCCGAATGTGGCCCCTGGACCTGCTTCTCTCCGTGTTGGAATGGATGATTTCGGATGCCCTGGGGCCAGGCTTCCTCACCCCTGCCTTAAGCTAGGAGGTCAGCCCTTCTCAATGGAATGATTATCCCCTCAGGTGGATCTCCTTTTTTAACCCTGCTACTCTTGCCTAGAGCTTTTCTTTAAAGAGTGGTTCTCTAATTGACCATTCCTACCTGTCCAATGGGGCCACTGCCAGTCCCTGCCTCTCAGGCAGGCCAACAGAGCACCTGCTCAAGATCAGCCACAGCTCTGGAGCAGGGCAACACTTTGGGTCGCGTCTCTGAGCCCTGGTTTCCCAGGCAGCGGTCACCTGGGCTAGCTGTTCTGTGTGCTAAAATTGGAAAGGAAATGGGGGAAAATTACAGCACACCCATCTTCCCAGTCTGACCTCAGGCAAAAGCCTGTCAATGCAGTCACATTCCACTGAGAACTTGGCATTCTGGTGGTTGCTTTGTTTGCATCTTCTGTGCCGGTGTGATTTTCCCCGTGTTTGCTCTGTAAAGCTGCTGCACACTGATGTTCTTATGATTAGGAATGTTGGAATTAACAGCCCTTCTCTTCTTTGCAGCATGATCTACGTCCTGGTGAGCTCGTAGGAAGCCCCACAGAAGAGCTGGTTCAGTCAAGTGCATGCAGAAGCCACCGTGCGAGGATTCCACCCAGAGGATCCTGTTTCCAAGAGGAGCTGATGGAATCGGATCAGTTACTTAAAAAAAAAAAAAGACTCCTTATTTTTTAAATGTTTCCACATTTTTTGCTTGTGGAAAGACTGTTTTCATATGTTATACTTGGATAAAGCATTTAAATGGAATTACGTATCAAATCACCTAAAATGATTACCTCTGGTGTCGACAGGTGTGGACTTGCACTCCTTAAGGAACAGCCGTGCTCCTCGGAATGATTGCATTGATTTCTGACTGCCCTTAGTCCACGGGCAGCTTTTGTTTGTAGAAACCTGTAGGACTTCCTTGGTTTTATTGAAATGCCATCCAATTATCAGTGAGCTGTAGACATCAGGTGCTTCTGACGAGCTGAACGTGTGACGAGCTGACCGCTGGGGAACTTTCTGTGTTTCCTCTTCCATCATGTAGATGATTATACATGGATACGTTTACAAAACAAGAGTGGGATTTTTTTTCTACCTTCCCCTTTGAGTATTATCCCCGTATATTGCATGAATGAGAGATTGCCTATACTTTCATCAGAGTTAATACTTGCTTTAATTCTTAAGCATAAGTGAGTACGATCTAAAAACACCATATATGTACACTAATTACTTGTGAAGGATGCATTTAAAGTTATTTTAAATGTGTTATTATTTGTAAGACATTACTTACTAAGAAATTGGTTATCATTACTGTAATCCGGTGGCAAAAGCATCCTTAAGAATTTGCAAGTACTGTAGCTCCTCCAGATGGATGAGCGAGAACACTGTATAGCCGCCTGCTGTTCCTTTAGTGCAGTACAATAAAACTCTGAAATGAAGACTGACTTTCAGTGCAGTGTTTTAAAGGTCACAGATAGCTATTTCTTAGACTTGCTTACTCCACAATCAAGATATATTCTTATCAGACTTTTTAGAAAAAATAATGAGCATTATGGTGGTTTTTCTTACAAAATGCCGTCCCTGGACGTTCTGTCACTTGGGAGGCCCTGTGCTGACAGGACTTCTGAGTGTGTGCTGATGTCAGAACACTGCCGTCGTTCTAGCCAGTCGAAACATGGCGACTGAAACATCTCGAAAGGCAGGTGGCGTGCATGTTTCTGGAAGTGTCCCTGTGCCTCCTTAGGCAGGAGGTAGATCAAGAACATGGGAAAGAGTGCAGATGGCTCAGGAGGGTCTTGAATTACAGCTTCCCGACCAATACCTGAAACTCGGCATAATGATGCCGTGGCGCCTGCAGATGTCATGGAGGTTTTACTAAGAGGTCCATGAGTTAGACACTGTTTTGGTCTCTCATCATGAAAAGTGGCTTTGAAACGACACTTCCTCCCCTCTGGGAGACGAGCTCTGACTGTCTGGGGATTGGGGGTCACGGTGTGTCTGTTGAAGAACCTGAAGAACGAGGAGAGGAACCATTTCTTCGCGATGAATGTTCTAAGGCCCGGGTTGTGTAGTCTTCAGGACACCTCGAGGGCGCTGCTCACCTGTCCGCGCGGTCAGTTCTTTGAGTGCTGGGCACTCGCACCTGCGCTCTGAGCACGTGCAGTCACTCGGCGTCTGGCCACCTCCAACTGTGTTAGTGCCCACGCCTCGCTTTCCCTGCCCGGGAACTCTGGAACCCAGAGTGCTTCCCCAGCCCTCATACCTTACCATTTCCCTCAAGCTGTTTTTCCGGGGTGCTTGCCGTCTCTTCGCAAATACAGCTTCCCTTCGTACATTTTCTTAAACATCCTCTAAGTATTCTAGGATATTTCCCCCAAATCTGTGAAAGCCACCTGCTCAAGCTTCAGAAACAGATGTGCAGGTGGTTCCTTCCGGAGGACTGGCACTGCGGCAGGCTGATGGCCCAGGAAAGGTCTGCCCGCTTTGGGCCTTCACCGAGCTTGATGGAATTAGATCACTGTACCAAGAGAAGTTAAACTTGCATTTCTCAGTGTCCCACTGGCCTTTTTTCCTTGCTCAGAATTTAATTTCTTTCCCTAGTTATCTGTTTTGGACAACCTGCCTTCCAGGAACCCTGCTAGCCTAGTGATTATGAGTTGGGCTGCTAACCACAAGGTCAGCAGTTCAAAACCACCAGCTACTCTGTGGGAGAAAGACAAGGCTTTTTATTTCCGGGTAGAGTAACAGTTTTCTCAGAAATCCACAGGGGCACTTTTATGCTGTCCTAGAGAGTCACTCACTATAAGTTCACCTTGCCTGATGGTAGTGCATTTGGCAGTGAGGCTTACCTTCAGCCAAAGTGCAGTCAGTGCATCTGGGCATCACACTGTTAACATCTACATACCAGAAGCTCTTTGTTGCTATGGTACCGCACATTTTCCTCTATTAAGTGTCTTGTATCAACAACGTTTACTTTCTTTTAAAAAGCAGGTAGTCTACTGAGTAACACTATGAAGGTGCTTGAGAAAAATCTATGGAAAAATGGAATTAATGGAACAGTTTTCACGAGTGTTTTGAAGTGCCCTCCTAGGTTATGGCAGCGTATCACTTTAGTGTAAGTGAGGTGTAAGGTAGGAACTGTATCTGAATATTCTTTCAGTTTTACTAATGATTTTGATTCTTTTTACCATTTATATCTATTCCCCCCCGCCACCCCTGGCCTCAAGGTAGCAGACAGATGGTTTATTTGTCTGAAGTTTGGATGTTTTTCGTGAAGCTTGGAGCGTCCACTGGGTATCAGGGAGGCACCTGTAAAGCATCCTTGATTGGACCAGGGCGTGGTGGACCCGTCAGCCAGTCAGGTGCAGGCACACAGATAAAGTCTGTGCAGTTTGCCTCTGGCATGGCTCTTTCCCACACCCTGTGCCCTATTTTTCAACTTGGAGAGCATTTCTGGTACTAGCTCTGATAAAGCTCTCTGCTCCGCTTCCCAAGTCAGCAGAGGTTGGACACATGTCCGATGTCTTCACAGAAAGGAAATGGAGAGAGATGCACTCGGCACTGGCAGAATTCCCCACCCCAACCCCCCATCTCCTTTTAGTGACATGTTCAGGAATTGTGTTCCTTGAATATTATTGCCAATGGGTACAAATAGTAACTTGTCTGTCTCTTATCTTGCAGGCGTGAGCTTTTGTTGTAGGTGTGGATCCAGCAAAGCACTTTGATGTGTTTGGCGTCAAACCCACATAAATAATGACCTGTTAGAATCTGTGAACTAGAGTTATATGTCTACTTTATTCCATTGCCCATAAGTGCATCTCTCAACAGTTGTACAAACTAGACTAGTTGGCAGAAATACATTTAAACAATATTCTCTTTTCAGAGAGCAATAAAGATAATTGATAACCGTGGATTTGGCAATATTCATGAAAGGTTCATTCTTCCTTTTTGGAAATTACTCATCATGTGGGTCTCAAGTAACTGGAAACCATTCTTACTCAAACCGATCACTCCGCAGCTAGTGAACCTCTGGTCTCAATAATATAGCTCATGGTTCTGCATGAGAAAAAAAGTGTCACCTAGCTTTTTGATAGTCTGGAGCCTGGGTGGTGTAGTGGTTACTAGTCCACTGATGATAAGGTGGACCTTAGATTACCAAGAGCAACGCAGGCTGTAAATTCTGATTCCTGTGCTCACGGTTGGTTGAGATCCCAGAGTTAACCGCACTGGTGTTGAACCGCTGTCCAAAGAAGCTTGCAGACAGTCCCACCTTGCCTCCCTGGAGTTCCCTTGAATTTGATTTTGTATATTTAACAAAAATGGCCTCAACTGCTTCCTTGTGTAGTTTATGGGCGACGGCTGGCTGCAGGGTGATCCGATTCCATTTGCAGGGAGAACACTAATGTTGCAACGCCACGTCATGACCCAGGACCGGACCCTTTCGTTTGAGAAGTGAGCATCCCGCTTCTCTGCTCTGGAGTCACCGATTATCCATCAGCCAAACATTTGTTAGCTAGCGCTTTCCATGGAGATGGGAAGATGCACACACATTGGACATTCATTCAGTTTTTAAGGGGTTTGGCTAATCCATGCCAATATTTTTCTTTCCATTTTCCCTCACTGTTCATGGATAGGCAATGTAAAGTGAAAGCCAATAACAGGATTTGTGACATGGCCGCTCTTAATGACTCCCTGCAGTTTAGTTGAATGTTGCGATCTGCAGTCCTCTTTGGTTTACATGAGTTATGGTTACATGAGTCAGTTCTGACTCACAGTGCCCTTCCTGATGGACAAGAGAATAAATCTGCCTGGCTCTTCGCCAGCCTCATAATTGATGCTGTGTTTGATGCTCGTGTTCAGCTTGCCTTTTGCAGATCTGCTATACCAAGCATGACCAATTTCTCCGGGGACTTGTCTTTCTTGGTAAGTCCCGTCATCCTTGCTTCTGAGGAGCATTCTGGCTGTACTTTTTCCAAGACAGCATTCTTTTTACATTTGATTGCAATATGAAGGCAAGCCCATTATTGTGTCCATTACGAAAACATAGAAACTTCTTGGCAACCATTTAGCTATTTATCATCTAAGGAACCCTTAGGGTAAACCTGTGGAGACTGAAGAGGCCTGTGATGTCCCCTCGTTAGTGCTCTGACAGTCTTAGCGCTACAGGCAGTGAACACAAGGACCCAGTGTTCATTTAGCACATACTGGGTCCGCTCGGAAGTGCTCAAACGGCACTGGTGGCGGGTTTAGAGAACTCCCTAATTGACAGCAGGAGGTGTGCGAGACAGAATCAGAACTTTGTTCACTGATCATTTAAAAATGAAGCTTTTATGTACAATTTACTTTTTTGTGTATCAGTACCTATGATTCTATTAACTGGCGATGCTAGCAAATGAAGATTGGTTGAATTGGGGGTTTCCAGTAGCAGAGAGACTGGTGCGTCTTGGATACGTGACCAAGACGGTGATGGCTGTTAAAACGAGGTGGCTTGGACTCATCACGTGACTCTCACCGACAGTTCACATGGCTGCCGGGGTAGCTCAAGGTTGAATGTGAAGAAACAAACGTGGCAGATTCAGAGCAGCGCGAGGTGGAGGGATGAGGGCAGCGGTGATGGCGCTCCGGGTAGCTGCTTCGCGACATTCAGAAATGTGAGTCAGGGAGCAGACAGAACCACTGATTTCTTATTCCCCAGGGTGATCCAGCAGATGCTGGGGAGCAGGACACTGACTGGATCAGCGGTTCTCGACCTTCCTCATGCCGCGACCCTTTAATACTGTTCTCGTGTTCTGGTGACCCCCCCAACCATAAAATGATTTTCGTTGTTACTTCATAACTGTCATATTGCTACTGTTATGAATTGGGCGGCCCCCGTGATAAAGGGTCGTTTGACCCCCAAAGGGGTCGCGACCCACAGGATGAGACCCGCTTGACGAGATGCTGGATGGAACCCCTACAGCCTGTGAGCCTAAAAACTGGAAAATGGAACCCCTACAGTCTGTGAACCTAAAAACTGGAACGAAGTTGGGGGCGGGGAGCAGGGTGGAAGTGGTTTCAGAGCAAGCTTGTGTAGCCACGCCAGCGGTCCACCCCATTAGCCAGCCACCCGGCACACAGCAGGGACAAATAGTAAAATGCGGGGCAATCATAATAAAAAGAGGGCAAATCGTTTCTCTCCCTGTGTTTTTAGCCCCACCGCCCCTGCCCCAGTAAAGCGGACTAGATCTGGCAGTGCATGTCTACCAAGTTTCCCCCCTCCCCTATCAGAGATGCAGGAGACAGGAAGTTTGTCAATAAAATCTTTAGGAATCGTTGCATATATACATTTGACATTCAGGTGGACAACTAGTGGTTTCATTGCCATACAGATCTCATTCGTGACCTTCAATTTCATACATGGTCAGATGTACACTTTATGCAATTCTTTATCTGGATACAGATCTTGATAGTGACTCTCTTGATGTCAGATGGGCAGCTAGTATGTCCCGGAACTCATGAAGATAATTATATTGCTGCAAAAAGTAAAGGCAAGTTGAAAATTAACGTTGAAGAAAGCCAGTTCCCAGAGTAGTCCCGATAATAGCAGAGAAATCAGGAACTGACACACATTTAGCTGGGATCAAATCTGACTCCCTTTGGGGCAGGAAAATATTTGAATTATAGGGAAGTTTGATCTTTAGAGAAAGCTGCAACCTTAGCATGAAAGGCCGTACATAGTGTGGGAGACCCCCCAATAAAATTATTAAAATATAAATATATATATAAGAAATCCTAAGGTAGCATGCAATTCAAGCGAACCTTTTAAAGTCCTTTTTCTTGCTGACAGAATAAAATAAAAACCCAACTACATGATGCCCTGTTTTTGTGTTTTCCCTCCTGGGGAATGGGTCCACAGGAACCCTGGTGGCGTAGTGGGTATTAGTCCCAAAGGCCAGCAGTTCGAAACCACCAGCCCCTCCAGAGGAGAAGACGGGCTTCCTCTTGTAAACAGTTACAGTCTCGGAAGCTCAGGGCTGTAGTCTTACAGGGCCCAAGGGTTGCCGTGAGCTGGCTGCGACGCCGGGGCTGTGAGTTTGCTGGGGAGGAAGTTGGGAGGGAAGGGCACCTTTGGTAGCAACTAGGAAATCATTTCCGGGTTTCTGCAAGCTTGACCGACTCCTCTTTTTTGTGGTGACATAACCCATTTGGAACAATTTTCACAGTAGACAAGACCCAAATCAGGAACAAATCCTGGCACTGATCTCGACAAGAGGAAAGTGAAAGCGTGAAATAATTTATTGGGAGCTTCCATATCTTCCCAGAGGACACCTGCCTCTGCCAGCAATCTCATTCCCTGTGCTGATGGAGAAGGCACAATTGCATTCTGCTGACTTCCATCATCAAAGACTCATAGCAGGAGGGGACACGGGACAAATGGGAAGTGGAGACTAACACGGGCCTGATTCTCTTTAAGACAGGATGGAAAAACCTATTTCTCGCTCTCTTGGACTTGAAGCAGGTGAGCTCACGGTTCCCAGAATCTCTGCAGAGAGCTGCATTTTAGGATGTGGATACAGCACAGCCTATTTTGTGCTTGACTATCTTAGAGCCCAAAGAGGGAGGCTCCTGGGTGAAGTTGTTACCGTGACCCAGCTGTGTGGCACTGTGAGAGCCCTACCCGGGGAGCCCATGGAGACCAGGGTTCTTTGAGGACCCTGCCTGATGATGGAGCCTCAGGTGGAGACAGGGTGCTTGGGAAAGGAAGACAATTTTATAAATCCACATATACAGCCACATTTGCCGATTGCAGTAAAACGATGTTAACGCTCGCATCTGATCGTTCACATTTACGGTAAGTGAAACTTCTCGGGCTCCTTTGAAAGCCCAGGTTCCGTGCAGGCCTGAGCTGAGCCTGGGCACCTACTCGGGCTACCCTGCATGTTACACTGGAAGGCCTGTCAACAGCAGGTCGACTCGGCGGACGGTGGTCGACTGGCAGTGGGACACAGCTCTCTGTCTGGCCATGGAGGGTTTGGGTGGTGGTGGGATGGCACAGGGTTGTGGGCAGGCAGGCAAGCCCGGGAGAGGCACCCAGGGGCTGGGGAAGTTGGGTGGGGAACAGGGGACGGAAGGGACCTCAGGAAGTGGCAGGCACCAGGAGGCAGGGAGCCACTGAACATCACCCCCCTCCCCAACCACCATAGGCTCCCTGGCGCAAGGTGGGGAGTGGGGGTTGGGGGGGAGGTGGGTGGCTTCTGTGCCCTGTGTTTCCCATGCTGGGCCAGGGGCACAGGGAGAACCATGGTGGGGACACTTCACAATGCTAACCGTCCCCTGGTCATTGTGGATAGAGGGGTGGCTGTCATCGCCTTGGGCAGCACTGCACTGCTCGGGAAAGTAAGTGTGGAAGATGCCGATGAGGCCCACAGCAAGGATGCATTAGCAATGGCTGAGCATTTTTTAAATGGTAGTCATTCATCTATCATTATTAAATGCCTTTGATCTAACAGGGCCTCCAGCAGATCTTTTTGGCCAAATATTTCCTGGAAAAATCACCGTTATAAATAAAACCATCACACTTTTAGAAGTGAGAGTATTCATTTCTAGGACTTAATGGGCAAAAGCAGTAGTAGATGCAGGGAGAAGAAACTAGAAAGTTTGCATTCTCTCTTTTTTAATTGCAAATTGGTTTAATTAAGAACTTTACAAGCACAAAGAATCGGACAGTTTATTTTACTCTACATTTCACCTGCCACTGGATGCCCAATAAAAAAGTAGGGTGCAGAGTAGTTAGCAATGGAACGTTACGGACCCCAACGGTAAGGTTCACCCCTAAAGGAAGGAACCTCGGCACTAGTGGAGGGAGGCTCACAGTTGGTTTATGTGGGCTCATTGGTTGGGCCTGCACATCAAGAGCACACATCTCCTCATTATTTTGTGTACAATCGTGTAAGCTTTTGCAGCCATTAGTATTATATTTAGACACATTAAAATATATAAACAAGATGGTATTTGAATTGTAGAATGCTTTGGGTTTTCATTTGCACGTGCTCTTGTTTATGTGTCACAGTGCATTTGTAACGGTCCCGCCCCGCCAGTCTCCGCACCTTTATGGTCTGTATGGCCCCCGGCCCTCTGAGGTCCCTCAGGCTGTCCACGGCTTGCTGCGGCGACAGCGTGTCAGACAGGTAGAGGAGGAGGCAAGCGGCGACTAGGAGGACACGACAGGAAAAGCAGGTGTTACTAAACAGTATGTGTCTGTGGTCAGAACATTTTGGCGAAGTTACATTTCTTTTGGTAAGACTTCGTGTTGCTGAAATTCTTCACAATGAAAAGTCTGAGGCCATTGGTGTGTTTTTGACAGGTAAATTATCTTAAATGACTGAATTTAAGTTTAACACTAACTTCATTTTTTTTTTAAACCAGCTTTACTGGACTGTCATGAGGGTGGGAGGTGGGGAAAATGAGGAGCTGATACCAAGGGCTCAAATGGAAAGTAAATGTTTAGAAAATGATGATGGCAACATATGTACAAATGTGCTTGCAACAATTGGGGTATGGATTGTTATAATTGCTTTAAGAAAAGAAAAAGCTGTAAGAGCCCCCAGTAAAAGGATTTAAATAAGTAAGGAAGCCCAGAGAAGAACTGATGCATTTAAACGGAATATTCAGAGCACCACAAGCTGCTAAAGGGACAGACAAATCTGCCTCAGAAGTCCAGCCAAAGTGCTCCCTTGGGGCCAGGGCGGCGAGACGTGGTCTCCCAGACCCTGCACGTGTTGTCAGGAGAGCTGGGCCCCTCGAGAAGGACATCGTGCCCGGTCAGGTGGAGAGGCAGCAGAAAGAGTCCCTGGAGGAGATGGCTTGACACAGTAGCTCCAACCATGAGTGCAGGCACAGAAACAGTTGTGACGATGGTGCCGAACTGGGCTGTCCTTCATTCTGTTGCGGAGACAGGGTGGCTATGGGTTGGAACTGACTTCCGACACCTGACCACAGCAAGGAGAGTAAGAACGGCTTTGTCTATTGTGCACATTTTATAGAAATGGAATTTTACAGTATGTGGCCCCTTGCAATGAGCTTCTCTCACTGAGCATGAGCTTTACGTTCATGCGTGCTGTAGCAATCCCCCGTTCCTTTTGATAGCCATCGTATGGGTCTGCCCTGTTTCGTGTACCCACTTGTCAGTAGGTAGACATCTGGGTAGTTCTCACCATCACAAGTAAGACTCAGGTAGACATTAGAATGCAGGCGTTCACATGGACCCACGTTGGAGCACACAGCTAGGGATGGAACTGCAGGGTCATGTGGGAGAGCTCACCACCTTTCTGAGTGGCCGTGCCAATCTCCGTACCCACCAGCAGCACGTGGGGGCTCTGATTTCTTTACATCTGCAGCGGCACTTGTTTGGACATTTTGATTCTAGCCATCCCGGTGGGTCCCCTTGTGACGAGGGTTTGCCTTCCCTGATGAGCGACATGAGCATCTTCTCATTGGCATACCATATTTGGAGACATATCTATTCAGATTCTTTGTCCACTTTAAACGTGGGCTAGTTGCCGTTTCATTGTTGAGTTGTAAGAATTCTTTTATATCCTAGGTACTTTTTCAGATATATGATTGCAGGTGGTGTCTCCCAACCCCCGACTTATTCTCGGGTTGTCTTCACTTTCCTGATGGTGTCTTCTTAAGCACAACGCTTTGTTTGTTTTGTTTTAGTTTCGATGATGCCCAACACTGAAATGAATAGACTTCATATAGTAGGGCATTTCGTGAACCGTTTAACACACTAGGACCTAAATTAACATACAATAATCAACTCTAGATTTCACACTTCAGTGGCCCAGGGTTATGATTTTGAAGTTCCCTCCCAACACCTGCTTGGAGGGAACATTAGAAACCCAAACACGAATGCACGGAGCCTCCTGTGCTGCTCCAGACAGACCGCCGATTCCCATCCAAGCTTTAGGAGCGCATGTGCAGGCGCTTAAAGAATCCTTGGGGTTTGAGCAGATTTATATTGCTTTATTTTATTCCCAAGTTGAGCACGTGAACTCCAGAACCAGGAGTTTATCTACCTTGAGCTTAAAAGGAAAAACAAATGAAAGTTCATTTCTTACCAAGACACGATCTCCCCAGTCCTCCGTAACAGCTGAAAGGGAAGCACAGTTTGCAAATTAGCACACTTTAACTCCATCCGACATAACAACTAAATGCTTGCTCTTCCTGCCTTCTGTGTGCAGCCCTGATAAGCACCCTGCCTTGCACATGGAGATTAACACACAGTTCTGAAACCATCAAGACCCAAGTGTGCTTAGCTTAATTTTCGGTGCCTGTCAGGATCAGGGTGGGTATGGCCCGCTTTATCATCTCTTCGGACCTCAGGACCCATAACTGAGCGGTGGACCATGTTACTTCAAAAAACTCACTGCCATCAAGTAGATTCCAACTGACCGCAAACTTCTAGGGCAGGGTAGAACTGCCCTTATGGGTCTTTCCAGACAAAATCCACGGGAGGAGAAAGCATCACCCGCCCGAGGAGCGGGGCTGGCGATTCCAAATTGCTCAACTTGCCCAGCATGTAACCCCTCTGCCCCGGAGGCTCCGCTGAACATGTTTCTAGAGACGTTAGTCCGTTTTTAACAGCTGCCATTGTTATTGCTGCAGCAACCTGTCAGCGCTGCCGACAAGGGCTACTGGGAAAACAAGCCTTCACGGAGAGGAAGGGGTTGCAACCCACTGCCCGGTTTCAATCCTGCCATTTACTAGATGTGCGGGATTTGGGGTCGTGTAACCTCTCTGGCTCCCAGCGTCCTGGTCTAAATGGTGATGTCTGCTGCATTGGTTCGAACTCATGACACCTGGTGTGTGTCTCAGAGAAATTTTCAAGACTGATCTTTGTTATTTTTTGGTTGAGGTGCCTCTGGGTGGACTTAAGCCTCCAGCCTTTTGGTCAGCAGCCAAGTGAGCTTATTGTTTGCATGACCAAGGGACACCATAGCGGGGACTCAAGGAGGCAACATTTGTGAAGGGCCGAGAACAGTCTACAGTGCATGGATGGCAGGTGGTCATTCGCTGACGTTGTCGAAGGATTCATCTGCTTGGACCCGCTCTGCCCTTGGAAGCAGCAGCGGGAACTAAACTGCCATGACAGTGAGCACATCTGAGCAGAAGGCCTCCTGAAAGTGCTTGAGGGCAAAGATGTTACCTTGACGGGGAAGGTGTGCCTGGCTATGGTCCTTTCAGGTGCCTCATAGGCATGCAGAAGTTGGACAATGAGTATCGGTGTCTAAAGGAGTGGATGCTACGGTGTTGATCTTGACCATGGACTATCACAATAAACAAATCTGTCTTGGGGCAGTGCAGCCAGACTGCGCCTTAGAAGCGAGGGTAGTGAGACTTTATCTCCTGCCCTTTGGGCATGTTCCAGGAGGAGCCAGCCCTGGGGACAGCAGCGTGCTTGGCAGAGGGCCAGTGGAAAGAGGAAGGCCCTTACCAGATGGACTGACATCGTGGCTACAAGGGGATAAAACAGCAGTTGTGAGGAAGGTGCAGGGCCAGACAGTGTTTCCATCCGTTGTATGTAGGGCCCTTATAAGAACAGCAATTCTACATAACTGCTTCTTAAACAATGGAGATTAGCCTTCACAGTTATAAAATAATTTATTTTAATCACCTGTAAAGATCCTAAAAAACTGTATTAAAAAAAAAAGAGGAGCTGGTACCAAGGGCTCAAGTAGAAAGAAAATGTTTTGAAAATGATGATGGCAACTAATGTACAAATGTGCTTGACACAATGGATGGATGGATGGATTGTGATAAGAGCTGAACAAGCCCCCAATAAAATGATTTTTAAAAAATGTATTACACACCGCCTAACTTAGAGGGCATCTTGGACCTAATTTTGTGTTGATGACTTCATGATGAACATCAATTACTGTTCACATACAGTCAGAAGTATAGGTGTGTTGTTAGGTACTGCAGATTTTGGACAAAGTGGCCCCATAGATAGAGGAGAACTGTCCAGGCTGCACACTCTGTGGAAGCAGCTCCCCAGGCCTATCGCCCACAGAGCCCGTGGACGGGGTCGAACACCCAGTGCTGTGGTTGGCAGCCTCTTGGCTGCACAGGGCCGCTTAGACAGGTGTGCAAGATGTAAGACAAAGGACTGGCCTGGAGTTCCTCCTGAACTCGCTTTCCGCACGGCGCCGCAGGTGTCGGCAGTTCAGCGAGAACCGAATCTGCCACATCAAAGCAGAGAGGAGAACTTCGTCCCTGTAAGATCAATACTGCATCCTACCTCTAGTCACCATTTCTCCTTTGTCTGTTTGGTGCACTCTTACTTATCCTTCTGAGCCCAGTTCAAGTTCATTTTCTGGAATGCCTTTGGGACCTCACAGAGACTGCTGCTCTCCCGTTTCTGCCTTGTGCAGGGCTGAATGTACTTGCCCGCTGGTGCTGTTAGCTTGGCGCTCCGGCGGGTGGCATCCACGCCATGCTCGGTATCCTCGCCATAGATGAGCACCGGTACTGGTTTCATAACGGGAGTTAAGTATCCAGTGGACCCGTGAGGATGGCCCTGGTACACAGGGGGTAGTGAAAGAAGATCACAGGTCCTGGTTCTGAGCCATCAGCTCTATACCCTTCTGCCTGTCTAGCAAGGCGGGCATGCAGTGATGGCCGAATGGAGAGAAAATTGGCTTAGTCTCAAAAGCGCTAACCTGTTGGGCCTGTGAGCACCCACACACCTCAGGACACCGTGAACACATCAGGTCAGTGAAGACTTCCAGGCACTGGATTCTCTATTTGATGGGCGCTGGGAGCAAGCACCAACATCGGCTCATCTGACAGGGAGTTTTGACAGAATCTGCCCACTTTGTTAAGTGTCCCTAAACTGAACTAGTTGGAGGGATGGAAAAATTTTTAGTGGGGGCTGCATTCAAAAAATTATTTTGGGTGATGGTGGTGGTGAGGGTGGGGGAGTTCAGAAATGTCCTGGAAACTGGGAAACCATGTTTTCACATCTATTGAATAGGCATTTTACCTATAACCACCAGACAGGTGAGCCTAAACAACTGCATATATTCAGAAAGGTTGCCTTTATAATTGGGATTAGGTGAGAAACGATGCTTTTTCTCTCCGGCTGTGGTTCTCAACCTTCCTAATGCCGCGACCCTTTCAGACAGTTCCTCGTGTGGAGAGGACTCCCCAACCATAACATTATCTTTGTTGCTACTTCATAACTGTCATTTTGCTACTGTTATGAATCAGGCGACTCCTGTAAAGGGGTCGTTCGACTCCCAAAGGGGTCGTGACCCACAGGTTGAGAACCGCTGCTCTAGAGCAGTCTGGAAAGCAGGGTGTGGGACGGTCTTCTGTCTTTATTTCCTACTGCAGAAGTTATAGTTCTCTGTATGTGAGCACCTACTTTGGCCACCAACGGGTGTGCTCCCTACAACCCGGGTGCGGGCTGGCCTGGTGTCCCCGGGCTGCAGGTTTCAGGAGAGAAGCCTGGTCACCGGATGTCTTGCAGCTACACAGTGATTTGGCCTTGCTTGTACCCCTGGAGCTCAGTGACATTACAACTTTTGCACCCCAAACTGTGGGTAACACTCCCATTTCTAGAAAGGTCGGAGCAGCTTATTCGAAGGCAAAAAGGACCCGCAGCCCCTGGAAGAGCTTCTTTCTCCTGGGCCTGGCTCTGCTCCCTCTGGGCCTCACTTCTGTCCCCTCCTGTGCTTTCTCTGCGCTGCCCTGCTGTCCGCTGCTCTTCGCCCCTTTCTCCTCCTTTTTGCTCCTCCCTGTCCTTAACCCCTTTCTCCGGAGAAAGATGAGGCGCTCCTCTCCCCTAAAGATTTACAGTCTCAGAAACCCACAGGGTCAGTTCTCTTCCATCCTGTAGCACCATGAGTAGTCAGAATCGATTGAATGGCAATGAGTTTGGGTTCCTTTGTTTTTCAACTCCTTTAATATTGCCTAAAACTTGCATACCAGCCACTTGTGTAATTAAAGCCACTGGCAAACAAATAATGACGGCCCCTTGTTAATTTGGTAGCAAATTCCTGTCACCAAATAGCATTTCTAAGATAGCTTGCTGCTTAGAGACGACTTCTTGGTTGCTATAAGTTTCTTTAAAACTGGGCTTTCTTGCTACTGGAAGACCCTAAGCAGCCCAGAAGCAGCCGAGTAAGTGAGGCGTTACTATGCAGCACAAGCGAAGCCCGCCCTTCATCCTTTTCTGGGGCCACAATTGTAACAAAAGCAAAGGACAAGCTAGGAAGGAGGGGGACAGAGTCAATACTCTGCGGTGAAAGTGTTCCCAGCTCGTGTATTGTCCTCCCTCTTCAGAGACAACAGCAGGTGTTTGAGTGCTTAGTCTGTAGTCATCTGTGCTAGAACTTTCCATGTACTATCACTTTCCTCTTTGCGAGGAACTGAATTGGGAAGCAATCCTTCGGGATTATCATCTTGATTGGGACATCGCTCATGGAGTGTATGAAAAAAGGAAAGGAGAGAGAGAAAGAGAGAGGGGGGGAGGTGGACATACTGTATTAAGGTTTTCCGGTTATTTTTAAGGCAGCTTGTGAGCTCCTCCAGTAGATCACAGCATCGGGCTATGTCGGGAGTCCCGCCATCTGGGATTGGATGATGGTGCGTGATAATCCCACGCTGCCGGTAGAGGTCCAAAAGGTTTGGGACTCTGTATTTTGACAGCTCCCCTCTGGTGCAGAAAACAAATATGTCTTGTATACCACAGCTCTTTAGTTCTTCTGCCAACAGACCAAGACACAAGCAAACATAAGCACACATAGAACAGTACAAAAGAAAATCTTGTCAGGCGGGAGACTGTAGAGTGAAATTTCTTAAGTCAACCTAAGTAAGCAACAAATGATAATCTACCAACTTGAGGTATGTATTGATACTGTTTTCAAACTGGGGTAAAAATCAAGACACTAAGCACTAATAGGAATTAGAAACATCTATGCCAAAAGGTGATCACCCCAGACTTTTTAAGTCAAAATTCTTTACACTTAACTTTCTAGATGAGTCAATTGTATGTGGGCAAGTCAACAAGTGCTGCTACAAAAATCACAGAAATCTGTGTTAAACAAAAGCACTACTTTTTGACCTGTCTACCGACAATCCCGGTCTACACGCTTCTGCAGGTGGGGCGTCTAACTCTCTGAAACTCCCGGGAGAATTCTGCATGTGTGGCTCCTTGTGGGCCTCCAATGACGGTCCCTGAAGTTGAGTTCAGGGAGGAAGAGCGACCTGAATGGGCAAGAGCAAGACCGGGCGGTGGGATGGATGGGCGGGGGTTTCCCAGTGAGACCTCACAGGAACAGCCTGAGTTTCCCGCTCTTCTCACCAGTGCAGTGTTCAGTTTCCTTTGAACGTGTCCCTAATAAGCCCGTGATTTCCCTGAGCCCACTGAGACTGAGGCGTATCTACCGAGATTACTCCTTTAGAAGTAAAAAACAAACGTCGCCCAATCTTCTGAGCGGACCTCTGTGCCCTGGAGTGAAGTGGCCCAGCCCAGCCAAGAGAAGCCACTGTTGCGACCGGATCTTGTGGATGGCATCCCAACAAGACGAAGCCACCCACTCATCACAGACGCCTGCTTCAATCCACTTTGGGGGAATAAACCCATGCGTGTACTGGACCCCCAGTGGTAAACAGTGCTTTAAAGTACATCGTAGAAGCCTCTAGTATTTCAGAGTACACTCTGGAGAAGGAATGGCAGTCCCTCGTTCACTGCACTGTAAGCCCCGCGGTGTCAGGGCCCCTGCCGTCCCTCTTACAACGACACCGCACCACAGCCTGTAGCTGCATTCTCAGGGAGCAGGTCGGGAGACAAACCACCAAACTGTCTTCAGACTGTGTGACTCTTACAACGGGGCTCTCTATACACGGGAACTGTAAGCTCCAGCAGGTGTCACTGGTGAGCACTGGGTTCTAAAGGACACAATTCTCACCAAGGCTGATGGGAGCCTCCTCCCTTTCCCCACTTCTCACCTTCAAGGAGATTAAGCGAGTTAAGTACAAAGTGCCTTGTTCATGAACCTCTAGATGCCCACCACCCAGTGTGGTAGCCGCTAGCCACTCCTGGCTCCAGAACATTTGACCTGTGACTAGTCCAAATTTAGGTGTTCTGCATGTGTGACGTACACATCTTGCTTCTAGGACTAACTACAAGGAAAGCTCCAACTGTCTCATTAATCGGTATTACACTGCTAACCTGGTGAGCTGACAATATTTCCGACCCAGTAAGGCCAATCAGATACACTACTAGAATGATTTTCATTTGTTTCTATTTTTCTCTGTTTAATGTGGCAACTAGAAACCTAAGGCTCCACATGAAGCTTCTACTTGTGCCCCTCCTTCTATTTCTATCGGACGGTGCTGCTCCAGAAGTTCTCCCAAGTTATACACTTGACATGGGCTAGCCGTGTAGTTTGCCTACCTAGCCCTCTAAGAGAGTAGGTGGCTTTCTAGGGCCTCTTGTGCACACTGGGTAGTTTCTATCCAGGAGTTTTCAAACGGCCTTTCCTAGAAAGGAGCCTCGAGGGTGGGCGATACCAAGACTTTCCCCGTCCAACACTGGCTGGGCGTATACAATGCGTGCACACACACACACGTATGTCTACATCCAAGGATAAGTCAAAGACAGAACTATCGAAGCCTTAATGAAACAAATATCAAAATGGGAAGCTATTGTTTCGGGGTGTATCCTTCGTCTAGGCCTATACACTTGTGAAGGTAGGTTTCCCATTGCTCTGCAGAATCTCCCCCCTTCGATTGACACCACATCCAAATGGCAGGTTTGCACGCCCGAGGGCCAATCAGGGCTATCGGTGGACAGGAAGGGCTTCCTGGGAAGTTCCCCCAGGACAGCTCTTGCTGCCCTTGAAGCCCGAGCAGGCACAGCGTCGAGATGGGTAAGTGACTTGTCACAACTCTCCTGGTCTTTCCCTCACTAATGCTGTTTTCAATTTTTGTAAATTTGCATAATAAAATAAGCCTATTTGATTATCCTGGGCCCTTCAACTGAATCTATCAAAACTAGCCCTGTGAGTGCCCCAAACCAGTCACTGTGACCTCTACCCTGAACTGGCCCGGTAGATCCCCTGGGGTCAGTGTTTGCACTTGTTTTTTGGAGGTACCTAAGCAAGACTAAGACATGCGCATGGCCGAGAGAGCTTGATCACTGAGACACACTCAAACACAGCTTGTTTGGAATAAACCTGTTCTTGTATGAACTAGAAACCCAGGAGCAGAACTTCTGCCATATTCTCATCCATACTTGTATGTACACACGCACACACAATTAAAAATAAAAGGGTTTGGGGGAAAATAGAAAACCCTGTTTAGTACAAAGAAGAAGCGATGTTCTAAAATTGATCGTGATTGTACAGCTCTCCTTGATGCGACTGAACAATTTAATTGTATGATACGTGGATGGAGTGCCGATAAAACTATTAAATAAATAAGCTGAAAAAACAAACACCCCAGTTTCGGGCTTTCTAAAACACACACAATTGGTATGTACAGCCATGGTTGAAATGATCTTTTATGTATGGCTTAAGCGTTGTCTGAATGCTGCTGTGGTGACAACGGGTAAGTTTTAGCAGAAAATCTTTACAAATCCTGCAAAGGTCAACTAAGTTCTTAGGCACCTTAATTTCTTGTAGAGGTATGTTAGTAAATTAATATTTCAGAAGAACCAGAAAAAGATTTTAAGATTATAGACGTAGCAATGCCATGAGGGTAGAGGGAAGGTGGGGGGACAAGGGGGAGAAAGGGGAACTCAATTGCGATGACTGATGTATAACAGCCGCCACACCCCCTTGGGGGCGAACAACAGAAATATGGGTTTCATATCTTATGGTGTAAGATATGAAAATAATAATATTTTATAATTTATCAAGGGTTCAGGAGGGTGGGAGAGGGAGGGAAAAAAGAAGAGCTGATACCAAGGGCTCAAGTAGAAAGAAACTGTTTTGAACATGATGATGACAACCTATGTACAAATGTGCTGGATACAATTGATATATGGATTGTTAGAAGAGACCTTAGAGCCCCCAATAAAATGATTGTTATATATAAAAATTAGGATTAAGAAAAGCCTTTGTTAGGCAGAATCAAGCAATATGCATATTTTAAAGTGTATTATAAGGATGTGAATATTTGTAGGCTTATTGGACTCTAGACATTCTAGATTAACTGGAATAAAACATCTCAAAAATCCACGTGAGAGATTGTTAAGCAAGTAAATTCTAAGTTGGAGCAGATCTCGGTTTAGCTGATGGACTCCTAGATGAAGCTGTAATGATGGGAACAGGCATGCACAAATTGGTCCTTCACTTTCCCCACCTTGCTGGGAGGGATGGGCAGGATGGGTTCCTAGCTCAGGTTTAGTCTGCAAGGAATTTGTATGCTCAAAGATTTGGTCAGCACAATACTAGGGGACTTTAAAAACTTCATGGAAAAGTAGAAAGACAAGAAACTGGAATTTTTCCATGAATTTTTTGAAGCCCTCGCGTACAAAAGTCAATAAAAAAGTAATGCCATATGTAGGTATATTAAAAGTTTTCTGTACCCTTCATAAACATCTCTTCACATATTAGACTAAGACTATAGTCTGAATCTTTGCAAAATATTTAACATTTTATTTGGTCTAAAAATTAGAGAAGATGCAGTTTTGTTTCTTTTGTCAAAGAGATTTTCAGAGTTATTAAAAGACAGCCGCAGGTCTGTCTAAATAAGAGGCTGGATGAACGATCTGGAGGAGAAAACAATGGACTGACAGTGTCGTGGGGACATGGGAAAAGGGGGAGGTGGAGGGAAAGGTACTGGTGTTAACAAACCCAGGGACAAGGGAACAACAAGTGATCCAAATCAGTGGTGAGAGGATGTAGGAGGCCAGGTAGGGTGTGACCAAGGGTAATGCAACCAAGAGGAATTACTGAAACCCAAATGAAGGCTGAGCATGATAGTGGGACAAGAAGAAAATAAAAGGAAGTAGTGGAAAGAGCTAGGAAGTAAGGGGAATTTATAGAGGTCTAAATAAAGGCATGTACATATGTAAATATATTTATACACGAGGATGGGGAAATAGATCTATGTGCATACTATGGTTTATTATGAAGGTAGCAGATGGACATTGGGCCTCCATTCAAGTACTCCCTCAATGAAAGAATACTTTGTTCTATTAAACTGGCATTCCATGATGCTCACCTTCCTGACACAAAGTGGGTGCATAAGCAAATGTGGTGAAGAACGTTGATGGAGCCCAGCTATCAAAAGATACAGCATGTAGGGTCTTAAAGACTTGAAGGTAAACAAGCAGCCATCTAGCTCAGAAGCAACAAAGCCCACATGGAAGAAGCACACCAGCCTGTGTGATCATGAGGTGCCGAAGGGATCAGTTATCAGGCATCAGAGAACAAAAAAGCATGTCATTGTATGCTTACCTCCAAGAAACAATCGCTGAAGAAAAATGGGTGCATAAGCAAATGTGGCGAAGAAAGCTGATGATGCCCAGCTATCAAAAGATATAGCATCTGGGGTCTTAAAGGCTTGAAGGTAAACAAGCGACCATCTAGCTCAGAAGAAACAAAGCCCACATAGAAGAAGCACACCAGCCTGTGGAATCACGAGGTGTTGAAGGGATAAGGTATGAGGCATCATCAGAACAAAAAATCTTACCCTAGTGAATGAGGGGGGGAGTGTGGAGTGGAGACCCAAAGCCCATTTGTAGGCCACTGGACATCCCCTTAAAGAGGGTCTCGGGGAGGAGATGAGCCAGTCAGGGTGCGATGTAGCAACGATGAAAAATACAACTTTCCTCTAGTTCCCAAATCTTCTTCCTTCCACTCCCACTAACATGATCCAATTCTACCTTGCAAGTCTGACTAGACCAGAGGATGTACACTGGTACAGATAGGAACTGGAAACACAAGGAATCCAGGGCGGATGATCCCTTCAGGACAAGCGGTGTGAGTAGTGATACTGGTAGGGTAGAGGGCGAGTGGGTTAGAAAGGCAGAACCGATTACAAGGATCTACATGTGACCTACTCCGTGGGGGACAGACAACAGAAAAGTGGGTGAAGGGAGACATCGGACAGGGCAAGATATAATGAAATAATAATCTATAAATTATCAAGAGTTCATGAGGGAGGGGGTAGTGGGGAGAGGCTTAAGTAGAGAGCAAATGCTTTGAGAATGATGAGGGTAACGAACATACAAATGTGCTTTATACAATTGATGTATGTATGGATGGTGATAAGAGATGTATGAGCCCCCAATAAAATGATTTTTAAAAAGACAGCATATTTCTATGGTTGTTATCAAATGACACATACCTGTATCTTTTTGGATATTTCTTCTTACATCTTTAAATTTACAACCTACAACAGGAATCAGGCAAGTGAAAAGTCAGTGTTTGTTCCCACACAAAAAGAGTCCTTATACATATGCATGGCTACGTTGGAAGATCACTTCACATGGTCCTGTCTATGCATTAATCCCATTTTGAGTCTGAATGCCACTTTGTTAGAAATATAATGACAGGGATTGAGTGATTCCAGTGGATCCAAGCATTCTTGTTTCTTTCTATGCCTTTTCTGTAGAAAGGGCTTGGCTTTAGCCTTCAGCCTCCCCTTAAGCCCACCACTGAGATGTTATGGATGCGCCTCAGCCAGAGAAGCAGAGCTGCGCCTGCAGATCTGGGAGTTTGAAGAGAGGACCTAGATGCCTTCTCCTGCAGCCCACGAGGGCTTCTCAAAGTGCCGTCCTCCAGGGGGATGGCTTGTGGAATTCTCTTGCTGTTCGCTACAGAGAAGGAGGTGCTAGCTGACAACAAAACCTGTAAATAGACCAGGAAGAGGCCACCTGCAGCCCGACCTACCTGGAAGAGCACATAAACCGAGAAACTGAGAACAATTCACCCGTGACAGGGGCAGCCTGCAAGGGAGAGACAGTGATAGGGTTGGGTTCTGTTTGAGGAAAGTAAAACTTGGAAATCAATCTAACCAGCAATCACAAAGCAAAATGTCAGCGGTAAAGATCAATGGGTTTGTCAAGTTTTTGTTGGTACTGAGTTGTCAATCATGGTGACTTAGGCTTGCAGACTAGAACTGACCCATCGGGTTTTCGAGGCGAAGCCCTCTGGGAGGCTGGGTACCCAGCTTGCTTTTCAAAGTGCCTCTGAGTGGGTTCGAGCTACCAACCTATCAACAATTAGCGAAGCACTTAACCATTTATGTCACCTAAGACTCCCATGACAGTCATAACGAGGCCTAAAGCAACAGTTTGAAACATAGATGTAACATTCGCTGTGCTACAGTTCAAGTCTTAAACACGTTAATTTAAATTTACCTCAAAGCTCATGTCTAGTTCACCTACAGCTAGTATTAAAACTCAAAAACTCACTGCCATTGAGACAATGTCGACTCCTAACAACCCTAATGGACCAGGGTAGAACTGTCCGTGAGTTTCCAAGACTGTAACTTTCTGTAGGGGCAGAAGCCCCGTCCTTCTCCTGTGGACCCGCTGGTGGTTTCAAACTGCTGACTTCGCTGGTAGCAGCCGGTGCATACCCACTCTGGCACCAGGGCACCAACAGCTAATACGAGGTGTGCTTACATCATCCTGTGGTACAAGGATGCTTCCAAGAGCTCATGGAAACGTGGAATGAAGAGATAATGGGCATTGTCTATGAACTCTTTGAAGCCCCTTGTATGTTAATGGAGGATGGTTGTGAGTCTTTCTGCTCCCATAGAAACCCGGGAGGGTTGTGGAAACCCGGGAGGGTCGCGTGACCCCGAATTGGCCTGATGGCAGAGGGTTTGGTTTGGGGGTTAGTGTTGGCGTGCTGAGATTTCTCTGCAGGGCTTCCTTAAACAGGAATCTCATTTCACAAGGTGAAAACCAGAGGTCACGCGTTTTTGGGTTTGTACCAGCTTTGGGTTAAAGTGAAGTACAATCAAGAAATCATATTCCTTGTGTGAAGGGCAGAAAATAAAAAGCAGTATATAAATAAGTTGATTTCCTCTTTTGAGTTCTTTTCAGTGATTTTGTTTTGGCAAACGGCTTGGAAGTCAGATGAGTTCTGGGGAGATGGTTCTGATATTTGAAAGGGACCCCCAAGAGGAAATGCAGAGTAAGTGCTATTTGACGGCACAATAAAAGAATTATGCTCAGTACTCACAGGACTGAGTGCCTGCTTTCCCTCTCGCTACTAGAAAAGGAGTGCTGTCTTCAGGAGGGAGGTCGCTATCCTGGGGGGTGTCAGAAAGTTTGTGAACAGAGCCCATCATCTTTTCATTTTATGTTTCCACGAACTGTTTGAAGCCCCCTGTATTCACAGGGTTAGGAGAAAACAGTTGGGGCTGGTTATAGAGAACCTGGCGTAACTATAACTTGGCAGGAGATCAGATGCAGAGACTTTTACTTTGTTGTGCCTTTTTGTGATTCTGTCTGTCGTAAGCAGCCCTCGTGATGCAGTGATGTAGAGGTTAGGGCTGGGCTGCTAACCACAAGGTCAGCAGGTTGAAACCACCGCTGTTGACCATGACATACTTGAAAAGTAACCTCATCCACAAGCTTGTTACACTGTTCTTTTGTGGTTCAAGATTAAGCTGATTTGGGTACTAAATGGGAGATCATTCTACCATTTACTGACTTAATTAGGATTTCCCGATATATAGAATCTAAAAAATCAATCGCAAAATCTATTCCTTATCACAGATAACAAATGAACCATGGAGTTAACAGGCTCTTTAAAGATTAAAATTATGAAATTAGCATACTAAATATTTTCAATACATGGACTATATCCTACAAAGATCAGGCATCTTTACTCACCATGATATCTGAATTGGAGTCTGTTCATCTTCAATAGGTTCTTCATCAGATGAGTCAAACTCACTTGTTAGCAATGAACTAGGCTTTAAAAGAAATTACTTATGTTAAATAACTAGAAAGAATATTTACACATAATCCAAGTATGTTGTTGGCTGCTGTTGGTGCCACCAAGGGCGTTCCAACCCCTAGCGACCAGAGAACCAAACACTGCCCAGTCCGGGCCGCCCTCACCACGCTCCCATGGCCAACCCCACTGTTGCAGCCACGACGTCAGTCCATTCTGCTGATGGCCTTCCTCCTTTCCCTGTGCTCTGCTATAATCTTTGTACAGCTGGGCTTTCCTGAAACGTACGCTGAGTGTACTTGCGATTTATTTAGTGATCAATCTGGAATACCAGAGATCGAATAATATCAACAATAAATTATGCTTACCATCTTATTATTCATTGTAGCTCTGTGTTGTGGGAAGAGAGTTAAAATCTAGGAGCCAAGAAACCTAGCATCTGGTCTCGGTGCTGCCACTTACTGAATAATCTTGGACGAGTTAATTCTGGATCAGTTTATTTGAGCTCTCAGCTTTTCTTCAGGATCAAATGAAGAGGTTTGTACATTTGTCCCCATACGTGTCTTGGACCCCTTCCATAGGCTAAGCTTGGGAGATGCAACAATTCATAGGACAAATTGCCCACGTTCAGTATAGCCAGAGAGTCAGATGTATGCACAGGCTACAGAAGAAAGTATAAGTGTTATAATACTTATTATAAACTATGTGCTCTGGAGCAGAGAGGGAACAACGGACTGTACAGAGAAAGCTTTCCAAAAGAGATGTTCTAGTTGGAGACTGAAAATGAGAGGGCCTGTGCATTCAGCAGCTGTGATAGCAGGGCGGAGAGCGCGTGAGATGAAGCTACAGCAGCTCTGCCCACCCTGTTGCCCATGAAACACCATACTCACACCTCGCAGCTTGGCCAGGGGAGTTCAAGTGAATGACTGGACTAGAGTTAGAATTCAATCTTGAAAGGCAGCAAAACTAGAAGAGTTCTACACTCCATGCTGGAGTTTTGAAGGTTCAATAAATGACACACCTTTCTCCCACTCCCTTGTTGGAACCACTGGTGAGATAATGGAGCTGCAACTGGAGAGCCACATGTATTGAGGGGTGCCAGCGGATGATGTAGCTGTAAAACTATGACCAATCAGGTTGCCAAATCTTAAACCCAGCAGGTGTATCCACCCAATTGCAAGCAGAGGTGACCAGTCCTGAGTGGCAGGGCGCGGGCAGCCCCTCTGTGGATTTGTAGGAGCCACATGGCTTTATTCACTCTTTCCCTGTTAAGTGAATGAAGGGGAGGTGCAGGGAGAGGCCACCAGCGAAGAGCAGCTGACATCTGTGCACCTGGCAATGGGGATTAGCACCTGGGATCAACTAATGGCCTTTCGAGCTCTGAAGTTCATATTCTGTCACAGGCCTGTTTGTTACGAGATCACAGGGCAGAACCAATTTAGGCTGTGGGGGCCAGTTGCTTTAGAGCAGCGATACTCAACCTGTGGGTCTCGTCCCCGTTTGGGGGGCGGTGTCGAATGAACCTTACACAGGGGTCGCCCAAGACCATTGGAAAACCTATTTCTGATGACCTATCCTTCTCTAGGCGGGCCGCCCACATGCAGATAGGCCCACATAAGAGTACCCTGCGTGAAGACTGTTACCCATGCTACACCATGCTTCCAGACAAAATTTCATTGATTTGTCATTAGAACTATTTCATAATATATAATTACATATTGTTTCTGTGTTTAATCACTATGCTTTAATTGTTCCATTTGTAACAATGAAAAGACATCCTGCATATCAGATACTTATATTGCGATTCATAACAGTAGCAAAATTACAGTTATGAAGTAGCAACGAAAACCGTTTTATGTTTGGGGACCACCACACCATGAAGAACTGTATTAAAGGGTCGCGGCATTTGAAAGGTTGAAAACCACTCTTTAGAGCGACCCCAAACCCAAATCTGACCGTTCAATAGCTTGGTAGTAGGGGTCAGGAGTCTGTTTCAGTGTCTTTTAAGTAGGATTCAGGATCATTCCCCTAGGCTTTCCCAGCTAGGTGGAAAGTTTTGCTCTGCAGAAACTGCTATTTAGTGATTTAGAAGCACAAGGGGGAAAAGAAGCTGTACCATGTGGGCCGGACGGTCGGTGACAGGTATGGCAGAGTATTGGACAACGTTTCCCTACCCTGGTGATGACTGCTCCCCAGTGGGTGCAGAGCAGACCTGGACCCTTTCCGAGGCAGGGCTACGAGACGCCCCCGGCTACTGACACCCTCTACGCCCCTCGGTTTCCTCCTGAAAATGGGAGCTTAGTTCCCCCTAGAAAAGCTGTCTTGAGGCTTAAGGGACCCCAGGGGGCGACCGCTCACAACAGGCGCGCCAAAATTGCCCATCTGCCCTCGTCGCCGATCCTTTCCAAGGGGGCTCGTTCCTTCCGAAACCATCGCTGCCTGCTGGTCCTGGCATGAGACACCTCCCCCATCACAGGGCAGTTACGGTCCGAGCGGTGCTAGGACCAGGCCTGCGATGCCAACCAGCCCAATGACTGGCCTCCAAGCCCCTCTCGTGATCCTGGCACCTAAAACACCCGGCCCGGGCTTCACCGACTCACCGGCTTCATCGCGGTCGCCCCTCGCCGAGACCTGCCGCCACCTCCTTTGAGCAGCACGGGCGTCTCAGTCGCTGCCCCAAGCCAAACCTCACCTTCCCTCGGCTCATTGGCACATCCTTCTGGGAGGCGGGGCGGGGCATCTCCAAGAACCAATCACAGCCCGCTTCTCTTTCTTACTCCGCCTCCGGGTTCCCTGGCTCGGTGTCCTGCCTGCTCATTGGTTCGTAGTAGGCCTTTGAAAGACGCGCGGGAGGAGGGTCTGTTGAGTGTTGATTGGCTGCAAGAGCGCCCCCCTCCGGCCAGTTGACAGCGTGGAGCGGGCGAGGGGCGGGGCGAGGCGGGACGGGCGGAAGTGTTTAGAGAGCTTTAGCAAGTTGGTGAGGAGCGTTTGCTGTGGTAGGATTTCAGAGTGATACCAGAATATGAAGTCTTTGTTTCGTAATAGTTTTATTGGCATGTAATTCACATATCGTACAATTTAGTAGTTCAGTCATGTTTTTAAAAGTTGTGCAGTCATCACCACAATCAAATTTCGAACGTCATCTTTCTTGTCCTCGTTATTAGCTCCCCATCTCCCCCCAACTTCCTATGTCATCTCCCTAAGGAACTATTAATCCAGTTGCTGACTTTATAGATTTACCTAGCCTGGATTTCATACACAGAAAAGAAAAAGCAAAAACAGAAGAAAAAATCCTTCAACAACAATAACCAAACCAAACCAAGAAGAGCCTCAAAAGAAAAGAAAGCAGAACATATTAAAAGCTAGAACAAATTTAAAATAGGTCAAGAAGGAGGCCAAGTACTAAGGGGTTACATTTTGATAGAACTCCATCTGCAGCCCACTGCCCTCTCTCGGCTGGCAAGGTTATTCCCACCCCTGGTCAATGGTCAGAGGGGACTCATTGGAGGCTTAATCCACACACTGGGGACCCTGACAATGGACTTGGGGCTTTCGCTATCATCCACAGCCATTTGCAACCTGCGAGCTCAGAATTTAAGCTCTAATACCATCTCCCCCATTTTAGCGTTTATTAATTACAATCCTTGGATCACACACTGGTGTGCTTTCATGTAGTCTGACACCTCACTTAGATGACTGCATGTGATAAAACAAAGCTTTAAGACCCTCGATGATATTCTTTCTGATAGCTGGGCACCGTCTGATTTCATCACCAATCTTTGCCCCTAGCACCCATGTCTTCAGTGACCTTTTCATGAGGGCAAGTATGGAGTAGGAGCAGGTTATTAGACTTGACTAGCTATTATTAGATTAGGACTATAATTAAGGATGAGCTCAAAACCCATCCATATATCTCTGGTTTATATATGCCCCTAGTTCATTTAGCGATGCCATTCTCCTTTTATTGTGGAGCATTAAAACCACCCCTTTGCGATGTATGCTACTTAAATGCCACTGAGTCTATTCCATCCCATAATGGTTTCAAGTTGGGCTGCTGACTGCAAAGTCAGCAGTTTGAAAGAAACCACGAGCTGCTTTTCAGGATAAAGATGAGGGTTTTTACCCATCTGTAACATCTAAAGAGTTACAGCCTCAGAAACATACAGGGGCAGCTCTACCCTCTCCCATAGGGTTGCTATGAATTCTATTGATATTATCATTAACTTAGCCAATGGGATAGACTGTAAAACACGGTTGAGAAAAGGGAAGTATATAGGAGGCCAGACGCTGTTCCTCACACCAGTGTAATGCTCTCCACTAAAGCGGTGCAGGTACTTGCTGTAGGAGTGGGAATACATTAGAAACGGGTGCACATGAAGATAGGAGGGAGAATGGCGACGACATGGGTCGAGAACTGACCTCGTCAAATAGTCTACCTCTTCCAAGATCAGCTCTGCTCATATCTCATATTGAATTCATTTCAATGTTTTAGGATGGTGGTAAGTTATACTGTCTGTAAAAACGACTGAGCAGATGCAAGGTAATGGAGCAGTTATAGCCCTCGGTGCTCCCGTTGATCCTGACGTCATAATTTATCTAGTATTTCTCCATCCCTCAGTCAGTTCTTCTCCAGGTCTGGGTTATTTTCCTGGTGAGGTCATCCTTTGGCAGGAGCACGGGGTTTCTCTGATTCCCAGTTCCCAGTGCCCATCAGGAGAAGGAGTACCAAGGATTCCTTTGTACAGACAGTTTCCTATTTAGAACATATCTGAGCTGACCAGCTACACTTACGACCGTGGTCTGCTAGTTTTATCTGTACATACGTAGTATTCTTAGTAATGTCTACTACATATACTGTTGCAATACATCATTTGCTGATGTTATCTTTCTCACGCCAACCCTCAAAGTCGCAAAAGAGTCGATTTATAAAGATGCTGATAATAAAGGCAATAGTGATGCACAGTTTACAAAGCGAGGTGTCCCACTTCATTTGAACTGACTTATAGTTAAATCAGTGGAACAGAATCATGCCGTGAAGTGGGGACATCTAAGGTTGTGGAAGTTTTTTACGTCTGTGACCTCTCTCTGTGTTCCTCGTTCAGAATGATTTTGACTCACAGCCACCCTCTGGGACAGAGCAGGATTGCTCCTTTGGGTTTCTGAGGCCATAAATCTTCACAGAAGCAGTCTCCCCCCCTGTCCCCCCCCTCCGGAGGTGCTGGTGGGTTTGAATCCCTGACATGGGGATTAGCTACCCAATGCTTAATCCATTCACCCACCAGGATTCCTTTATTTCTGTAGAGTCTCTTTTGCATATCTCTTCCTATCTCTGTTTTCAGAGGCACAATGTTTGCTTCACATTGGCCTTGGCATATTGCTTAATTGTCTAGGCCAGGGCCAGCGTTTCTGGACCTTGGCACTATTGACATTTTGGATAGCATGATTCTTTGTTGTGTGGAGCTGAGCAGGACTCTGCAGAATACACAGCAGCCTCCCTGACCTTCACCCACTACATGCCAGCAACACCTCCTCAGCCCTAACAAGGACTGCCAGAAGGGCCAAATACAGTCGTTGCACTGTGAGCCCCCAAAGCTGAGGACAATTGTGTCAGGATTTGAAAACCATGACGCAGCTCTGGCTTGCCTGCTGCTATTGCCAAACGAGCGCAGTTCTAACGTGGCGTTGTGTGGCCTTGCGCAAATGAATTTACAAAGCAACATTTATGGTGCAATTCTACGTGGGTCATCCCATGCAGCCAAGGAAGAATTTGGCAAAAATGAAAAACAAAACATCTATGAGAGTGACTCGATGCAGGAAATTCACAATAAACTAGACTACGCATGTTAATAATTTTAAGTTGGTTTTCTTTTTTACTGAACAAACTTTTGGGAATGCCAGTCCTCTCCACTGGGAGTTTGTTAACGGTTACATTAATTTCTGGTAAAGCATAAGACTACCGGCTTACTCAGGATGGCCTCCGACATTCGCTGTCGTGGGACAGAGATTAAACAGGATCTGCTTCTCCTTCTATAGATCCACATTCAATTTTTGTTCACAAAGAAAATGCTGGGAAAATTTTATCAACCCTCCCCCCCCAAAAAAAGTCAACATAAAATTATAGAGGAAAAAAAAAAGGAATCTGAATTTTAAACACATGAATGTATCTGCCGCGGGGGCGGCGGGACGAGGTCTAATGTAGTTGATTATCTGTGGGTGTAGGTTGTTGGCTGCTCTCGTGGTGATGGAAACTGCACATGGTTTCGAAGGGACCGAGAAGCTGCTGGATCCAGCAGCCTTCTAAGAGAGATGTCAACTAAATCCACAAGGAAGAAGCACACCATCATCAGTCACCGAAGGATTGAAATCCATGTAATCTGAAGTCAAAGGAGGGATCAGTATCTAAATTGTGGTTTGCAGAAGGCGATGGATGGCAGTGGGAGCCCAAGATTCATCTGTGGAACTACACAGGAATTAAATCTCTGGAGAACTCCCCCATCTAAAATTGAGGTATGGGAGGAAAGTGGTCACCAAGCAGCATGCTTGGGAGAGAGGAGTATAGAAGATCAAGGGCATAAATCTGACCTGAACAGTTAAAGCTTTGCCAGTAGATTCTCCCCTTTGATGCAGGCTGGACCTGATCTGGTTTTCAAAATATTTTGTATTTTTGGTGTGTTTGTTTGTTTTTGTTCATTCATAGCAGAGTGTAGCTCAGAGGTGCATAGCAGAGTGTAGCTCAGAGGTGCTATGTCAATGGAGGTCACCCCCTTGAAGCTGTGTATTATGCTTTTTCGTTTTTTCGGTATATGAAGTCCAGGATTGATGAACCTACAGGGACAGCAAGAAGAATAAGGGGGAGGGGTACAGTGGTAGGGTGGGGTAAAAGGGAGACAATGTCAAAGAGTCCATGTAGAAAATGAATGGTTGGAAGCGGATAGTGGTAGTCATTGTACAATTCTACTTGATTTGAGTGAAACATGGAATGATATGTGATATGTATCAAATCCCAACTAATTGAAAAAAAGTATGTTGGAAGTGTACTTGGATATCATTTCCATTGTTGAAGCTAAGACATATGACTGTGTGGAGCGTAATAAACTGTGGATAACATTACAAAGAATGGGAGTCCCAGAGCTTCTCTGTGCTCATGTGGAACCTGTACATAGACCAAGAGGCCGTTGATCAAACAGAACAACGCTGTGGTTGACGTCAGGATGGATTTGTGTTTGGATTTTACCCTTTCCCCATGCCCATGTAATCTGCATGCTGAGCAAACCTTTGAGAAATGACTTTAAGAGAAAGGATGTGGCAGTAGGATCGAAGCAAGTGTCACGAACAGCCTGAGACACACACACAGAGGACGCAGTCTTGCTGAAAAGGAGGAGAATTTGAAGCAATTCATTCTGGATTATACTCAACAAAAAATAAAAACCTTCACAACGTGACCAGCAAGCAACCTCACGATAAATGGAGGAAATGTTGAAGTGGTAAGGATCTCATTTTACTTGCCTCCATAATCAATGCCCTTGGCAGTCAGGAAATCAAACGATGTATTGGATTGGGCAAATTTACTATAAAAGATCTTTTTTTAGTTTTAAAAGGCAAAAATATCATTTTGGGAATTAAGGTGCCTGTGACCCAAAGCCATAGCCTTTTCAATCACCTTATATGAATGCAAAACCTGGACAAGGATGAAGGAAGATCAGAGAATTGAGGCATTTATTTATATCATAGTGTTGGCAGAGAATACTGACTACTACGGGCTCTCAGGAAATCTATTTTAAAAGTTTTAAAAAGTAGTTTATTTTTAACGCTTTCACTGATACATAAGTCACATATCCTATTTCAATGGTTTGGTCACATTCACAAGAGTTGTACAACCATCGCCACAAGCAGTCCCAGGGCACGTCTCCGTCCTTGTGCTTGTTGTTGGAAAATCTAGTGAGAATACTTCTGAAAAGTGAGGATGGTGAGACTCGGTCTCACAGACTTTCTACTTGTTATTAGGAGGCAAGAAATGTTGGACTGTTAACCAGAAGGTCAGTGGTTCAAACCCACCAGCTGCTCTCTGGGAGAACTCAGCACCTGTGAAGATTTGCAGTCTCAGAAACTTACTATTGGGCTGCTCTGAGTTGGAATTGACTTGATGGCAGTGGATGCTTTCTTTCCTTCCTTCCTTCTTTCTTTCTCTCTCTCTCTCTCTCTCTCTCTCTCTCTCTCTCTCTCTCTCTCTCTCTCTCTTTTCTTCTTTCTTTCTTATAAGGATATCATCCTGGTAAAGTAAAGTGGAGGATTGGAGAAAAAGAATTAGACTCTCCATGAGATGCATTGACACATCGCTGTAACCATGGGTTCAAACGTAGACATGCTGGTGTGGATGCACCGGACCAGGCAGTGTTTTGCTCCGTTTGTACAGACTTACAAAGGGAAAATTCCATGATCTTTTAAACTTGTAAGCTAGGTGGGGGTTTACATTTCAGATGGTTAATGTTGCACTGCATAGTTTAAGCTACTAATCACACCCTCCATCAGCTTACAGCCCCCACCCTGGGATTTCCCTGCTCCCTCCTTCTTCCACAAGTCGACAGCCACGAACCACCTAGCCCATTGCTGTACCTTCCTTACCTTGCCCTCCCTACTTTGGAAATTCCAATATTTGCTCCCTTGGGTTTGAATGTCTTTATCTTGTTTCCCCTCTCCTCCCTCTATAACATAATATATTTTAATTCCACTTTCCACACACGTTTACAGGCCAACCCATACTCGACAACACCTAAAACCAACAACAGTATTAGAGACCTATTACCCTGGATGGAACCTTGGTGGCTGAGTGGGTTATGTGTTGGGCTGTTAACCACAAGATCAGCCGTTCAAAATGACCAGACTCTCCATGAAAGAAATACGAGGCTTTCTACTCCCATAAAGATTCTGGCAAAACCATGGGGGACATGTTCTACCTTGACCTATAAGATCACTATGTATCAGAATCAACTCAATGGCAGTGTATCTTGAATTTTTTGGTGATTCTATAATAAATTACCCCAAAGCTTAGTTTACAAAACTTTATATTTGTTCATTTCTTTCTTTTTCTCTCTTTTTTAATTAATCATTTTATTGGGGGCTCTTATAAATCTTATAACAAAAACACAAAACAAAACCAAAAAACACCCAAATCTTATAACAATCCATCACTCAATTGTATCAAGCACACTTGTACATATGTTGCCATCAACATTTCCAAAACATTTTCTACTTGAGACCTTGGTATCAGCTCTTCTTTTTCCTCCTCCTTCCTCCACCCTCCCACCCTCATAAATCCTTGATCAATTATATATTAGTGTTGTTAGTTCATGTCTTACACTGTCCCTTGTCTCCCTTCAACCACATTTTCTGTTATTCATCCTGCTGTGGGTGGGCTATATATTCAACCTTGTGATGGGTTCCCCCTTGCTCCCCCTTCCTTCCCCCATCCCTCCATCCCCCTACACTCATGATATTGCTACTTCCACTATTGTTCCTGAGGGTTTTATCTGTCCTGAATACCACGTGTAGAGAGTTCTTATCTGTACCAATGTGTGTACTCTGGTCTAACCACATTTGTAAGGTAGAACTGAGTCATGGTAGTGGGGGAGGAAGCATTCAGGAACTAGAGGAATGATGTGTGTTTCATAGGTGCTAAACTACAGCCTGGTTGAATTGTCCCTTCCTTGTAACCCTTCCGTGTGTGTGTGTGTGTGTGTGTGTGTGTGTGTTCAATTGTCTACAGACGGGTTTTGGGTCTCTGATCTCGTCAACGCCTCTTGATCACGCAGGCTGGTGTGCTTCTTCCGTGTGGCTTATTTGTTTCCCTGCTAGACGGCAGCTTGTTTACCTTCAAGCCTTTAAGACCCAGACGGTATCATTCTTTCTTTTTTGATCAACCTGTTTCCTTTTCCCTCCATTTTCTCGTTTCTTATTTTGTTTTTGTATTTCTCTTTCTGCCTTTTCTCCTTTCTTTTTTCCTTTGTCTCCTCTGCTCAGTTACACAAACATGGGATTGAAATAAAGACCAAACCATAGTTTTCAAATGGATGGTCCACAGGCAGAAGGTGGTCTGTAGACACAGTTATCCTGCGGGATGTATTAAACATTGGACAATCTACATTCAAAAAGCGTAGGAAGTTGCTGGCATCTACTTTTATTTAAAAAAAATCAAAACTTTTTGTTGTGAATTAGGTGAAAGTTTTCAGTTTTACATCTAACAATTTATACACATTTTATTTTCATTCATCCATTCCAATCCTCTGAATGTTTCATCACTTTTCCCTGTGCTTTCTATTTCCGACCTCTGGACTCTGTCCCCGGGTAATGCTGCCCCCTGAATCTTAAATGGTCCATCATTCTAGCGTGGATGGACTCAGTTCCAGGCCTGGCCTGCATGGTGCCTAAGGGCCCATGATCTATTTTTCTTTAGGGATCACAATCTTGTGTGTTCTAACAGTCTCTATCTGACTCATAAACTTGATCTCTTTTATGATTTTGAGTCTTGTTCTATATTTTTCTCCTATTTAATCCAGGACCTTCTAATACAATCCTTTCAAAATAATTAGTAGGAGTACTTGGGCACCATCTAGTGCTTGTGTCTCAGTGTGTGGAGATTAATGTTTACATGGTTAATTCTTCGGACTGATTGTTTCCATGTGTCATTTGATTTTCACCTCGCCTTTCCTCTGCGTGGGGCGAGATCAATAGTCGTACCTTGGATGGATGTGCATCACCCTGCGCGTCTCCCTTGGCTCCTTGCCCAAGTAGGATGCAGAACACTACCTCTGTGAACTGTGCTATTCTTCTCCACTCGATGTCCTCTCAGATCTGGGTACTGAGCCCCCAAGCCCAGGCTCTCATTTCCTCAAAACGCTTACATCCAAGAAGTCTTCGTACCTTTAGTCCCTACATATATTTGTAGCACAGGTAAACATACACACACCAATATCCGCAGTTCAATATATACTTGTGAATATGCTCCTGCGCTCCCGCTCACACCTGTTGCCCACCCAAACACCGACCAGAGGATCAGCACAATTGCAGGACTGTGTCTGTATCAGTAGTTAGTTGTCCAACATCTCTTGACAAGTCACATGTGGTGCCATGAGGCTGTGTTACCACATGGAAACAATGAGCGACAGCTGACAGTGATTCTTCTTTCTCTCGCTGTAATTCCTTCAGCAGGAATTAGGTCTCCTTTAGGACAAATGCTTATCTACAGGCCTCACTGCTCCTTCACTACTTCCTCACACACCGTCATCTGTCACTCCGTAAAAAATCCCCAAGGCCACTGACGTTGGAAACTTCCGAAATAAGGTTGTATCATTTTCAAGTAAAAATATAAAGTGAGATCAGTGCAGATAAAGCAGATGGTGCCCAGCTATCAACTGGGACAGTGTTGGGGGTCTTAAAGGCTTGTATTCAAACAAGCAGCCATCTAAGTGAGGAGTCAACCAAGTCTACATGGAAGAAACACACCAGCTGTGTGATCCAAAGATGACCAATACCAAACTCAAATATGGTGAAGAAGAAAGCATCAGAGCAAAAATTGTGACCACCCGATGTGTGGAGGGCTGAGGGGGACAGCGAGAGCCCCAACCCCCCCTACAGAGTCCCTGGCTCTGGCAGATCCGCTACAGCCACAGGCAAGAGTCGCGGTCAGCCTTACTATCAGATAGAGACTAATGTAATCTTGCTTATGCTGGATCGCCAGTTGATCTCCCTGTAGACCTGACCTGAATTCGTTCTGGGTGCAAGTATCTCTTACTTGTTCCATGACAGAAATGTCTTCCCTGGCGCTTTGAATGTTGATAGGGTTTTTTTCTTTCTTACTCATTATTGGTATTGTTGTCTTTATATTATTATTTCATCCTTACCTCATTTCAATTTTGTTTTTTATTGTTTCTGTTGGGTTCCCCGGTCTGTGAAGCAGAATGCATAGGGATAATAACTGATACAGGGTTTATAAGAGATGTAGGGGTGCAGGGTGGGTGATAGGGAAGGAAAGGGGATTTAGAGCATAAACAATGAAGGTGGGAGGGGAGAGTGCTCATGAGAGCCGATTGTGATTGCACAATTCATTTGAAAGGCAATTTGCCCATGGGGGTGGGAAGGGGGGCAGAGGGGAATGTTCTGAAAGGGATGTAGTGATGATTCCATAATTCACCATGATATGGTTGAACGATTGAATTGTATGATATGTACATTATGTGCCAATAAAACTGGTGCGGGGGGAAAAGTCAAGTGAGTTCTTTCTTTCTAAGAACAGCAAGCTGCCCTCTAAAAACCTATGACCCTGCAAAGAACACGCTGAGCACCGCAGCTAGTGAGCTAGCCCACCTTTTATGAGCCGCCGCCGTACCTCTAGGAGCCCCAGGAGCATCATGGTTACACACTGGGCTGTGAACTGAGCAGTCAGCAGTTTGAAACCACCAGCTGCTCTGTGGGAGAAAGACGAGGTTTTATACCCCCCTAAAGAAACCCACAGGTCCAGTTCTACCCTCTCCTATAGGGATGCTATGAGTCAGCATCGACTCGATGGCAGTGGGTTTGGCCATATGTCTAGTAATTCTGGGGCTTTGCAGAACAAGGAGCTGGGCAGAGACTGGTCTTAGGACTTGTTGCTAGCTAGTCTCCTGGGACTCCTCAGGGGGGGAACAGTGCTATAGAATTGTTGAGCAGTAGAGGGGCCCACTTTCTAGGTACCTCCTTCTACATATTCCCGTCAGATACACCTGGCAGACTTTGATTCATCTATTCGTTCAGCAAATATTTATTGAGCATCATCTGTGCCCCAGGTACTGAGGCAGACTAGCAAAAGAAACTCCATTTCTAGAAGCTGCTAAGCAACTTGCCTATACCTTCCTTCCATCTCAGAAAGTTGACTGCTTGTTGATCTGCCCATTCTCCCTCCCCTTATGGGAAAGTCTCTGCTGGTGATTAATTTTAGGATGTACTCCCATGTTTCCAGGTTCTGGACACTACAATTAATTTTGCCTACTCTTCAATATATCATTTGTTCTGATTCAATGTGGTTCCCTTTGATGTTGTGATCTGAATAGTGTAGTTAATCTTGTGATGGTAACCAAGTTGTGAAAGTCAATTTTGGTATTGTTTCTTTTATGATAAAGAATGTACCTTGTAATGCATGCTTGCTCTTCTTGAAGTTACCAGAATGTTCTAATCAATGCTGTACCCTATAATGCCCCCTAACCCTAAAGAATAGTAACATTATAGACCAGAGGATGCACAGCGGTACAGTTGGGATCTGGAAACACAGGGAATCTAGGACAGATGAACCTCTCAGGACCAATGGTGAGAGTGGCGACACCGGGAGGGAAGGGGGTGTAGAAAGGGGAAACTGATCTTAGGGATCTACATAAAGCCTCCTCTCTGGGGGATGGGCAACAGGAAAGTGGGTGAAGGGAGACGCCGGGCAGTGTAAGATAAGATAAAATAATAATTTATAAATTATTAAGGGTTCATGAGGGAGGGGGGAGAGGAGAGGGAGGGGGAGAGAAAAAAGAAAAACGACCTGCTTCCAGGAACTCAAGTGGAAGTGAATTTTGAGAATGACGAGGGCAACGAATGTATAAGGGTGCTCTACTCAATGGACGTGTGTATGGATTGTGATACGAGCTGTATGAACCCCAATAAAATGATTTATTAAAAAAAGAATAGTAACATCAGTTTTGCTTCCATGCTTGCTTAAGTCTTAGACAAAGGATAAAATGAGTTTTTCGCCTTTGAAAGATGTGGACGTGGGACTGCATTCAAAGAAACACGTTTAGATTCTAGCAGTCCCGTTATAACTGAATAAAGACTCTTCTAAACGATCAAGACATTATAGTGGCCGTCATTTATTCGAATCTGCAACTCCTCAAGATTTAGGAAAAACCAAAGTGACTTAAATAGACAGCATCTCTGCCTGAATGGAGCTCTGGCAGACAAGCCACAGACGGCCAAATCGTGAGTGGTCTTCTAGGCCAGTATTCTAGATACAAACGTCAGGGAGGGGTAACATTGGAGCCATATCTGAACGAAGCAGGGGCGTGAACTGTTTTCTATGGGGGGAAGAATTTGAAGACTGGCCAGGTAAGGTAGCACAAAGGCCCGAGGTAAAAGAGGTGCTAGGTGTGTTTAAGGCATAGCCTGGAGGCTGGAGTGTGTGGGTGTGTGAGGAACTAGCTGAGTGAGGCGGGGTGGTGGGGAATGAAAGCTCCAGGGGAGGGGCCAAAGGCAGGCTGAGACCTGGGCTCTAGGTTGGCTCACCCACACCTTTGTGTGACGCAGGGGGACCACATCTTTCCTAGGCGAGCTTCAGGATGTTGACTTCTCCTCATACCTTAACCTTTCTACATTCTGCCTTTCCTTCCTCCACTTCGCCAAGTCTTGTCACCGTGAATTTCCTTTGACAGCCTTCTCCTACCAGTTCCTCAGAACATACCATCTTTCCAGGAGTCCAGGTTGCCTAGTGGTTAAGCATTGGGCTGTGATCCTCTAGGTTGGTGGTTCGAAGTCACCAGCAGCTCCGAGGGAGAAAGACTGGGCTCTCTACCCCGTCAACAGTTGCAGGATCGGAAACCCACGCGGGGTTGCGCGGAGTCAGCACGGAGCCGAGGGCAGCGAGCGAGAAGAGATCTGAGAGCAGCTCCAGGGCAGATAGCCCGTCCTGACTCCTGCTGGCTCCACAGCGAAGACAAACTCTGGTTTCATGAGAGGACATGGGTGGAGGGCGGGGATAAACCGGGGACTTTCAACTTCCGTTTGTCTTTCTGCCACCAGGGTGATGGCTGGGTTTCTTTTTCAATTACACAACTCACCTCTGCTGTGATGTCACTTTTGGGTCTGGTCCAGGGATTTGTACACTGTGGCCGATGGACCAAGTCCCAGATGCCTAGCTGTAGTTTTATTGGAACATGGCTACGGTTATTTGTAGAAGTATTGTCTGTGGCTGATTTGGGGGTAAAATCAGTTGTGATGACAGTGACAGAATGGCCTGCACAGTCTAAGACAGGAGAACCCCGGACCTTGACACTAATCCCTTCTAGAAGGAGCATCGAGATGCGATGCAGCCGAGTTCTGAATCAATTTTTTCCATAAGAAATCATTGAAAATGGATAATCCGTTCTCCACCACCAAACTTTTACCCTAACCTTGCCTTTTTATACAAAATGTTACGTAGAAATTTCAAAGTATATAAGTTCAGAGTTAAAGACTATAATTTAAGTAAGAAACACAACATTAAAAAAGTTTCTAACAACTACAGGATAGCCCATACTTTGAGATTGATGGAGATCTGTATCTGTGGACACGGACGTGGAGAGGAGGGATGGAGAGAGTCATTGTTTGAAAGGGGAATCTCCTCCCATAAAATCAAATGGGAGCTGCTTCTCAGGAGATTTCCCCCCCTTCTTTGCCCTTTCACTAGGACCTGGCTGACTTTCTCTCTAAAAAGAAAGAAAGAAAGAAACTGTTTAATGTGGTCTGCTGTTGGCGGTTCCTTAACTGTTGTGATTGTTAAGGTTTATTGTGCCAACCTGGCTAGTGAACACATGTGGGGTTAATTGAAGGGCAGAGAGATAAATGGCTCAGTGAGCCTCGCCTTTCTAGTTCTCTGGTCTCTTG
The DNA here is from genome assembly GCF_050624435.1 of Tenrec ecaudatus. NCBI lineage: Eukaryota > Metazoa > Chordata > Mammalia > Afrosoricida > Tenrecidae > Tenrec > Tenrec ecaudatus. The sequence continues at coordinate 50,920,648 of NC_134543.1, forward strand.
CTGTCTGATGGTCGGACCAGCGTGCAGCTGCCTTAGCCAGTTTCCTACTTCAACAGGTAAGGCTCACTTCCTGCCAGACATCCCTGAGGAGAAGCCACATGGATCTACCTTGATACAGCCCTGGGTGCTGGAGCAGCCGTGTGGAGACCCCTGTCAGCGCTGAGATGCTTACACGTTCACTGACTCAGCTTTCCTCCTGCAGTTGGCGTTATTGTGTGTGTTTTGTGAGATTGAGGAGGACTTTGTAGATTGGTGTTGGACATATGGGCTAATGTTGGACTTATGGGCTTGGACAGCACTGAGTTGGGAGCCTTTCTTAACGTACACTTACCCTTTATATAAAACTCTATCTTATCAAATATGAGTGTCTATGAATTTTGTTTCTCTAGTCAACCCAGACTAACTCAACTCTTTTCTAACAGAGTTTACTAAATTATTATCAATAATATCGATAACACAGTTAACCAGTTCCTTGTCATGATTCTGTTCAAAACCTCTTTCTTTTTTATCTAAAAACAGTACAAAAAGCTACAAAAACTAAGAAAATTTTAGTAAAACACTTGGAACACAGTCGCAAAAGGTTGAAACAACACGTACTAACAATGTCAACGAACATCAGGTGACTGAAACACGAACTGCTTTTGTCTACAAAAATCACGTGCGTTGGGTCGGATTTGGACGTTTTGTTTGAGCTCCGAAGCAAAGTGTTCTCGACATTCCACGTTGAAATCCGGTTATGTCGAGTACCGATGCAGTTGAGCACCAGGGTTCTACTGTCTAGTTACCATCTGACCCTTTATTCCCCAAAGTTGCCCATTCCTAGTCTGATCTATGGGAGAAATGCATATTTCTTCTAAAGAACGTGATTGTGAGACTGTATTGTACATAGTAATGACTCTGGCCTTATCATGGTCAGGCATTGTCCTTTGTCTGCTTAGTCCTCCTTTATGAAGGGCCCCACCTAGGCTGACCAGCTCTCTGGTGAGCCATTTGGTTAAATGGTACCATGGCCACCTGGTTCCTCTGAAATCACTCAGCTTCTCCCTGAGAGGAGGAGGGGGCTTACTTCGCTGGCTGCACCTGCACTCTTCAGTTAATTCTTTGACGTGTGACTTGTAGCTGTTGTGGAAGATTTTTCTTCATACAGCCAGGGAGAAGAGTGTCAGCACAGCACATGTTCATAGACAGAGGAGCATTCAGAGCAGTGCTTGAGGAGAAATTACATACGAGTCCTGTTGGTAGTTGTACTTGAATGTATGTGAACTTCACAGTCAAACTTACATCTAAAGTATTTCATATTAACACCAATAGGTTTGGCATGTGTGTTTGGGACAGTTTATTGGAATCTGGAGTTGAATGCAACCTGGGAGTTGAATGCAATGTATGTTTGGGATAGTTCATTGGAATCTGGAGTTGAATGCAACCTCCTTTTTCTTGTCATGCTGTTTAATCCTCCTTTTGTAATGACCAGTAGATAAAATAAATGATATTTGGACATACATGTATTGTTTTCCCATGGTTTCTTTGCTGAGTTAATTATTTTTCTCTCATTTCATGGGATCCTGGGAGGCACATGACTGAGAAAGGCCCATAAAAGTACACTGTTCTGCTCATAGCTATTGGGCCCAGGGAGGGCATTGGATCCAAACTGGAGCATCCTTCCTTGTCTCTGCTCATTGGTTGCTAGTGCCCTTTCTTTGCTCTTTACTTGTCTGTGGTTTCTGCTTTGCCCCAGAATGATGCTGAGTTCTAATTTGTGCTGGGTCATAGGAGTGGATTGTAAAAGCCATTTAAAAGTCAAAATGCTGGTGAAGAATACTGAAAGCATGATGATGGCCCAAAGAGCAAACAAATCTGTCCAGGAAGAAGTCCAGCCAGAATGGTCCTTAGAAACAAGGATGGTGGGACTTCATCTCATGTGCTTTGGACGTGTCAGGAGAGACCAGTCCCTGGAGAAGAACACCGTGCTTGGTCAAGTAGCAGGGCAGTGACAAAGAGGAAGTGCTTTGAAAAGATGGATTGACTCAATGGCTGCACTGATAGGCTGAAACAAGAACAATTGTGAGGCTGGAGCAGGTCTGTTTCCACAAGGTCACTATGAGTTGGAATGGACTCAATGGCACTTACCAGCAACAACTGCATTGCACTTTATGTTTGGAATAGATTGTGCTGTTTACAGCGTATCACTCACTCCTCAATGGCAACAGGACTTTGCCGCTCCTCCTGAAGAAGAGGGATCTAATGCTTGCCCAGGCTGCCCTTAGTGACTGGCTTTACTCGGAGAAAGCAGCAGAAGTGACAACTAATGAACTAGATGAATTTTAAAATTTAATTTTAACAGTTTTATCGACATAGTACATATCATACAATTCAGCAGCTTAAACATATTAAAGAGTGTGCAATCATCACCACAGTCAATTTTAGAACATTTCTTTCTTCTTTTTTTGTATTTGCTATTATTAGCTCCTCATTCCCCCAATCTCCTCTGCCATTACCTTAAGAAGTCTAGTTACTGACTCTATAGATTTACTATCCTAGATTCAAAACACACAAAAACAAAAGGCAAAAACAAACCAATCAGAACCCAAGAACAATAACAAAATAAAACAGAGAAAAACCTCAATAGAAAAGATAACAGAAAATAATAAAAACTAGGACAAATTTAAAATAGGCCAAAAGGGAGAACAAATAAAAAGGTGTTAAATTTTAACTACTGTATATACTTATGCATAAGCCGAGTCTTTCAGTAAATTTTTTAATGTCATTTTTTTCTGGTAAAATTAGGTGCTGTGGCTGATATTTGGGTTGGCTTATACTCGAGTATATATGATATATCTACATCAGTCTACTTTCCAATGTACTCTGTCTGATAATCATATCCTTGGTCAATGGTCAGAGAGTATTCACGTAAGGTGGGGACCTTGCAAAAGGATTTTTGACTTTCATTGTCATCCATAGCCTTTCACAAACTGGACTGGAGGCTCAGAATTTCAGCTCTAATACAGATTCTATTATTTTGATCACAAAGGCGGTGGTAGTTACATAATCTGTTGTCAATTTGAGACTTACGAGTAAAGGGATGGAGATTAGCCTGTCAATCAGGTGGCAGCTTGATGACCTCATTTGGAGGCACTAAGGAGATAAATAGCTCTCTGGAGGCAGGCCACACATTCTACACATATGGGCTAATATCGGATTTATGGACTTGATCTGGATTGGGCTGGGATATTTTCTCAATATTCAATTGGTCTTGTATTTAAAGCTCTTTCCTACACACATATGAGTGCCTCTGGGTTTGTTTCTCTAGTCAACCCAGACTAACCCACAGGCTGATGTGCTTTCTTCCATGTAGACTTAGCTGACACCTCACTTAAATGGTTGTATTAAGATAAGCCTTTAAGACCCCAGATGCTATCCCTTCTGATAACTGGGCATTATCTGATTTCTTCATCATACTTTGCTATATCCCCCATCTCTTCAGTGATATCTTTATGAAGACAAGTAACTAGATGAATTTTTACACCCATGTAGTGAGCATCCAGGTGAAGCAATGGAATCTTACCAGCACTCAGAATCCTCCTGTGTGTCCCCTTACTGTTCTTTAGCTCCCCTAAGGACACCTCTATTTTGACTGTAGATACTATAGCTTAGTTTTGCTTGTTTGTGAATGGCATTGCACTATTTTTACACAAATATTGCAGGTATTAGAGGTTTTGTGTAAACCACACAAACCTTTTGCACATTGACTTTCTATATGTGCCACCATGTTACATGTATGTATGACTTATTGAGCACATTCTATGTGAACAAATATGGTACACAGAGACATTTGCTCAGCTTTATGCTTGTGAGGATAATCCACATTCCTGTGTGTTATTGCTAGAATTTGTTCATTCTCATTGTAGCCCATTGCATCAATAGGTCCTACTGTATTTATTCAACCTACTGGAAGTAGACATTCGGTAGTTTCCAGTTTGGGGTTCTTTTAAGCTGTGCTGCTGAGAACATGCGTGTCCAGGTCTTTGGGGAGCGATGGTGCACATTACGGGCTGAGCATAGGCTAGGAATGGAGGAGACTTTGTTCATCTTTTGTAGGTATTGCCGAGCTGTTTGCCAAAGAAACTCCCAAATTCACATCCCCCGCCCCCCGCTGCCCTGTGAGAGTTCTGGTTCAACATTTTGGTATTGCCTGTCTTTTTCCATTTTAGCCATTTTGTGGGTAATTTTATTTCAATGCAATAATAATAATAATCAAATTGTTGAAAGGTTACCTAATTTGCTAGACACTAGCTTAATTTGACTGGCTTTTCAAATCATAGTATGTAGACCAGAGGACAAGGGGCATGGACAACATTGGGCTTTCCTGAGAATCATCCCTTCCTTCTGGCTCTGCCTCGGTATCATTGAACCTAATTTGTGTCCTTTGGCCTTCTTGTCCCTTCGGGTGTTACTTCGCAGGGGTCCCCTGGTCGCCCTGGAAAGGGTCCTAACAAGATCACCTGCCCTTCCACCAGATGTGCCCAGGCATGTCTGAGTTGTCGGAGTGGCCAGTGCTTGGTATTGAGATAGAGTGACGGTACTTGTGCCGGCTTAATTACTAACCGCCCTCCCCTTCCTGTGCAAAGCATTGATTTGGGATGGTACATGATCATCTTAAGCCATTCGTCCTCATTCCACCCCACCAATCCCTTTACACCACCTCTCTATCTCACTCTCTGGGAATCAGACCTGTGTGCGGCTGCTTTAGCTAGTTCTTTGCCTCAGCTTGTGAGCTACACTACCTGTGGGACAAGCCAACCTGTGGATTGTGTTGGGCTCATGCTCTTCATGCAACAGACATTTCTGAGGGTTGACCTCGCGCTAGAGCCTGGCTCCCTCCACCTTTCCCGGAGTCCACAGGCAGTGCTCAGTGTTGGTAGGGAGCCTTCTCGGTGGTTTAAGCAGACACAAGTGCAGGGCAGAGACCGCTCCCTGGACAGCAGGCTCCTCCACCTTCCAATTGGCCCCTAAAGCTTGAAGACTCAGGGATGTTCACACACTTTATATTAAGCCACCTAGGAACACCCCTTCCTCCCACTGCCAACCCCCGTACCTAAGGGAAAATGGAATCAACTAAACGTTTTGGCAGTGTGCTGTGCAGAGAAGCCCCTGGGAATTGGTGTTTCTGAGATCGGCCTCACTCTAGGGCGGCCCTGCATTTCTCTCAGACCCGTGGCTGGCAGCTGCGTGGCTCCATCCACAGGCTTCCTCTGCTCCTGTCTTGGAATGATTCTTCTGGGAACAGGGGAAAGAGCTAGAGGGGGGCACTCCAGGCTCAGTGAAGGGAACAATGAGGTCCACGGGCCAGGCTTTCCTAACTGACCTCTGCTGCTTCCTATGGCCGTTTCCATTTTGTGGGCTCTAATTCCGATCTGGGGGCCTATCTTTTGCCCTTTCCCTTTCTTCCTCACCTGGCCCAGCACTGGATTCTGTCTCCTGGCCCTTGGCTCCCAGTGTACTGTGGGGGAGGTCAGACGCTTATAGACATCCACCCTGAGGGCAGTTAGTCACCACACTACAGGGTAGGCCTCCTCCCTGCTGTTGGGGACAATAAACTATTCCTCCCTGAGGCCTGTGACCAAGCATTCACACCCTACCAATAATGCTCTCTATCAGTTGAGTCAGGGAACAGACCAAACTGGCTCTGTGACATCCAAAGTTAAGTTGCCTCCTAAATCTAGGATCCGCCTATCTTGTCACATGTATACCCCCAATCCTTCCTCTTCCTATTACGTGGATACCCCTAGATCACCCCCTCCCATTACTGTATTACCTATAGTGCTACCCCTTCCTGTGATGTATGTCTTCACCTGTAATTAGGAGGCTTGCATGTCCCCAGAGAATATAAAAGCCTGGGCTAGCATTAAATCTCTCTCTCTTGCTCCACGTGAACCACCAAGCAGGGCTTAGGTGAACATGCTACCATGAATTGTATCTGACTCCATTTATTTCAATACTTCTATCTCTCATGCTCTCTATAAATTTACTGTGATCTTTACTTATTATCGCTGTACAATTGCGCCTATTGGACCCGTAATGATGTGTTAGGGGCTGGCTTCCCCTGACAGTGTACGGGTTTCCATGACCAGCTTTTAGCACACTGCGTGTTTTATTGTTGCCTGCCCCACGACTGCTGCTCACTGCCATCCGGCCCCTGCGGACTCACGGCCACCCTCCCTGTGGGTTTCCGAGACTGGAACTGCTCACTGGAGTAGAAAGCCACGTCTGGAGAGTGCCCTTCACATCCACACAAATGCATTCTGTTCTTTGGAAGCCGTCTTGAATTAGTAAATTGAGTTCTTGCCATCGGGGCAGGGTGCTATAGCAGAAGACGCAGAGACTCAATGCAGGAGACCAGGATTCACGCTCTAGTTCTGCAGCTCGTGTGGTTTTGGACAAGTCACTTTACCTGAATTAGAACCCCTTATGTCTCAAACTCAAAAAACTCACTGTCACTGAGTTGATTCCGAGGCCAGGGCAGGGTGGAACTGCGCCTGTGGGTTTCCGAGGCTGTCAATATTTATGGGTACATATGGCTACATCTTTCTCCTGGGGAGCAGCTGGTGGGTTGGAATTGCTAACCTTTGAGACCTGCTTCGGAAGCTTCACCACACTGCTGGTGTGTACATCACTTGAGCTTGAGGCTGGTGGCTCCTGTCATCTTGCATTGTTTGAATTCCAGATATCCCATCCTGGTCTGCTTAGCTAAGCTGCTGACTGCTGGTGACCCATCCTGCTGTTTGCTGCCTGTGGGCGACTCTGCCTGCGTTGCCCGAGGGAAGATTCAGTTGTCTGCTTCCTTGACCTTGGACCGGGCAGCCCTCCTGAGCTGAAGGACTTCCAGTATATTAACTGCTCCACAGAAGTGAGTTAAACTGAGCCCTCTGTACTGCTGTGTGGACTAATTAGCTGTTATATTCCTTCTTGCTGCATAAACCTATCCATATATATATATATATATATAATCATAAGTGTCCTGGTTTGTTTCTCTAGAGCAGCAGTTTTCAACCTGTGAGTTGCAACCCCTTTGGGGGTTGAACGACCCTTTCACAGGGGTCGCCCTATTCATAACAGTAGCAAAATCACAGTGATGAAGTAGCAACGAAAATAATGTTATGGTCAGGGAGGTCACCACAACACGAGCAACTGTATTAAAGGGTGGCGGCATGAGGAAGGTTGAGAACCACTGCTCCAGAGAACCCTGCCTCACGCACCTGCATTATCCCATAGGATTATTGTGAGAAGGCGATTTGTACCTGAAAACAAGTGGCTTGAGCTCACAGGATTTCCTAGTGAATCTGTTGAGGTCAAATTGGTTGTCAGTGGCTAGATCAAGTGTTAAAAGCCCTGGTGGTGTAGTGGGTATGCATTGAGCTGCTACCCACAAAGCCAGCAGTTCAAAACCACCTTGGGAGAAAGACCAGCCTTTCTCATCCCATGAAAAGTTACAGTTTCAGAAACCCACCCTAGAGGGTTGCCATGGTTCCAAATCCACTCAGTAGCAGTGAGTTTGGTGGCATTGTGGGCTGTACACATTGAGCCACTAACCACAAAGTCAGTGGTTTGGACACACCACTCTGCCGAGGAAGAAAGATGTGGCTGTCTACTTCTACCAAGATTTACTCTCACAAACCCACAGGGCCAGTTCTACTCTGTCCGCTCAGCTCACTATGAGCCAGAATTGACTCGATGGCAGAGAGTCTGTTCTTAAGGAGTGAGATCAATCTCTGGGAAAATCAGATTCCTGAACTTGAGGAATCAAGGCTATAAAAGAAACTGTGAGTGTTAGCGTAGAACAGCCAACTCGACTTCCCATCTTCCTTTTGGGAGAAAATCCCAATCCCAGCAGCTCCTGTAGCCCAGCAAGCCACTCTCTCCAATTCCTCCGACCCCAGCAAGACGTTGCGTGAGACAGGCCCTCTCTGGGGTTGTCCCCGGCATCATCTCCCCATCGAACCTCATTGGTCCTGGGGAAAAGGAATACGGAGATTTGTGAAGAATGAAGAAGAATCTGATACTCTTAAATCTTTCCCTAATTCTTAGTCTCTGTGAAATATTATCTACCAACAAGGGGAAAGAGCATATTATTTCCATCACTTCCTACTGCGGAGAATTCACAGCGAGGAGTTGAAAAGGTTTATGCTATAAGCATCCATATGAATGGCCCCAAATATGAAACAGAAATGGGCCCGGCTGCCTGGATCGTACTTCTGTTCTCCCTTGAACGTGAGGTGGCAGCCGAGAAAAGTCGGACTTCAAACATCTCCCTCTTGTGCAGAAATCCCGAGTCTGGGACTCGGATCTGATGAAAGGAGTCAGGCTTACATTTATTATGGTATATTACAAACATTTTTCAGCATTCAGGAGTGGTCATGTCTCGGTGGATTTGGTCAGTTCCTGGCAATTATGCACTTGGCTGCTAGTGTAAGCCGGCGTGCCAAATACCGGGAATGGTGATCCACGTCTGAGTGGCTTTCTGTCTGGGAAGGATGCTGTTCACACACCGCGCTCCTTCTTAAGGTGGCCATACCCTGGTTAGAGTCCCGTCCTTTAAATCCATTTATCCTGAAGGCTAACCAGAAACGATACGGGCCCCATCCCTCTGCCGTTCCCAGCTTCCGTCGTAGCAGACACCTGCGGGACATGCAGGGCTTTCTCAGCGTCTGTCTGCTGCCCTGTCCAGAAATCGCTCCGTGCCTGGTGCCTTAATCAGAACATCACATTCTGCACATAAGCTGTCAGATGGATGATTAGAAAACACTAAGCCGTTCAGAGACGGTTAAGTCTGCAAGGCGGGCCAAATCCCAAACTGAGTAAGGGCATTCTTCTTTCCCCTCCCCCTGAAATGGCCTTCCAGTTTTCTTTCGAGCAGTACTTCCCAGCCAGTTTTAAATTGTAGCGGATACACATTTACTCTGCAAGTCAACTCTCCATTAGCAAGAGAAGCTGGTGCTTGGTATGTAAGATAGCAGCGGATGCTGTTAAAAAAGGCTTTTTAGGAACGGAGTGAGGACAGTCTTTTTATGTGCTATCCACATGGTCAGCAGTTCAAATCCACCAGCCACTCTGTGGGAGAAAGATGAGGCTTTCTGCTCCCATGAAGATCTATAGCCTTGGAAACCTACTGAGGCAGTTCTACTCTGTCCTGTAGGGTCACTCTGAACCATAATTGGCTCGTTGGCAGTGAGTGATTTTATTAGGTCATTGTGGTACAGTCGCTAAGCACTTGGCTGGCAGCAAACTGAAAGGTTGGGGGTTAGAAACCACCAGGTGCTCTGTGGGACAGAGATGTGGCAGTGTGCCCTCATAAAAATATATAGCCTTGGACAACCTATGGGGCAGCTGTACTCTGTAGGGTTCTATAGGGTCACTAGGAGTTGAAACTGACTAGATGGAACTGGTTGCATCTTGGTATATATGGGAAGAATTAGAATGGGTGCTTGATGAGGCAGCCATTTTTGTCTGTTTTCTTAATGCTTCTGAACATCTAAGCCAGTGTCTACCTCATCATAACCAGTCACTAAATACTTGTTGAATGAATACATAGTAAATGAATAATTTTAAACCCAGTCTCTGGTTGTGGTTGTTGTTGTTAGGTGCCATTGAGTCCATTCTGACCCACAGCGACCTTATGCACCACAGAACGAAACACCACACGTCCTCTGTCACTCTCACAGTCGTCCCTGTGCTTCAGCCCTTTGCTGTAGTCACGGTGCCAATCTAGCCTTCTTTGTTGCTGCCCTTCCTCTTTGCCAAGCACAATGTCCTTCTCCAGGGACTAGTCTCTCCTGACGACATGTCCAAAGTATGTAAGACAAAGTCTCGCCGTTCTTGCCTCTAAGGCGCACATCTTCCAAGACAGTTTTATTTGTGCTATTGACAGTCCATGTGTGGCAGTTACCTAATTTCATGTCAACTTGATAAATAAGCATAGGGGTGGAGTCTAGCCTGTCAATCAGGCCTCAGCCTGATGATGCCTCCTGGTAGGCATGGCCTTCTCATGAGGATTCTGGGAACTTCCTCTCTCTTTCTGCTTTACTTTGCTCTTGAGGGGCCCCACACTCAGCTGGAGGAGGCACGTGGAAACCCACACCAGCGCTGAGGTGCTTCTATGGCCACTGGATCCACAAGACACTGAATCACTAGCCTGTGATCTTCCTGCATTCAACATCATTGCATGTGCTGTGTGAGTCTGAAGAGGAATTCGTGGGCTAATATGGGACTTATGGGCTAACATTGGACTTAGGGACTTGATCCAGATTGGCTGCAATGTTTTATTGATGCATGATTACATCTTGAGATAAAGTTCTCTCTTACACATATGAATGTCAATGAATTTGTTTCTCCAATCAACCTGGTCTAACACACCATGATACTTTCAATATCCTTCTCCAGCACCACAGTTCAAATGCAGGTTCTTCTGCAATCTTCTTTATTCAATGTCCAGCTTTCACATGCATCTGACGTGACTGAAAATATCATGGCATGGGTCAGGCGAATGTCAGTCCTCAAAATAACATCCTTGCTTTTCAATACTCTAAAGAGATCTTCTACACAGATTTACTGAACGCAACTTGTCTTTTGATCTCTTCACTGTTGCTTCTGTGAGCATTGATTGTGGACCCAAGCCAGACAACATCCTTGACAACTTCAACTTTTTTTTTCTCTTTATCATGATGTTATCTATTGGTCCAGTTATGAGGATTTTGGTCTTCTTCACTTGAGTTGTAATCCATCATCAGCAAGTGCTTCAAGTTCTCCTCACTTTCAGCAAGCAAGGTTGTGTCACTTGTAGATCTCGGGTTGCTAACAAGCCTTCTTCCAATCCCGATGTCACATTCTTCTTCATGTATTTCAGCTTCTTCGATGATTTGCTCAGTATACAGACTGAATAAGTATAGTGAGAGGATACAACCCTGTCACACACCTTTCCTGATTTCAATCCATGCAGTATACCCTGTTACCTTCACATAACTGCCTTTCGACCCATGCTCATGCTCTGAATGAATATAAAGAAGTGCTTTGGAATTTCCATTCTTCTCAGGGTTATCCATAATTTGTTATGATCCACACCATCAAATACCTTGGTATATTCAGTAAAAAACAAGTAAGTATCTGGGTGTCTCTTATTTCAGCCAAGATCCATATGTTATCAGGAATGCTATCTGGTGCTCCACATCCTCTTCTGAATCGCGCCTGAACCCCTGGCAGTTCCCTGTCAATGAACTCTTGCAGCCATTGTTGGGTGATGCTTCAGTAGGATTTTCCTGGCATGTGATATCAATTCTCTTCTGAGTTGTACAGTAAATATCACGTTCTCTATTCCTCATTTTTGTCTATTCCATTTCTCACTTTCTTTTTATTTATTTTAGATCAGCCCCCAAATCAAGTCCAATGCCATCAAGCTGGTTCTGACTTATAGGGACCTTGTAGACAGAATAGAATCCTAGAGTTTCTGAGGCTAGAAACCTTTACACGGAATCAGGAAGCCTTACCTCCTTTCTTTGGAGCTACTGGTGGGTGTGAACTGCTGACCTTGCAGTGAGCCCAACATTGAACCCAGTAAGGGTCCATCTCATTTTTGACAGAGGACAATTAAAAACATTTCACAGCATTCTCTACTATGTGGGACAAATGGAAAGTCAACATCCCCACCTTGGCTGGTATAAGCTGGTCATATTTATTCCTTCCTATCCCTGCTGTGCTTCTCCTAAGCTTCCAGACTCCTCGTGAGACAGGCCATCTCCCCTGTGTTCTCACCTGGTGGCTGGGCTGTCTCCACCGAGGACAATTCATCCACACCTATAATGCCACGTTGCCATGGTAATGCTCACCTTATTCCCTCGAGTCCTAACGAAGTGCTCTATCTGTAAAAGGCCAGCCCTTTCCCTCGGTGGAAGATCAGGAGTTCTCTAGTTTTCTCTCTCCCACCTTTTCCTGGTTATGGGCTTCTTCAGAGCCCATAGAAAAACCCGGCCTCTCCAATATTAAAACAAACACGAAACCAAACCAAAACAACAACCAAAAAGTACTATCCCAACTCAAAAGACTAGCCCATGCCACTCCTCACAGGCTAATTTTTTTTTTGGTGAGAATTAAATTTTTTTTCACATGGATAGAAATTGTGAAAAAGATTTACACTTTCCCACGTTACAGTAAAGTATTTCCATGAAATAAGAAATTTACCATAAATAAAATGTTGCTAATTTGTATAACTGAAACAAGAGTTTATATTTCCTAAAGGAAAATGACTTAGTAAATGATTGTTTAAGATCTTAAAATCCAGATATAGATATGTGACTTCATTATTAACTTTCTACATAATACATTACTAAATTATTTCTATGAATATTAGCACCCATTTACAAAGATGCACTTCTAATACTGTTTTGATCAGTTGCAAAACAGCAAGTTAATTAACAGTTCAAATGTACAAACCATACATTTCTGCCAATTACTGTCTAGTAAGTATATCATTTGCATAGGGTTTTAATTAACCTTTAATATCTATAAATTTGCTTTTAAATACTTATCTGTAAGTTGAAATTTTTGACTAATGCCAAATGGTTACAATTTTTTTGTTTGCACAAAAGCAAAAAATTTAAATATCATTTGAAGTATTTCAAAATTTCCAGTAAATTCATTGGCATATAGAAATACAGCACATTTTTTTCTGATGGATTGCTAATTTTCTACAATAGTTGGTTTCAAACATAGGCACACAATAAGTATAAGAAATCTCATCTTAGACCAAATTCTCTCAGAAGTTACTTAGAATTTTTAAGATTGAAGTCTTAAATATTTCAGAACACGTAACAGAACATGCCTAATTTTTCTATCAAATGATTACACAAAAATATAACTACTCAGTTATTCCTGTTTCCTCCACTAAAAATATAATAACTACCTAGGACTAAAGTACAGTTTCAGATATAAGCAGTACAGAAATTTTTAATGATGTCTTATCTCTTAAAATACAAATTCATTTAAAATACCATTTGTATAATTTATAATGTCAAATTATAGCTTTCATTAACAGCAGATGTCCATGGCAGAGAGGCAATATTTGGTCTAGTATGAAGGGTAAAAAGGAAAAAAAAAACATTTCTTTACTGGAGAAAATAAGATTTAAAAAATGACATCAGAAAAAAAGGCCTGGTCCCCAAAATAAAAGGGCTACTACTTGAGAAAAGTAACACTATTTCTCTTTCATTAACACATAAAAGCATTATGCCTACTATTAGAAATAGTGTTATAGCATCTCACTCTTTTTCTGTATTGCAATCATTATGCATATACATATATAAAAATACAGATACTGCCCGGTGACTAAGCAATTTTGAAATAAATCCATAGTTTAAGTCACAGCATGCACAAATAATTTATAGCTGTTCATTTATATGTGAACAAATTTCTAGTAAGCATCCCAATAAATTTCAAATAATGCAATAAAAAATCTGGTTTCAGTATCTTATTTTGCTGCATTACATTTGAGAAGAAGCTTGCTACTTCACCTATTTTAATACTAGTATATTCTGGATCATATTATACAAGTACATATCTAGAAACATGAAAGATCATAAGTTTCCCATAGGAAAACATTATTTGGTTTGTCACTGGCTTATATATGCAAAGCATCTCAGCACTGCCAACATGAATCGTTTTGGAGTTGGTCTCAGAACTGGTCTCTGCTCGACTGCAATGTGCTGGGTGCTTCCTACACGAGGCCTCTTACTGCCATCAATCCACAGGAGGCAGGAGCTTCTCAATGAATCCCTCGATATCCATCATTTCCTGCTGACAGGAGCTATGCATCATGTCTTCATAGATCTTGAAGGTTACATTGGCTATATCTACTAATGTTTGTAGCTTTTCCACTGTAAGGGAGCCAACCCTTAGTGTGGGGGGAGGTCAGACGCTTACAGACATCCTCCCTGAGGGCACTTAGTCACCACACTACAGGGTAGGCCTCGCTCCCTGCTGCTGGGGACAATAAACTATTCCTCCCTGAGGCCTGTGACCAAGCATTCACACCTTACCAAACATGGTCTCTATCAGTTGAGCCAGCTGAGTAACAGGCAAAACTGGCTCTGTGACATCCAAAGTTAAGTTGCCATCCTAAATCTAGGATCTGCCCATCTTGCCATATGTATACCCCAAATCCCTCCTCTTCCTGTTACGTGGATACCCCTAGATCACCCCCTCCTATTACTGTATTACCTATAGCACAATCCCTTCCTGTGACATGGGTCTTCACCTGTAATTAGGAAGCTTGCATGTCCCCAGAGAATATAAAAGCCCGGGCTAGCATTAAATATCTCTCTCACCCTCCATGTGGACCACCAAGCGGGGCTGAGGTGAGCATGCTACCATGAATTGTATCTGACTCCATTTATTTCAATACTTCTCTTCTATCTCTCATGCTCTCTATAACCTTGCTATGATCTTTACTTATTATCGCTGTACAATTGCGCTTACTGGACTCATAATGATGTGTTAGAGGCTGGCTTCCCCGGATACCTTAGGGGGACTAAAGGGTCAGTCTCCATGACATTAGAAACTAGAAATCCCTTTTTTAGGACCCTGCAGAAATAAAGCCCGAAGTGGAACCAGGCACCTGAGCCCAATGACACCTGCTCGTTTCTGTTGCGTGGAAAGAGTAGTATACAAAGACAAAGCTCCTCTCGGAGGAAATCCTCCCAGAATGATTGTTCGAAGGAGTTCCATTCTTCACCTCTTGATCTATGAATGCCTTGAGGTTTTCTGCAGCTGGCTTGATGCCACGTTCATCCTCCTGTGCCTCTGGTGAAAGCCCAATAATATCAAACTAAGAAGGCACAGTCATGCTCCTATTTATGGTAACAGGAATAATGGCCATGTGGGTGGATATAGTTGATGCGTCAACATCTGATACCTGCGAAGGCTTCTGGCCATCCATGCCCTGTGTCTCCCAATCCAGGGAGGAAAATAACCACAGCGGTGGTCTTCTGGGGGGCAAGCACTATGGCGGGGAGCTGGGAAGACGTGTTATTGCTGCACATACACCCTATGGTGTGGGGGGGGGGCGGGTGGCTGGGAAGACACGTTATTGCTGCACATACACCCTAACAATGACTTTGCAGTCGGAAGTGCAAGGGAGCTCAGCGCCAGACTGCGGCCGCGGGTGTGTTAGCGCCAAGTGCACAGGGTAATTTTTCAAAGGGAAGTTTTGTACTCAGACTTGACTTTCTTATTTCTTGATTATCCTTTGCATAAAATTAAACATGGAAAAGTTCCTCCAGAAAGAAAATGGAATTCAGAGATTGAAGTCTTCTTTGATCAACATTTATCCTAAAGTAAAAATGAGGGTGGACAGGGAAACTAGATGAATGGAAACAGAACAACCTGAGTGGAGAAAGTGAGAATGTTGACATTGTATGGAAAATGTAACCAATGTTACTGAACAGGATGTGTAGAAATGATTACATGGAAACATTATTTGTGATGTAAACCTCCACTAAACAAATGAAGTATGTATTTTTAAAAGAACATGTCTCCTCTTTAAGAACAGAACCAGACCCCACCCCTCCCCCCCCCCGTTTTGCCTTACTTGCTAAATTTCTTAGGCTTATGTTAAAAAAAAAAGTGGTGCCAACTGAAAAAAAAAAAACAGTTTGGAAGGGGGTGTCTGATGTCCTCCGACTTCACAAGGGGGAAGGAGAATTTATAGAGGGTCCAACTCACTGATTTTAGTCAATTGTTGAGGGGGAATTTGGCCCAGTGAAGCCAAAGTTACCATTTGCATTTCTACGAGAAGCTGAGGTTTTATAGGACGTTTTCTGAGTTTTCAAAGAAAAAACAAAAACAGAAAGCTAAAACCAAAAACATTGTATAGTACGTAGTTTATTATTAAAGAGAAAAAGAAAAACCAAGACAATTGGTGGACCAATCAGTACACGTTTATGTAAAATGATGCTAGATCCACGCCTGTGTGTACAATTCCCCCCTCAATTCTGTACTTCAGCCATATGGAAATTCTTCAAGAGCCTTCAGCATGTGCAATGCTACCTTGAATTTGTTTCTGCTGACTTGCTTCATTTGAAATGCTCTCCCTTCCAGCCCCCACTCCCAGCCTTTTCTCAAACACATGCCAAAGAGTTTGAAATTTATCCGCATCTGCCAAGAATTCCCTCATGAGTCCCTTTTCTCTGAAGCATTTCCTAACCTTCCTTTGCTCCACTGTCAGGGGAACCAGCTGCTCTCTCCTTTACACTTCCCCTCACGTGACCTTGCCTGTTCCTCTAAGCCTTAAGAAGGCAGGCTTTATGTCTTATCTGTCTGTGTATCCTCAAGGCCTAGCGCAGGGTTGGTATGTCCTAGACGCTCAATAAGTATTCGCTGTTGAACAAATAAGTCAGTGGTTCGTTGCCAAGATACATACTTTCTAAAATTGAGACTTTTGTTTTAATAAAAATAAGCACAAAATGATATTTTATAGTTGGAAATAAGATAGCATGGTCGCTTGAGATAAATCTTGATGTCTCTTTTAGAAACTAGTCTCCAGTGATGGTCTCTGATGGGCTCCTTGAATTGGGCTGGTCCTATGAATCGCTTTCTTACTAAGAGAATCAGGGAGAAGCGGCAATTCCATGACTTCCAAGACCTGGTCATAAGACATCTGTCAGCCTCCACCTGGGTTTCTTGGAATTCTTGCCCCTAGACCACTCCCTCCGGGAACTCAGCTGCTGGGTTGTGTGAAGTCCAAATGACACGGAAAAGTCACCTGTGGGCAACTTGGACGTCCGCTGGGCTCCCAGACATCATCTAGTATCAAGTACCAGTGTGAGTGTGAGACACACAGGAAATCCAACCCAATTACGCCTTCAGGTGAACCCCCTTTCTCCTCCTCGACTCCAGCCAACATCTCACTGTAACACCATGAGATAAAGAAACAATCCAAGTGAGGACTGCCCAGCAGAGCCCTTTCAACCAGAGAAAGGTGGGAAGTGCTGACAGAGCCAGCTTTATGCTGGTCAGTTCTGGAGCGGCTTGCTATGCAGCAGAGGAGAGAGAGCCAAGCCGCTTTGACGTGAATACGACCTCATGCTTGAAGCTAGTAAACCGAGAATAATTTATACGGTCTTGGTTCAAGTGAGCCCGGAGTTTGTGTACCACGTCACTGTACACACAAGCTACAGGAGTTCTATGGTGGCTTCCAGCAACAGAAGTTCATTGTCATATTTCTAGAAGTGATTCGCCTGAATTTAGAGTATTAGCTAGAGCCATGTTCCCTCTGACGAGCCTTTCTTATTTTGCTTCCTCTGTACCAGCCCTCAGTGCTCCTAGGCTGGATGCTGCAGGATACCTCCGTCATCGCATGACTGTCTCTTGTGTGTCTCTCTGGGCCTCTTGTTGTAGGGGCGTCAATCCTCATGGATTAAGATCCACTTCACCCCACCATGGCCTCATGTTAACTGGTGGCCTCTTCAAGCAAGGTCATTTCCAAACAAGGTCACGTTCTCATGCACCGAGGCTTGAGATGTCAACATTTCTTTTGTGAGGAACACAATTCAACCCATAGGAGGATTTCATTGGTTCTGCACGGGACCGTCCACACCTCAGATACTACACCTTGTTTCTGTTTCAACAGGGAGCAAATGCTGTCTTCTTAAATATTCACGTTTTCCTAGCTTGCTAACCCTGTCCGTGACTAAATCACAGTGAAGTCCTTGGGGAACTTTTGATGCTGGAGAGTTCTGGGGACAGGCACCTCTGGTGTGTGAATGCGGTGTCCTCTGTGTATGGGGAGTGATGAATGGGCTAGGGAGTGAACCCAACAGGGGGCAATTTCAGCTCAGACAGAAGCAAACCCAAGGGCACAAAGGAAGCATTCCAAAGCCCACAGCAGGTTGCTCTTAGGAAAAGAGCTTCAGTCATTTATCCTTAAGCTACCTGTTAACAAACCCGATAGGAGAGCTGAGGAGTCCTGGGAGTGCAGTGTTTAAGTGCTGGACCGTTAGCTGCAAAGCTCGGCAGTTCAAACCTGCCAGTTCCTCTGGGAGGTGGCAATGTGCTCCCATGCCTTACAGCCTAGAAAAGCGGATGGGTCAGCTCTAGGCTGTCCTACGGGGTTGCTATGAGTCAGAATAGATGAGAAGGCAGTGGATTTTTTTTGGGGGGGGCGGTAATTGTATAATAGCTATAGGAGCTTTGGTGGCGCAATGGTTAAGCGCTCAGCTGCCCATCACAAGGTGGGTCATTGGAACCCACCAATTGCGACAGGGGCAAAAAGAGATCATGACCTGCCCCTGTGAAGATGCCAGCCTAGGGAAGCCCATGGCGCAGCTCTGCTCGGTGGCCTCGAGCCACCAGGAGTTGGATGGCACTGGATGGCCCAGAACAACGCCACATGAGTATTGGGGAGCACTAGCATTCAGTGGTAGAGTTCTTGTCTTCTGGGTGGAAAATCTGGGTTCTCAGTCAATGAACCTGGTGCATAAACTACCTGTTGATCCAGGGAGGCTTGTGTTGCGCTGCATCTGAATGGGTTTCCGTGAAGCTGCCAGGCTTAGACTAGGAAAAAGGGCGGAGCGGGCTACTCCTGAAAACCAGCCGAGGAGACCCCGATGGCCACTCATGTGGGGCTATTGGATTTCATGTCAACTTGCACAGCTCACACAGCCTGATGATGCCTCCTTGGGGGTGCGGCCTCTTGATAAGAGAGAGACTAGGGACTTATTCCTCTTGCCCTCTGACCTCCCTGCTTGCTGGGGCTCTGTCTGCCTCCAAGAGGCACCCCAGGTGGACCGATGACCCTGGGAGCCAACTTGAGAGCTGTTGGCGGCCTGCACCCACCGGCCTGTGAGCCTCCTGCTCCCCCTGCATCTTTGTGCACCATCAGCCTTCGGCTACGTGGGAGTCTGCAGGGAACTCCGACTCGCATTGAGTTAGACTCTCAATATAAATACTGTACATGTATGAATGTCCCTGTTTTGTTTCCCTAGACAACCCAGCCTAACACGCCACATCAGTGGGGCTTCCCTAAGTTTTGACGATCCTCTGCTTTACCAAACAGGATGCTGTATTTTAGCAACTTTCCCCCCCCTATTTTGATGCTGAAATTTCCCTATCCTGCCTTCTCAGGATGGAGACCGGATCACTGTGGTTGCTTCCCTTCCAGGACTGATTGGTTTCTTCATTGGCAGTCCCTAGCATATCAAGTACCTCTTGCCAGCGCCCTGATTCAAACGGGTCAGTTATTTTCTTCTGTCTTCTTTTTATATTATTCAGCTTCGGAAGGCCTATGAGGCCATTCAAAAGACCACGGCGTGGGGCAGGACTACCCTAGTCATGTAAGTGACATCTTTGCTTTCTAGAACCTTAAAGAGATCTTTTTACAATCCATCTACCCCTACAATATGCCATTTGATTTCTCAGTGGTTGCTTCCACGATTTTCATTCTTTAATCAACATTCTCTGAGTGGCGATGGTAGAATAAAGTCCTTCACAATGTCCACTCTCCCCCGCCCCCCAAATGGCTCCTTTCAGCTATCAGACAAGCACCTCTCTTTCTAGGCGTTTCCTTCCATCCTTATTCCGGGGGAGTTTTCTCCTTCTCACACCAGGTTTTCATGTTTCTACTTTCTCTTTTCACTGTTCCACTCCAGGCCATCCCTCTGCAAGTCCACTTCACTTCAAAGAATGCTCGTCCACCTCATCCACATGCTTCCCTTCTGCTTCCCCAGACCTTGCCCTGTCCTCCTGTCAGCCGACACAGGGAGCCCGTCTGTCCTACTGTCAGCCGCCACAGGGAGCCCGTCCCGCCTCTTCTGTATTCTTCACAGCAAGGTAACACTCTTAAAACCATGAAGCCTTCTCCGTGGCCTCATGCCAAACACTTGAGGTGATCACATGTTCCGTCTTTGTGATTTACTAGTGAGGTAGAAAATGTACTCGCTGGCTGGGCTGGCTGGCTGGCTCCCTCCATCACTCACTCACTCACTCACTCACTCACTCACTCACTCACTCACTCACTCACCCACTCACTCACTCACTCCCTTTGTTCTAAAGTAGGACACTAACCCCAAAGTATAGACAGATGACTCTTCATTTTCACATTACACTTGTTTAAGAATGCTACCAATTTAATTTTCATTGAGTCGAAGGAGCTGGCTCTCATAGGTGGCATGGTCTCAGAGGATAAGTGTTCAATCGCACAGTTGATGAAAGCAGGTGTTTTTCCTGACATAATGGTTACGTGCTGGGCCACGATCCTCAAAGTCAGCAGTGTGAAACCACCAGCTGCTCCGAGGGAGAAAGGTGGGGCTTTCTGCTTTACCAGTACAATCTCGGAAGCTCACAAGGGCCATTCTACGCTGTCCTATCGGGTCACTATAGTGTCCTATAGGGTCACTATGAATTGGTGTGGCAGAGGGTTCTTTTTGGGTTTTCACTCGTTCACAAGCCAGTAGCAATCTAAGCTCATGACTGTAGAGGGCGCTCTTGTTTTAATAATCCATGCAGCGCTATGCTTGTTGGAAAAAGAGGCATGGCAGAAAAAAAACCCCTATCATTAGACCGTTTATAGAAAAGGTGACGGTGCATTTTGGGATAGACACCAACACCAGATCGTTTTCATATTTCCTTTTGTAAGTTCTCCAGACAAATAGACAGGTCTGCTAAGTTGCATTCTCTAGTCCTGTTACCTGTGCAAACCTCACCCAGCGATACCGAGGCTCCTTCGTGTTTTGTCTTTGTGTCGGCTCTGCCACGTTGTGTGATGAGGTGATAAGTCATCTTTCAAAAATGGCCATTGGGCCAGGCCACCCTTTACCTAAAAACATCAGGGGCTTTCAGTTTCACGTAGAGCAACCCCCCTGTGTCTGACCCGGAAAGCTTTGGAGCATATAGCTTCTTTCAGTCCCGAAACGCTTCCTCTCTTTCTCGACATTTCTTCCCACTGTCCTGGCCAGCTGGGACAACTCAGGGACCACACTGAGCTTGTCCCCTCCATCTGGTCAGGGAGCCAGTCCTTCTCGGAGGGTTGAAAGTCCCGTGGACCGCTAAAAGGACACGCCAATCTGTCTTGGAAGAAGTACAGCCAGAGTGCTCTTTAGAAGCAAGGATGGCGAGACTTCGTCTCACCGACTTTGGACAGGTTGTCAGGAGAGACCAGTCCTTGGAGAAGGACATCATGCTTGGTACAGTGCAGGGACAGCGACAAGAGAGAGGCCTTCCGGGAGATGGATTGACACCGTGGCTGCAACAATGGGCTCAGGCATGTGGATGGTGAAGGATTGCTCTCTTGTGGGTCAGACCCGACTCAATGGCACCTCACAACCACTGCTTCAATGGAGCCTCCGCAGAGAGGCTGTCTCTGTCGTCTGCCCTGTCTGTAATAGAGCCTGTCGCCACCCACCTTCATCTTTATTGTTATCTTTAAAAGAGTTTATTCAGATCTAATTCACGTAGCATGAACGTTCATGTGACGTAGAAATCACCATTGTAAGGCACATCCTCAAGGGCATTCTAGCATCCTCGCAGGATTGTCAAGCACCTCTGCTAGCCAATTCTAAAGTAGTTCCATCACCCACAAAAGAAGCCCCATGCCCACTGGCAGTCTACCCCACTGCCCTGATGGGACCCGGTCCCTGAGTTCCAGGCCACCACTCTTTGTATCCCCATCTACTGGCCTCTCCTGGCTAGTTCACATCCCTCTCTGTCCAACTGCTACAGCGCCCTGTTGATGTCCTTCCTGGCATGTAAGTGCATTTGCTTAGATTCTGTCTATTCTCATCGTCCGTGAAGCATGTGTAGAATTTCCTCCTAACTCCATCTGCCCAATCAAAGTGAGCTCAGCCTCTTACTCTGAGTGCTCCTCAATCTTCCTCATCCCAAGAGCCTTTCACACAATTCCTCAAGTTGTGGTGACTCCCCAGCCATAACGTTATTTTTGCTGCTACTTCGTAACTGTCATTTTGCTACTGTTATGAATCAGGCGACCCCTGTGAACGGGCTATTTGACCCCCCAGAGAGGTCACGACCCACAGGTTGAGAACTGCTGCTCTAAGAACTAATCAACACAGTAGGGTGACCACCTGTGGGCTGTTGTCGAGAGGTCACAGCGTTCTATGGGTAGGAACCATCCCTTGCCGGCCTGTTTGTCAGTGTGGTGATTTTCTTATGGCCGGGATGCTGCGAAGCTCTGCCACTGGCATTTCAAACACCAACAGGGTGACTCATGGTCTGAAGATTTCAGTGGAGCTTTCAGACTAATAACGAACTAGGACGAGGTAGAAGACTGTCTAAGTGTGAGGGATTAGCCACTGAAAACCTTATGGACAGCCGGAGAACATTGTCTGGTATTGTCAGACAAGATCCTCCATGAGATAGACTGACCCAGTACTGCACCAATGGGCTTCAGCATGACAACACGTGTGAAGATGGCAAAGGATTGTGCAGTGTTAGGTTCCATTTGCTCTCCGCGGGGTCACAATGAATTAGAATCTGCTCCACAGAAACCCAGCAACAACACAGGGGGGATGGCCCCCAAGAGTTCATCTACTTCAAGTCTTCTAAATCTTCTCACTCATCCAGTATCCAACAGGAAGCCTGTTTTCCTCGACTCAACCTACAGTGTTGATTCCAACAGGTTCTGCAGAGTGCTGGGTGGGCTTCTTTAAAAGACTCTTCAAGAGCTTGGGATCATGTGGCAATAATACGAGCAATGATCATGGTACATTGGCCATATGCCCGATCTGAGGGTGTGCCTACCTTGCATTTTAAAAAGTAACCTTGATCTTATTCTAACCTGTGATACAGGCACAATTATGATCATCTCACTAATTATTTAACCGGAAAAAACCCCAAACACTTTTTATTGTGAAGTAGGTGAAGGACCGCAGAGCAGCATCAACAATTCATACACGTTTTGTTCAAGCCCATCTATAGCAGCCCCTCGCGGTCCTTACCCTGTGTCTGCCCTGTGCTTTCTGCTTCCAGTCCTACTTCTTCCCCAACCCTGACCTTGGCCGCAGGGTCTTTGTTGCCCCTGATCTTAAATGATTGATTATTCTACCACAAACCTGAAGGTTGACTAGGGCCAGTCTCAGGGGTCCCACCAGTCTCTATGCAACTAGTAAGCCTGGTCTTTACATATCATCCCATTTTAAAGCTGAGAGAACTGAGGCTAAGAGAATTGACGTATTTTTTTACGGCAGATTAGGGACTGGGGTCCTGGCAGTCTGACTTCAAGGGCCCACTCTCGGAGCCACTGTCAGACTGCAGCCATGAGGCAGCACTTGAGATGGTGCAGTGTAGGAACACATGTTATTGTTCTCCTGGAGAGTGCGGATCCCTGCGGCATCTTAGAAAGAAGCAGTTCCCTCAGTTCTCAGCACAGCAGCAGGCTTTGTTATATGGAGTTCTCCTCCACCCTTGGGGTTTGGGAAGTGACCAGTGAGATGTCCTTCTGGAGGTCCGTGAGAGCTATGCATGCAGGGGCATCCTTGGCAGTTACAGCTGCGTACGCTTCCAGAGCAGGTGGTACTGGGCGAAGGGAGACTTCCTGCTGGAGGGTTGAGCCCTAGGAGATCTACCTCCGAGAAGCTTCCACTGGCTGTGGGGATGTCGACTTGTCCAGGAATTGGACTGGGATGCCAGGGTGATGTCATTGTTGGGAGTGTGTCCTGTTTTGCACATGGTGAGAATAGTCTAACTGTAAGGCACTACGGCTTGATTCGCCACGGTGGCTTGACGAGCAAGGATGTCTCGGTTCCCTTAAGGATTTTCCCAAGAACAAGTCCTTGTTGGAGGCTCATCTTTGGCTTGGGACTCTATCCGCAGATGGTCCCGCTTGTGTGTGACTCAGGGACTTAGTGATCAATCGCTCACCTAGGAGGCCCGCTTGGTGCTGGCCTAAAACATCCCTGGATTGCATTCATCTATTCAGCAAGCGTTTGTTGGGGCTCTAGTGTGTGCCAGGCTTTGTTCTAAGTAATGGGATGCAGCCCTGGACAAGCACAGACAGAAATCTCTGCTCTCAGAAATTTATCTTTAGAAGGGTGGGGACAGGTGGACGGGAGAGGAGATAAAGAAGTGAAACGCGTGCATTCCAGACGGATGGCGGCAAATGCCTTGGAGAGGAGTCAAGGTGGGGAGGGAAACGGGGGTCTTCGGTGAGCTGGGTGCTGGCCTTTTCATTATGGAGAAGGATGGTCATGGAGGGCCTCACTGAAGGGCAAAGGTGCTTTTTGAAAGAGAGCAAGTCCTGCAGCTAACAGGAGGATGCCAGCTCCAGGCAGAGGGAGCAGCAAGTACAAAGGTCCCAAGAAAGGATTGTGGCTGGTGTGTTTCCCACTGCACCAAGAAAGGATTGTGGCTGGTGTGTTTCCCACCGCAGAGGCCAGCACTTATGGAATGCAGAGAGAGGCCTTGAGTCATGGAGGCACAACTAGAGAAGTTATGAAGGGTCGCTTCAGATGGGGAGGGCTCCGTGGGCCCTCGGGGGACTCCCGCTTTTTCTCTGACAGAGCTGGAAGCTACGGGAGAGACATGATCTGGCTATTTTGTTGACAATGGGCTCTAAGGGGTGTGTGTGTGTGTTTGTGTGTGCACGCGCGCATGCATGCACATTTGGGGGTACAGGAGGTTTGAACATGGAGACTCTTGCAGAATTCAGGTGCACGGGTAGCATCGTGGTAAGAAGTAGCCTGGTTCTTGATCTGTTTTGGAAGACAGCCAGCTAACCGCTTGCTCAGTTGCTTCCAACTCCTGGCACCCCAAGCATGTTAGCATAGAACTGTGCGCCACAGGGTTTTCCATGGCTGATTCAGATAAAGCGTTCAGCGGCTGAAATATGTGAACATGTGTTGAAATTTTTATTGTAGATTGGATAAGGCTCTGCTGAGTAAATCATCATCTTCATTTTGTATTCGGCAGCTTCTCAAACCTCCCAATGGCTTGCCCAGTTTCCATCATTTTTGGTTTTTGCCTATCTCCGTTTGGTTGGCTATTGTCTCCCACTCCATCCAAGTTAACACCGGTCTACGCTCTAGCCTCCTCTGGCTTCCCCTCCCTTCCCAGGTGGCTATCAAAGTCATTTCACTCAGCATAACATCACTCTCTTCCCAGTTGTTTGAGGAAGTGCCAGACCACATCGTACAGTACTGTCGTACAGTCCCCAAAGGCTGATCTTGTCGGAAGCAGTTCCCCAGACCTTTCTTTGCGCTGCCTCTGGGTGGACCCTGAACTCCTAAGCTGAGGCTGTTGCCTGTTTACATAACCCAGGGCTTCTCTGCGGGCCAGGCTGTCAGATGTGCGCCATGAGTTCTGCGAAGTGTGGGCGTGTGCAGGTGGGGGAGAGCCACAGGGGAGCAAAGGGATTTCAGGGTTACATTCTCACCATGCCCTCTCTTGCCCATCAGACATGAAGGTAGGAAGACAAGATGGTCTTCAGATGTCTAGGACTCGAGCCAGATAGCTTCTGGGGCCGTTTCGCGGATGCATAACTAGTTTGATCTTAATGGGATCCGTTTTCCTTCGAGGGCCTGGGTGGCTTCCGTCACTGTGGTGGAGGGTAGGCTGAGCTGCCCCGGCCCTCCCAGTCCTCGTATGCAGGCGTCGATGGCTTGTCGTCCATTCGGAGGAAGTGACCTCACGAGCGTGTCTTTCAAACCACACAGGATGGGTCGTAATGCAGCCTTCGGCCAGTCTTCTGCTTTACACCAAATCCAACAATTTGTGGCCTGCAGATGCTCAGTATAAACCGCTGCAAAAGCCTGACCTTGACAACCTCATTTCTCATTCCTTTCTTGTTACAGGTAATAGAGCTGAAAATGTGGTTTTAATTATAGCACTAATGAAAACTGAAAATCCAGACAGACACTTGACGAACTCTGCTGCGCTTTATATTACATTTGTGCTAACTACAAAGTGCCCAGCTGGGTGTAACATTACCCCGCCTTGCCCGAGCATCCGCCTGACTGAAGCTGTATAATTGATGTGTACTTTGGCAGGAGGTCAGCTTAAAGGCTTTTTTTTTTTTTTTAAGTTTTTCCCCCTTTCTTTCTTAAACATCTTTAACGATATTTTACAGAAAGGAATATGTTTATTACCTGGACTGTGTGAACATTTCTCACAGTTGCCCAATATTCTACCCTCTATCTCATTCTAAACTGTGGATAGAACATTCTGGAACATTTGTTCAGGAGCAACTTGTGGGCAGAAGTGAGCACAGAGATGGCCTGACACGGAACCATTTACTTTTGGCGTTGGCCGGTGACTTTGCCTGGACAAAGGAGTACCTTGCCGTGCCAACCTCAGCTGTCGGCTTCAGACCCTCTGCTGCTTTCCCACCCAGATACACGGAATCCGAATCTGCCTTTTGTACACATAAGAATCACGGGGTCTGGAAGGGTCACCTGGTGATTTGGTTACAATGAAGATTCTGGGTCAGTAGGTCTGGGGGTGGAAACGTAAATTCTCAGCAGGGGGTTGAACCAGAACGGACTCGTTCAAAGGCCTGGTTCTCCTATTAGCAGGAGAGGTTTGATGTCAGAGCGTGTGGAAGGGAGGCAGGCAGCTCTGCCACCGCCGCTCCCCCTGTGCCAGTCTACTTCCCCGCCCCCCCTGTCTGTGGGGACTCCTTAGAGGTAGGGTTGCCATCCAAAATGCCCGTTATCCAGTTATATTTGAGAGCACATGTATGCATTTTAATTAAAAAATACGGTAAGAAAATTCCCTTTATCTTCTGTTGTCCTGCTATCTAGTTCCTTCTCCACAGGCAACACGTTTTTTAAAAAAAACTTTCTTTTCCATCCTTCCAGAATCAGAATCTACAAATTTAAGCATCTGCATATACATGCATATATGTATAATATATGCTAATAAATATCTGTTCTCTTTCCTCTCCACTTGTACACACTTCTCAGCAGATTGTACCTACTGTGCTTGTCACAGTACAATCATCTTATTTTTTAAAGAGTTTTGTTGGCGTATACTTCACACATACAATTTGATCGTTCTATCCTATTAAGAGGATTTGAGCAATTATCAGCACAATCGATTTCAGAACATTTTCTTCTCCCAGGTAATGTTGCTTACCCCTCATTCCCCATCATCTCCTGCCATGCCCCTAGGCAATTACAGTGTCAGTGACTCTCTCTATGAACCTATGCTCCTGGATTTCATTGAAAGCATGAACAAGAAGCAAGAAGACAGACATTACAAACTCCAACAACAGCGACTAGACAAGGCATAGAACGTTTCGATCAAAAAGAAAGCAGAAAATATTAAAAATTGAAATAACTTTAAAATGGGTCAACAGTGAGATCAAATAGAGGGTATCTTATATTTTAACCTAACTACATCTGCCATAATCTGCTTTACAATGCTGTCTATATGACAGTAAGTCTATTCACACCCCTCTGCTATGACCCGAGGGGATGCACCAGAGACTTAATCCACGTGGGGACCTGCAAGTGGATTTGGGGCTCCCACTGCCATCCGCAGCCTTCTGCAAACTGGGTGCGGACAATTTAAACTCTGATACCATTCCCCCCATGGGATTCGGATTTTATTATGTATAGTCCTTGGGTCACACAGGCTGGTGTGCTTCTTCCATGTGGATTTAGTTAATGCCTTACTTAGATGGCTGCTTGTTTGAAGACCATTCTTTAAAACCCCATATGCTATTCCTTTGGATAACCGGGAACCATTTGGTTTCTTCACCAGCATACTTTAAAAGCATCTTCTTTCCTTTAATTTACTAGATCTTGGAGATCCCGTTGCACCACTACATAAAGAGGTTTCTTAACCTTCTTTTAAAACCAGCCATTCTACCATCTGTATGTATCATAATTCATTTAAGCAGCCTCTTTTTGATGGACATTAATTTAATTAACCAGCTTCCTTTTGATAATTTCCAGCCATTGTTTGCTGCTACAAGCAGTGATGATGCACAGGCATCCCATTGTGTCTGTGTGAGCACATCTTAGGTGACAATTTTAGAGGTGGAATTACTGGGCCAAAGAGCATACGGATTTATAATTTTTCAAGTTATCTCTGTATTAATTCTCTATCAGAAAATTGCCCCAAACATAGTGATGTAACACACTTTTATTTCTTGACTGCTGTTAGAATGTGTTCCTTTGGAAGGTCTCAGGGAGAAGCCATTTGCGGGTCTTTTCCAGTATCTGGAGGCTGCCTCCATTTCTTTGCTTGTGGCCCCTTCCTCAAAGCAGGAGTGTGGCACCTTCAAGCCTCCCTTTCTTTCCCGGAGCTCCGCCTCCATTGTCACACCTCCTTTTCTGAGTCGGACGGACCCCTGTGATTCCACCACGCCCATTTTGATAATCCAGGATAATCTCTCCATCTCCAGATCCTTAATTTGATCACATCTGCTAAGTCCCCTGTGCCATGCCAGATTGTGTGGTAACTGGTTCCAGGGGTTAAGATGTGGACATCTTTGTGGAGTTAGTTCTCTCTCTCTCTCTCTTTTGAGAGTTTGTACAAATTTAAACTTCCCACCTCAACTTTGTCCATAGAAAACACATTAAAGTTTTTCAATTTTTCATTCAAAATTCAAGTTTTACCAATCTGGTAGGTTAAAAAAATGTTATCTCTGTGTACTTATTATGATTGTGTGGGGAATGTTTTAACTAACTAACGGCCATCTTTGTGTACATTCCTGTGCATTGTCTGTTCGAAGAGTTGCTTATTTTTCTATCAGGTTGATAGTTGTTTCGTTATTAGAAAATTACTCTATTAACGAGAGCAGCTAGCTTTCTTGAGAAAGAAATGACACTTAATTTTTCCTCTAGTTTGTCATTTCTGTTCTAACTTTACTTAGAAAAGTTTTTCAATCAGATCTGTGTAAAGCGATTTCCTTGTTATGTAGTTGAATTGATAAAATTTATCTATGGCTTCCAGGTTTTTGTCATAATTACAAGGATCTTCTTTACTTCAAGGTTACAAAGTAAATACAATTGCGAAATTTAGCTAGCTAAAAACCAACACTGGAAACATTTGTTCTTTGTTGAAAAAGGACAAAATATTGATTAATAAGTGTGATAGATATATGATCGTTTGTCAATTTGAGGATTAAGAGTGTAGGGGTGGGGTCTAGCTTGTCAATCAGATCATAGCCAATGAGGCCTCTGTGTGGGCATGGCCTTCTCCTGAGGATTCTGGGAAATCTGGTACTTCCTCCTTGGAGGTGGGAGACTCTCTGCTCACATCCTGGGAGACATAGTAGCTGACAAGACACATGGACCCACCCTGATGCAGAGACCCCTGCTAGTGCTGATGACATTGGATCCAAGGACTTTCTACCCACTGGCCTGTAATCTTCTACATTCGGCGTCATTGCATGTGTTTTGTGAGTAAGAGGACTTTATAGATTGGTATTGGACATATGGGCTAATATCAGACTTATGGACTTGATCTGGACTTGACTGGGATGTTTTCTCAATGTTCAGTTGCTCTCGTATATAAATCTCTTTCTTATACACATATGTATGACCATGGATTTGTTTCTCTAGTCTACCCAGACTAACACAATAAGAGAAGGCATGAAAGCCAGTGTCAACATCCATTCTGCTGTGTATTTTGTGTATGGAGGCCTGAGGAGTCGCCATCTGTTTGGAAGTGGGGGTTTGAGAGTGCGCTGCTGATCCTGGCACACGTGGGCTGGGAGATTCGATGAGTCAATCATGAGAGAACCGTTTCCAAGACCACATTTATTGACAACAAGCTGAAGCTGGAAATCAACCATGCTGGGAATAGTTAGAATATGGAAATTGGCAAATGCCACAAACCAGGAGAACTTTTCCCCTCCTGGAGCGCCAGTTGTTGAACACTAGCACACTATGGGGACTAGAGGGCTCCCCTAAAATGCTGCCTTTCCTTTTTTTTAAATAAAAAAATAACAGTAACTGTTTCAGTTTAGATTTTTCTTGTTGTTCATTTGAGAATAGCTGAGAGGGGTCCAGGCAAGCTAATTGTCTGTGTGCGGAGTGGTGTGTGTATGCATGTACCTTAAATCTAGCAACCTGTTTTTTTTCCCTCTGTCCCCATATGGTAGAAAGGAATCCTGATGGCACTTTCAGGTAAGCACTGGACTGCTGAATGTAAGGTGGATGGTTCAAACCTTCCAGGAGAAAGATGAGACCATCTGCTCCTATGAAGATTTATAGCCTGGAAGTCCTACAGATTCGCTGTGAATTGGAATTGACAAGGTGGCAGTGGGTTTGGTTTTTCAGTTGGTTTTAATAGTACATTGTAACCATATTTCCATCTCAATAACTATTTATCCAGCTCATTATTTTAGTGCCACATAGTATATACTGCAATAGGATTGATTTACATTTTGGCCAATCTTCCATTATAAGACATTTATGAAAGTGTTCTGCATCTCAGTTTCCCCTTTCAGTTGCCATGATATCAAGCTGCCCAACTGTCTTTTAAGATGTTGGGATTCGTCAGTGAAACACTTTCAAGAAGTGCTTGGACAACATCGGACAAAAAATTTGGCATCGATATTTATAATACAATTTTATTGTGTTTGGCTCTTTCACATAGATTTAATTTCTCATCCAACAATTTCTACCCAAACTGTACATGGATTACGTTCTGTGCAATGAGTGAAAATTGTCATTATTTCCACCTGCTCCATGTCCATCCATGTCGTTTCCCTGCCTGACCCAAGTCATGGTATTTTCTATGGCCTCATATGCATGTGAAAGTTGGACATTGAATCAGGAAGACTGAAGAAGAGTCAAAGCATTTGAATTTTGCTAGAGAAGACTTTTTGAAGGACAAACCTATCGGCCTTGGAAGAAGTATGGCCAGGTTGCTCCTTAGAGGCAAGGATAACAAGACTTCCTTTCATACACTTTGACATATTGCTCAGAGTCCAGTCTCTGGAGAAGGACATCGTGCTTGGTAAAGGGACCGCGACACAGAGGAAAGCCCTTGGCAGTGGCGGCAACAATGGGTTCAGGCCTGGGAACAATTCTGAGGATGGCTCAGGACGGTACAGCGTTTGGCTCTACTGTAGAGGTTTGTTATAGATCAGAACCAAATCGAGGCACCTGACAATAGTTGCCTTGCCCCTTCTAGTCTCATCTTTGTTGTAAAGTCGTTGTTGACCATTTGGTCTCAGATTGGGTGAATTTTTAAAGGAGCCCAGTACTTACGAATGATACCCCCACTTCTGTGAGCCAGTCTGCTCCTTAGCGACTAGGTGACGGCAGAGTTTGAAGACTCCTCAGGCAGTAGTTGTAGGGAGTCCGCCAGTCTCAATCAGTCCAAGAGGCCTGTTGTTTATTTATTTTGGAGTTCGACATTCTCTGTCACGTTTTTCTCTCCTTCTGCCAAGGTCTATCCCCTAGTGTGGTCCTGGTTAGAACGGTCAGTGGCAGTAGCTGGGTACCATCTAGTTCTGGTCTCCTTACAGATGGGCCATGGCTTGAGTTGACCACTTGTCTTAGAGACTAGTTTCTTCTTTGATTTGTTGGTTTTCTTCTCTCTTAAAAAAACAAAATAGAGGATCTCATACCAAGGGCTGAGGAGCTGATACCAAGGGCTTAAACGGAAGGAAAATATTTTGAAATTGATGATGGCAATGCATATATATATACATATATATATATACTATGTTAATACAAATGATGCATGCATTGTTATAAGAGCTGTAAGAGAGTTGTTCAAGCCCCAATAAAATGATTTAAAAAAGAAAAAAACTTTAGATAAAACAGAGCTGTAAGAGCCCCCCCAATAAAATGATTTATAAATGAAAACCAGAACAAATAATTTATGTATTTTGTTTTTGCATATACAGAATATTTAACTTCAAAACCATTTTATTGGGAGTTAATACAGATATCATATCATTCCATAGTTCCTTCACATCCTGCAGTATGTACAATTGTTACCACAATCAGTTTCAAAACATTCTTCTTCTTGAACTCCTTGATATCAGCTTCCCTTTAACACACCCTCCAATTCCACTCCCTCAAACTCCCTTATTCTACTTTCTATCCCTATAGGCTCATCCATCCTGGGTTTCATACACAGAAAAACATGAAGACATCTAACAAAAAATCAAGACGGTGACCCCCAATGACATATTACATCAGGGCCTAATGTGCATCAGAGTGGGAATCAACTGACAAGGTTTGAACCTTTAACGTCAGGTGTACCCCTTTGGTCTTCTATAGTTATCTCTCAATGCACTCTGTTTAGTAACCGATTTCCTCCCACCCCTCCGTTCCCGATAGAGGGAAGTCACCGGAGGCGTATTTCCTATGTAGATCCCACACATGTCTCTTGGGATCCATGCTCAACATTTGGTTTGCAAACATACCAGCTCAACGGTTTCTGCATTTAGCGACTGATGACATTCTTCAAGACAGGAGACCCTCTTCGTCCCTTCCTCTGAGTGCTTCCTCATCTGTGAGTGCATATTCACGGCCCCGGAGGTGCCTGTCTGGCCCCTTGAGTGGCTGATGTCAATTTAAGTCCCTATAGATAGTCTTAAAAGAACATGATGCTCAAGCCAGGCATTTTTTTTCACCAGGTAAGCAAACTTTTGTTTATTTGTTTTAAGAAGACTTCAAGAGATATTTTTAGTTTAAAGTTTAAAAATCATCTCAGGGCAACAGTTTTAGGAGTTCATTCAACCTAGCTCGCTCCAGGGAGTCTAGAGTCCCCGGTTATCACTCTTCTTTCTACCTCACCCGGGCAGGACTACCCGGGGCTGCCCTCGCTTCTTTTGGCATAACTTTCTCAGACCCCTTAGGAACATAAATTCTGGCGATTTTTTATGTGGCAACAGCAGTTTAGGAGGGAAGTGAGGGAGGTGTGAATTCCTAGGCTTGGAAGCCTCACCATGAGATAGAGGAGAGGGGAGGTAACAATTAACCATAGATAAAACTTCACGAGGGTCAATCCCATCAACTCGCTCAGGAGGCTGCAGACAGGCTCGCCTGAGTGGAGTGAAGATGTAAGGGAGGGAATCTGTAAAAAAAAAAAAATTCTTTGGAATTTAGAAACTTATAGTGAGAATGACACTTCCTAGCTAGTGTAGAGATTAAAAATAAAAGAGTGCCACACAGTAATTAGTTCGTAAGTACTTAAATACGCGTAGGCGTGATTTTTGGAAAATGTAAGAGAAATACAGACAGCCCCCCCCCCCCCCTTGTCAGTTCAGGAGCACCTCTGAGCAGTGACCTGGCCAGGTGTCACCTGAGTTTGCAGCGGCAGGAACCAGGGGCCCCGCTTTGGATGAGGAGATTCTAGATCGCTGCACTCCGGCAGTCAGAGCCGGCCTGCGATGTTGGATGAATTACGTAATTGCTCTGAGCGGTGGTCCCATTTCGAAAAGGGAGGTAGGCGCTCTCCATTCTTTTTCAACAAGTATTAAGAAAGAGTCTTACTAATACCTGGAATTTTAATGAGTGCCTACACCAAAGCTTTGAAAATAATCCGTTTTGTTGTTTCCCTGAGCCCCAGGGCAAACGAACGTGACCGAGTTGAAAGGGCAGGTCCGCTCCGCGGCTGGGGTTCGTCCAGCATCAAGTTGCCGCTGGAAGGCAGTGTTGCCTAGTCACTGCCGCCGTGGGGCCGGGCCTGAATTTGTCTGACTCCAGCGAGCTGCAAGCTTTCATGTGCGCCTCCTCTGATTCTTTCCAAGAGCCCGCGCTGCCCAGGTCTGGGCCGCCCTGTCGGGGGTTTCTTCTGCGCAGGTGTGTTGGCATTAATTATGTGCAATTGGCTGGCGCTTGCTTATTAAGGTGGTGAGCCTGGACCAGTCTCTGCTCTTCTCTACTGTAACCGGGACCACCAGTCCTCAAAACCTGACAGCCGAATGAAGAAGAAAAAAGAAGAAGCAGGAGATGGGATTTCCATACCGTCAGAAAATGGAAAACAGATAAGCTAACTTGATGGGTTAATTATAAAGTTACCCTTTCACAAATTTATTCACTTTCATTAGGCCAAAGTATTTCAGAATGATTATGCTAGATTTTTTTTTCTCTTCTCACCCACACCCCCCTTCAGGAGCTGCTCTGTGGGCAAAAGATGGGCAGTTCTACCCTGTCCTAGAGGGTCACTAATGAGTCGGCATTGACTGTTGAGAGTTTTATATGTTTTTGTCGATCCCTGATTTTACCAGCAGGAGTCCCTGAGTGGAACAAATGGTTATCGTGGAAGCCCTGGTGGTGTAATGCTAACCACCAGGTCAGCAGTTCGAAACCACCAGCAGCTCTGTGGGAGAAAGACAGGGCTTTCTAGTTCCACCAAGAGTTAGTCTCAGAAACTCACAGGGACAATTCCATCCTGTCCTGTAGGGTTGCTATGAGTCGGAATTGACCCCCTGACAGTGAGTTTGGATTTGGTTTGGAATCGAAAAGTTAGAGGTTTGGGTCCATCCAGAGGTGACTCGGAAGAAAGGTGTGGTGATCTGCTTTTGAAAAATTAATGTCTGAAAACCTTAAGAAACACAGCTCTAGTGTGACACACCTGAAGAGAGACCAGTCCCTGGAGGAGGACGCCATGCTTGGGAAACGAAGAAGAGGAAGACCTTTGTCTGACAAGGTGGACTGACCCGGCGGCTGCATCGATGGGCTCCCCATCGATGGGCAGATGGCACAGGACTGAGCCCGGCCAGTGTTTTGTTTTGTTGACTGAGTCAGAATGGACATGATGGCATCCAACAACAACTCATTGGAGTTCTAGGCACAATGTGGCTTCTCCAGGAGCATCTGTTGGAAAATTGAACATTCTTCCTAATGTGTTTTTCGTCATCCACAAACATTAGGCGGTGTAGCATGCGTTAGGGTTTAAGTCTGTCGCTGGCTTTTTCACAGTGGACATCTCTTTAGATTGTTTCTAGCTAGCCTAGATCTTTGCACAGTGCTTTAAAAATGAAAAGTCTTTAGATGTATTTTCCTCGCTGGGTTCTCAGCGAGACCCCCAGTAGCACTGTGGGCTAAGCATTGGGCTGCTAACCATAAGGTCGTCAGTTCAAAATCATTAGCCTCTCCACAGGTGAAAGATGAGGTTTTCTACAATGATGTACAGTCTCAGAAACCGACAGGGCAGTGTTCCCCTGGCCGATAGGATTTCTGTGAGTAGGAATCGACTCAACGGCAGTGAGATGGGTCCTTCACATACACACTGTGTTCTCCTTCACATACACACTGCAGGTGCCCCTGACTTCTGGAGCTCTGATGGCTCTGTCTGGCAGCTCTGACATTGTCAGATACCTTTTCTCCCCTCTTACTATGATTATTGTGTTTTATTATCAAATCTGAGAATGACAACATCAGCATATGATGTGCCACTGCATCGGGTAGAGTATATATTACTAATATCCCCTCTCTCTCTCACTGCCACCCAGTCGATTCGGACTCAGAGCAAGCCAGTGGGACAGGGCAGAACGGTCCCAGTGGGGTTCCAAGACCAACTCTCTCCAGGAGTTGAGAATTTCAGCTGTTTCTCGAAGAGCAGCTAGTGGTTGTGAACAGCTGACCTTGCGGTGAGTAACATAAGACATAACTCATTGCCCCACCAGGGCTCCTTTACTAAGAGGTACGGAATAAGTAAATAGCCCCAAACAGACAGTCATAAGTTCAGTTTGTTGTAGCTCAAATACACCTAAGCCGGGTGCCGGTGCATAAAGGTGTAACCGAGGATCTGTCCACGGTAGACCAGCTTGAATGGTAGCCTTTTTTCCTGCTCCAATCTTTTCCTCCCTCAATTTGTAGACAAACGTACCTCTTTCTGTCCTGTCAAGAAACGGTCGGCCCGCATCGTTTTCTACGGACAGGTGGTGAATAGAGCCTCTGTACCTTGAAAGCCTTTCCGCCCCTTAGGAGGCTTTCTGCTCAAGACAGTTTCTCTAAGAACATTTTTTACTTGAAAGGCTATGGATCACTTTTCAAACGTGGAATTGTCTTATCTGAAATACATTCCTACCTGTGCTGAAAGACAGCTGGATAATCAATGCCTTGATCAGGCAGACAATCAGTATCAAAGTGCCTTAGATTCTGAAGGGCCTAAGGGGATGCACAGGAGCGGAGGCCTTGGCAGTGTCAGACTGTGGTCGGCAGCTCCAGCCGGCCCGCGTGGACGTGGCTTGAAGGACGGTTTCAGCAATCCCCCTGGGGATCCTCCTAATCCCCCCAGCGTTTTCAGCATCAGACAGTTAACGGAGTTCTAGATGCAGGTCGCTGCGGTTCCACCGACTTGGGGTGCATTTGAAAAGTGAAAGCTTGGTGCACCAGGCTGTCAATGAGTTAATGCGGATTCCTTCGTCTATTATACCGGCGATCGAAATGGATTGACAATTAAATTCACCTTCCTCATTGCGTATGAGAGATAGCTCGGAATAATCAAAAACTCAAAGTCAAATGGAGCAGAGATGTTCGGGCTCATTCACTCACTGCCATCGAGTCAGTGCCGACTCACAGCGCCCCCTGTGGGTTTCTGAGACTGTAACTGTTCACAGGAGTAAAAAGCCCAGTGTTTCTTCTAAACTGCTGGTGGTGGTTTCAAACTGCCAACCCTGAGGATTTCAGCATAGCACAGAACTACGACATCCCTAAGGGTATCCTTGTAAACATCATAAGGTAGGGGTTTTCTCTCCTTGAATAATCTGGCTCAAGAAGGTTTTTTAGGTTTAGAAAATAAGAGATATCAATCACAAGGAGTCCTGTTGAGGCTACTCATTGGGATAACTACAAAGTCATTAGTTCAAAACCACCAGCCTCTCTAAGAATGACAGAAGAGACTTTCTATTCAGGTAAAGAGTTACAGTCTCAGGAACCCACTGGTCCGTTTGAGAGCGATCACTTCTGTGTCTATGTGGCGGATGTGACGTCTCACCCATTGTGTCTGTTCCGTTTAACAATACAGTAAAACCTGTCTGCGACAGTGGGTGTGGCAAGCCTGCCTTGTTTCAGAGAAACACGTTTTGCGCCTTTGACAGAGTGTAGTTTCTTTTGGTGTAGTGGGTTAGATGTGGGACTGCTAACCACAGGGTCAGTAGTTTGAATCCACCAGCCAATCTGCGGGAGAAAGATATGGCTTTGTGCTCCCATGGGCGGGTACAGTCTCAGAAACCCACAGGGGCTG